>NC_091789.1:16194535-16507424 GCF_029378745.1 Bos indicus | reverse complement strand
CCTACCTTTCTTTTAACTTTTATTGTGAAATTATTTTTTAAGTGTTGTCCTGTGAGTAAGATTAGGTTTATCTTTCATGTCTATGTTGACTCTACCCTTTCTTGGAAGGTAGGTGGTGTCTTTGTCTTTGTTATGATCGCCAGGAAACTTTCAAGAATTTCCAAACATGGTACAGTAGTTCAACAAAGAATCTAGATGATTCTTTAAACATTTTAGGATGAAAGTCCTAAGATACTGTTTTGACTTCTCAGTCTCAACTATGATTGTTCAGTATTAAATCATAGAGATTTAAGCAGCCCATGTTGCCTGCTGTGACCTTGTGTGTGTGTGTGTGTGTGTGTGTGTGTGTACACTACAGTTTCCTTTGACTTTAGTGTCATGTTTTCGATTACCTCCCCACACACTCAAAGAACCACACTACTTCCTTTTCCTTTTGTACAATATGCATTATTTTCCTGGGCATCAATTGCTAGCAGGATCTTATTCCTTGCTTTCACTCTCCCCATTTTATCTTCATATGTAGCTGTTTCAAGTCTTTCATGGACTGGAGAAAGGTATTAAATAAATCTACTTCCTCAACGTCCTCACAGATAGTTTTGTTAAAATCTGATTATGCCAAGGACTGCAATTGTTATCTCCTGGAAATAGCACTGGGGATGGGGCTAATGCTTGAGAAAGCCTCTTCTGATCCTATAGTCGGGTTTCGCATCCAGACTTTAAATGTGTAATCTCTAGTTACGCAAACCCTACGCCTTCTCTCTATTTAGTACAATGTCTTTTATTTATCTTTTTAAAATGAATATATAATAGGAAGCTGTTCTCTGCTGCTTAGATCCCGCCCCCAACTTTGTATCATGATTCTTTTTCCATTAACATAAGTGTACAAATTAGAAAAGTAACTTTGTGCATGCAGGCAGACCATCAAACCCATCTTCATATTATGCTGGACAAAGAAAGAAAAAACAAAAAGCAAAACCTCTTACTGGAAATTTTCCCTTCTTATTTTTGCTTCCTATCGGCTTTGGTGGGAAAAGTACAGCAATACTATTATAATCAATATTAGCTAACTTTTATTGAGTGTGTACTGTAAGCATGCCCTTGAGTTGTTTTAACCAGTTAACCCCTACGTTGTACCTGGAGTAAATGGAAGTTCAGAGAAGTTAAGTGGTTGGCCCAAAGTCATACAGGTAAAGAGCGACATGGTTGGTCACTCTCTAGGTCGCCCTTTTTTTTTTTATATTGAAGTATACTTGATTTAAGATGATTCAGGTATACAGCAAAGTGATTCAGTTATACACACACACACGTATATAGTATTCTTTGTCAGATTCTTTTGCGTTTTAGGGTATTACAAGATATTCAGTATAGTTCTCTGTACTATACAGTAGGGCCTTGTTTTTTTTATCTATTTTATATATATAGTAGTATGTATCTGTTAATCCCAAACTCATAATATCTCTCTTCCTCCCCACCCCTGTTAACCCCTTTGGTAACCATAAATTTGTCTTTTGTGTCTGTGAAGTTGGCCACTGTTTACTAGACTGGAGTTGGGTAGTCTGAAGGTCTGAGATAAGATTTTTGACATTTTATTGTCCAATAAATTAGCATCCATATTACAATTTGTGCCATATTAAATTCTGTCAAATAGAATATTTTAAATTAAGAGTATTGTTTTATTATAAAAATTATATGTTCATATTAGAAAATTCAGGAAAAATTCGTACCTGAATCCCACCATTTTACTACATTACCTTTCAATCTTTCTTTTATGCAGACTTTTTCTTATGATTTGTTTGCAAGTTATTTTGCCATTTTATTTTTCTTTTTAGTTTTTGGTTTTAATTTTTAATTGGAGGATAATTGCTTTTCAATATTGTGTTACTTTCTGCCATATATCAACATGTTTGTCTTACATGATTGTGAAAGTACTGTACATGTAATTTTGCATAGTTTAAAATATTATCTTTAGAGCATAAACATTTTCCCCATTGTGTTCTTTTTTAAAGGCTATTTAGCAATTGAATGACTGCAATCTGTAACTTACTTAGCCTTTTCCATATAATTTAGGATGTAGGCTGTTTCTTTATTCATTACTATAAATATTGCTGTAATTAAGGTCTTCATTGATAAAGCTCTGGTGTGTATTTGGAATGATTTCACAGAAATGAAATTACTAGATCAAAGAATGTGAACCTTTTTAAAGTTTTGGATGAATGTCCAAACTGATTTCTGAGCTGGTTGTATCAATCAACAGTCTCAGAGCTTTAGAGACAGATATTGTGCATGATATATTTCCTGAAGGTAGGCCTGAATTTTCACTATTTAATTAATATGTAGAATCATAGAAGGTTCAAGTCATGAACCTGGGATGCTGGGAATTATATATGCTAATATTTATTTATACAGACAGAAACACAGAGAGATTGTGATTCATGAAAATTCTATGTGGAGTTAGAAGAAGAGCCAGGATTGGAATAAGGACATTTGACTTCAGTTACATTTTTTTCACCACTACTGTTTCACCTATTCCCATTTTAAATCTTGTTGCATTTTCCATCTTATAAAGATCCCATGAGTATTTACACATTTAGAAAGGGTTATAGAAACAGCGTATGTGCATGTTCGGTCATTTCATTCATGTCTGACTCTTTGTGACCCCATGCGGTTGTAGCCCACCAGGCTCCTCTGTCCATGGGATTTCCCAGGCAAGAATACTAGAGTGGGTTGCCATGCCTTCCTCCAGAGGATCTTCCTGACCCAGGAATTGATCCTGTGTCTTCCACATCTTCTGCACTGGTAGACGGGTTCTTTACCCTTGGCGCCACCTGGGAAGCCCTATAGAAAGAGGAAGGAGCCTAAATCACAGACATGGATTAGTGATGGTGGAGCACCTGGCCCCCGTGAAGGAACTATTTTGGACAAGGAGGTTTTCTTGGTCATGTCCAGTCACACCCTGTCAAGTACCACCACCTCTGCTGACACACAAGACCAACTGTATTCAGAAATGGTTCAGAGAGAAGCTCCACCCTGCTCTTCCAACATCAGGCAGTCATTCAGTCATTTTCCTGGGCTTGCTCTGGGGCATCTCAGAAACAGAAAACACAGTTCTGCCCTCAGAGATCTAACAGTGGAATGGAGAAGGCAAGAATTGTGTTCATCAGAAAATGAAAGAAATGTTAGATTCTGTGGTGTGTATAACTCAGGCTTCAAGGGAATTTTAGGATGGGGGATGTGGAGAAGGTTCTGCATAGGAGTCGAGTAGAGCAAGTCTTTAACATATGGGCAATGTGGATGAGCTGTCAGGGAGAAGTCATTCTTCCTTTAATTAGCTAAGAGGGTATTGGTGGCCTGCAGTGAGGATCTAGCCGTGGTCAGGAGGAGGCTTAGGTTAGAGGGAAAGAGGATTCGAGAATACTTGAGAACATCTGGTCCATCTACCTCATTGGCTTGATAATAACCACAAAAAATCTTTATAACACTCTTACCAAGTATTGTCCTAAGTCCTTTACAGATACTGAATCATTTAATCTTTATTAAAGCTTATAATCATTATCCCATTCTACAGATGGGAAAACTCAGACATGGAGAGATTCATTAACTAGCCCAGGGTCACAGAGCTAATAAGCGGTGTTGCAGTATTTGAACCCAAGCAGTTTGGCAACAGAGTCCCTGTTCTTAATGCCAACATTGTTCTGCCTTACATCCAGGAAAGAAAACTGAGGCTCAGAGAAGGAAAATGGTCCACCTTCCTGAGAACAGCCTTTAAAGCTGTGTGAGACTTGGCCCTGCTTCTTCCTGGAGCCTAGTTTCTCTCACTCCCCAGCCATACCCCCACCACAATGAATAGTCCCCAAACTCACCACGGCTTTTCATGTCTCAAGGGAGGGCCTCAACAGAGCAGAAGGAATCTGGGCTTTGGAGTCAGCATGCCCAGGCTCTTCAGTTCCAGCTTTACCATGTACACAACTCTACAGAACCTATGACGTCTCCGTTTGCTCACCTGTAAAATGTGCATAATGATGTCTACAGACTGGTGTGGAGATTTGAAATAACACATAAAAAGTACATAGTATGGTACCTACAACATAGCAGGTAGTCAAAGATAGGTACAATGACAAAGATCTTGTTGATGTCAATTTTGACATCATTTTTGACTTTGGAGGCTTTGTGCATGCTGTTCCCTGTATGCAGCCGGCTCTAACTCCCATCTCAGTCAGTTCTATCCACCCTTCACAATTCAACGTAATCATCACCTCTTCCAAGGAGTTTTCTTAGTTTCCTCCTCTTGGGGAGTTCCTTTGTGCTTCCATCGCACCCTGGGTGGACCTGAGAGATGGTACATTTCCTATCAAGGTGTTAGTCATGTAGCTTCTTCACTGTCTGCATTTTCAGTGCCCAAACTCTGGAGGCCACTGCTCTCAGAAAATTCACTCTGAACACAATCTTTCTCTTTTTTCATTTCCAAAACATGAACATTTAATAGTGCTCATATTTGAGTCCCTTCTTTTCCAATAACTGAAGTTGACTATTTCCATTTCTTCTCTACTTTCCCCTTCAATGAGTGCCATCCATGTATTGGAAATTGGCATTAGATGTCATCCATATGTCATTGTGTGCAGTCTTCTTAAGGAGTCTGCCAAGGTACATTAGTTCTGTTTATAGATGGGAAAGCAAGGCTCCAAGGATTTAAAGAAATTTGTCCAAAGTCACAGCTGGATGCTTCATGAGATGTCTTGTTGCATACGGAGCTTTCCCACTGCTGGCTGGGCCAGTGGCAGTTGACAATGGTATCCATTTGGAGGCAGGATCAAGAAGCATCAGGCAATCAATCAATCTGCCAGGCAAAGGTAGGAAAATATCATGGCCCTGTCACTCACTGACTGTAAGCTTAGCCCATTTAACACACCTCTGTTTTCTCATTTCCTCATCTGTAAATTGTGGGTAATAATAGTTTCAGTCTCATATAGTTAGTTACATAGAGGATGAAATCAGTCAGTACATTAAAAATATTTAGCACAGTACCTGGCACATAGTAAGCACTCAATAAATGTTGCCCATTCTTTTCGGAAACAGAGGTGAGGCCAAATTATTAATAATATTACTGGCATGCGTGCATGCTCAGTCGCTTCAATCGTGTCTGACTCTTTGTGACCCTATGGACTATAGCCTACCAGGTACCTCTGTCCATGGGATTTTGCAGGCAAGAATACTGGAGTGGGTTGCCTTCTCCGCCAAAGGATCTTCCCAACACAGGGACTGAACCTGTGTCTCCTGCAGCTCCTACATTGCAGGCGGATTCTTTTTGGCTGAGCCACCAGTGCTGTGCTGTGCTTAGTCGCTTCAGTCGTGTCTGACTGTTTGCGACCTATGGACTGTAGCCCACCAGGCTCATCTGTCCATGGGGATTCTCCAGGCAAGCATACTGGAGTGGGTTGCCATGCTCTTCTCCAGGGGATCCTCCCAACCCAGGGATCGAACCCAGGTCTCCTGCATTGCAGGCGGATTATTTACCAGATGAGCCACCAGGAAAGCCCAAGAATACTGGAGTGGGTAGCCTATCCCTTCTCCTAACCCAGGGATTTTCCCAACGCAGGAACTGAACCGGGGTCTCCTGCATTGCAGGTGGATTTTTTACCAGCTGAGCTACTAGGGAAGCCCAATAATATTACTACTGCTAATAAAGCCAATAGGGCATAAACCTGTAGCAGTTTCAAGCTAAGTCAGGTAAGGGATTTGGACACCGGGAGGGTATCCTGACCTAGACAGGATGTCAGCAGCTCTCAATGGTCAGAATCAAGTACAGAGTCAAAAAGACAAGAAGTTAGTAGAAATGGTGACAAGCATTGAAATAAACCACTCTGTCATTTCATCCTTTCACAGAGAGGCCAAGCCAGTCAGGGGCACGCCCCAGCCCTTGCAAGGTACACTGGAATTAAGTGCTGGGGATTTTGAAAGAGACAATAGCTCCAAAGCATTGGGAATGTCTCAGAAGTAACACACATTCACTGTGGAAACACAGAAACCACGGAGACACAAAAAGTTTAAAAATAAATATAGCCACTATTAATATGTCTATGTTTAGCTCTTTCTATAGTTTTCCTCTGCAGATGTAATTTTTAACAAAATGGAAATCATCCTGTGAATACAAACTTTTCTTAAGTTAAAAGTCCATCTTGAATATCTTTTCATGTCATCATGTACTCCTCCACAAGATAATTTCTTAAATCTGTCAAAATGTCATTCTGATCATACAGCCACAAATGATCAAAATGAGAAAGAACAGACGGAGAATCCAAGAGACTGGTGCATCCTTGTGAGAAGCTCGTGGATATGCTCAGCTTTGAAAAAGGATGAGTTCAATACCTGGCAAGACAGGATTCCAAGCACTGCATCTGCAAATCTGATCATGGTGTCTTTGCAATATTTTCTCATTCACTGATTGTGGCAGCCACGATTATGTGCATTGCCAACCTCAGCTCTAGAGAACGTGATTGACCAAGGGCCCCAGAGCTGCTGTGCTCTGAGAGCCTTTGCCGAATTTGACTTCTCTCCTTTGCTCCACGGGATCAGACCGACAGCCACTCCAGCTCTTGCCCCACCCGCATGTTCCCAAACGGGTGTTTCCTCAGATGAAATTTTTGCACACTGAATCCTGTCTTGATCTCGGCATCTTGCAGGACCCGATCTAGCAAACTGATTAACGGGAACAGATGAGAGCTGGCATCAGCGCTCACTGCACATGTGAGTGTGTCACTGCAGTTACCACTGAGCCAGCAGAAAGTGCTGTGGGCCTGCAATGACCCTGAAGCCCTGGGTGCTGATCCGCCTACACCTGGTCAGCGCCATTTGGCTCAGCTAAATTCCTGGGGCTGCCAGGAACCAAATCTACTTCTTGGATACTGACTGACAACTAAGGCTTTGTGAAAAATATTTCTCTTTTAAAAATTGCAGCTGTCCTCAGTGTTCATTGCAGGCACTATTCATAATGGCCAAGACATGGAAGCAACCCAAATATCCATTGACAGAGCAATGGATAAAGGAGATGTAGTGTGGATGTACAATGGAATGTTACTCACTCACAAAAAGAATGAAATAATGCCATTTGTGGCAGTATGGATGGACTAGAGATTGCCATACTGAGTGGAGTAAATCAGCCAGAGAAAGACAAATATCACATTGTTGATTAGAAGACAGTTGTATCCGATTCCTTCTGATCCCTTGGACTGTAGCCCGCCAGACTCCTCCGTCCATGGGATTCTCCAGGCAAGAACACTGGAGTGGGTTGCCATTTCCTATGATATCACTTATATGTGGAATCTAAAAAGATGATACAAAAAACATTTACAAAACAGAAACAGACTCACAGATTTCGAAAACAAACTTATGGTTACCAAAGGGAAAAGGTGGCAGGGGTGGTGGTGTGGCTTAGTTGCTAAATCGTGTTCAACTCTTGGGACCCCATGGACTATAGCCTGCCAGGCTTCTCTGTCCACGGGATTTCTCAGGCAAGAATACTGGAATGGGTTGCCATTTCCTTCTCCAGGGGATCATCCTGACCCAGGGATCAAACCAGGGTCTCCTGCATTGCAGGTAGGTTCTTTACCGACTGAGTCACCACAGAAGCCCCAAAGGTAGGGGAGAGAGGGATAAATTAGGAGGTTGGAATTAACATGTACACACTACTATAAATAAAATAGATAATTAACAATGACCTACTGTATAGCATAGGTATATTCTACTCAATATTCTGTAATAACATATGGAGAAGAATCTGAAAAAGAATGGATATATGCACATGTTTATAAGTGTCCTGCTTTACTATACACTTGAAACTAAGGCAACATTATTAATCAACTATGATATAAAATAAAAATAATCAATTTTATGAAAAATTGCAGGTGTCCTAGCTCACTTATGGTCTATGAAACTAGCCAATTCTCCTCGAAGGTCAGCCTGATTGAGCAGCTACAACTTGACCCAGATGACATGGCGTCCATGCAGCCAGCTCTTTGGTTAAAGCCATTGCTCTCAGTATCACCACTGCACTTGCCAATAATTACAAGAGCTTACATTTACTGAACACTTAATTTGTGTCAGGCATCATGCCAAACATCATGCATGCAACATCTTATTTGATTCTCATAGCTACTCTGTAAGGTAGGTCCTATTTTTCCCCCAGAGAAGTTAAGTGTCCTCTGAAAACCACAGAACTAATAAATGGGAACATTTAAAGTCAGGTCGATCTCATTTCACAGCCCATGCTCTTAACTACTAGAATGAGCACACCTGGAACACATTATGAAAGCTTTTCTTGCCAGTGATAAGTCCAGTTCAGGACTCAGGCTTCACTCACTCACGTTATTGCTTGATAGCAGCCTTCTCCAGGCCCATCTTCCACTCTGAGATGGGGAGAGGTGCTGGATGGGGTGGACTTGGATAAGAAGTTGGGTCTAGTTTGTCATGCAGGGAAGTATGTAGGTGAGGAGACAGCAGGTGGATTCTAATCCCAACGAGCCAGCTATCAGAGGGGCTAGGATTAGAGAAAAGACTGTCCATTTCACACTTCACATTTAGGGACACCATGCTCAGGAATGATCTAACTGAGCAATCATAGGCAGCAAGCATCAAAGTAAACAGAAATTATTTAGGCAGGGCTTTTCTCCCCAAAGTCCAGAGTGATTTTACCCAGAGTCCTTATTTGTCCCATTAATGCCACTTCATGGCATTGTGACTGCCTTAATTGCTGCCATGCCTCCCTCATCAGATGATTGTGGTGCATAGCACTGCCTCCACCCCCGTGACGGCTCAACTAGCACCCAGGTACATGCTGACCATCATTTGAATCCATTAAGAAACTACTGAGTATCTCTTCAGCCACTCGGCCCACGCTGATGCTGGGCGCATGATAGTTGAGTATTAGCTGTGATCACTGGCAGTGTCAGGCCACTGGCTGCTCCTGTTCTCACTGCTTTCTTCCTTCCTGGCTTCTCCATTTCAGCAGTGTGATGACATAGCTGGTTGTGCTTCAGCGAGGTCCCTCTTGTTGACACTGAAGTCAAGATGGGCTTAGTCGCTGTGTCTCCACGCCACTGGCAAATAAGCAAGAGGAGTTAAGACTGTGGCTGTCTAGGATGTGGGAATATTTGGGCAGTTGAGTAAGTCTTTATCAGGCCCTTGTTACGTACCTCTAACTGGGTTAAGTGCTGAAGGGAGGGGGTGGAGAAAGACAGAGAAAATCTTCTCCATGATCCTCTTCCTCCTCCTCGTCATCACTACGGTTTATCAAGCACCTACCACATGCTACTGGCATACATTATCTCCGCATTCTGAACAGCCTTATGAGAAGCACTGCACCCATATTACAGATCAGGAAACTGAGTCCCAGAGCAGTCAGCTGAATCATTTCTCCAAGCTCATATGTAACTAGTATAGGACACAAACCAATGCCTACCCACAGGTGAACCATGTTCTAATAGTTTTAGTTAACATTATGAAAGAGTATATGGCAAACTAACAAATGTAATAAAATCCAGAGCTACAAGACACATTGTTGATAAATGTCATGGGATGGGAAGGAAGAAATTAAGGAGCAGCAGCTATGTCATGGAAGACTGCTGAAGAACATGCAGTTTCGGGGACTTCCCTGGTGTTCCAGTGGTTAGGACACCGTGTTTTTCATGCCACAAGCCCAGGTTCAGTCCCTGGTTGGGGAAGTAAGATCCCACAAATTGTACAGCGGGGCCAAAAGCAACAACAACAAACAAACAGCATGGAGTTTCAACAGCTCTTGGGAAGATGTATGGGACCTGGATCAGTTCAGTTCAGTTGCTCAGTCACGTCCTACTCTTTGTGACCCCATGGACTGCAGCATGTCAGGCTTCCCTGTCCATCACCAACTCCCAGAGCTTACTCAAGCTCATGTCCATTGAGTCGGTGATTCCATCCAATCATCTCATCCTCTGTCGTCCCCTTCTCCTCCTGCCTTCAATCTTTCCCACCATCAGGGTCTTTTCCAATGACTCAGTTCTTTGCATCAGGTGGCCAAAGTATTGGAGTTTCAGCTTCAATATCAGTCCTTCCAATGAACATTCAGGACTGATTTCCCTTAGGATGGACTGGTTGGATCTCCTTGCAGTCCAAGGGACTCTCAAGAGTCTTCCCCAACACCACAGTTCAAAAGCATCAATTCTTTGGCACTCAGCTTTCTTTGTGGTCCAACTCTCACAACCATCCATGACTACTAGAAAAACCATAGCCTTGACTAGATGGCTCTTTGTCAACAAAGTAATGTCTTTGCTTTTCAATATGCTGTCTAGGTTGGTCATAGCTTTTCTTCCAAGGAGCAAGCGTCTTTTAATTTCATGGCTGCAGTCACCATCTGCAGTGATTTTGGAGCCCAAGAAAATAAAGTCTGTCACTGTTTCAATTGTTTCCCCCATTTATTTGCCATGAAGTGATGGGACAGGATGCCATTATCTTCGTTTTTTGAATGTTGAGTTTTCAGCCAGCTTTTTCACTCTCCTCTTTCACTTTCATCAAGAGGCTCTTCAGTTCCTCTTGCTTTCTGCCATAAGGGTGGTGTCATTTGCATATCTGAGGTTATTGATATTTCTCCCACAATCTTGATTCCAGCTTGTGCTTCATTTAGCCTGGCATTTTGCATGATGTAATCTGCATATAAGTTAAATAAGCAGGGTGACAATATACAGCCTTAACGTACTCCTTTCCCAATTTTGACCCAGTCTGTTGCTCCATGTCTAGTTCTAACTGTTGCATCTTGACATGCATACAGATTTCTCAGGAGGCAGGTAAGGTGGTCTGGTATTCCCATCTCTTGAAGAATTTTCCAGTTTGTTATGATCCACACAGTCAAAGTTTTGGTGTAGTCAATAAAGCAGAAATCGATGTTTTTGAGGAACTCTCTTGCTTTTTCTATGATCCAACAGATGTAGGACCTGGATGACAGAGGGGAAAATGGAGAAGGTTATAGGTAGGAAAAATCATATAGACAAAGGCATATGGCTGACAAAGAACCCAAGGAAGGCAGTGCTAGGCACTGGACTAGGTGTGTGGGATATTGTAGTGAGCCAAACAGATAAAAAACTGTTTTCTCGAGACCTGTGGTTGCCAAGGAGGATGAGAGTGGAGGAGGGATAGAGTAGGAGTCTGGGTTTAGTATCCGCAAACTATTATATATTGAATGCGTAAGCAACAAGATCCTACTGTATAGCACAGAGAACTATATTCAACACCCTGTGATAAACCATAATGGAAAAGTATATGTGTGTATATATGTAACTGAATCACTTTGCTGTACAGCAGAATTTAACACATCATTGTAAATTAAGTATACTTCAATTAAAAGATGTTAAAAATCCCTGTTTTCTTGGAGATGACATTCTATTTTGTCATTGTAAGAGCACTTATCCCCATTTCTAACTAACTGGTTTCTTTGTTTACTTATACCCTACCCCTCCCCAGAATGTAAGCTTCATGGCAGCAGACAATGATTTTAGTTGCCTTTCTAGCTTTCATTCTCCTTTCTCCAGACAACAGCCCCTGACAATTTGGGAAATGCCCCAAAGATGAGTTTCAGCCACGTGCTTGGAGTTCATCTGTTGGCCCTATTATCTACTCCAAACCCAGTGGCATGATTTACACCCCCTGCTGAAATTTTGCTGATTGTGTCAGAGATGGAAATGTATATCCCGGGCTTAAGCTGGTCCAGTTAAGGTAAACCTTAGGACATTTGCTCTTCCGTGGGTGTGAACGTGTGGGGCTCCCACCGCTGATGGCCATGAGGGGAACAGTCCGTGCTGCTGAGGATCACCACATGAAACCTGAGAGTAAGGCTGACACTTCAGACGAGAGCACACAGGGACACAAAGAACCCTGCTGACATTATTGAGTTGCTAGGTCAAGCCTCATTGGAATCCAAATCTGCCTCTAGACATTTCAGTTAGGTGAGCCAGTTTGAGTTAGATTTTCTGTCATTTGAAACAAAAAGGTTTGAGAAAGGGACTTTATTTTCCTTGTTGCTGTGTCTTCTCTAGAACAGTACCTGGCACCTAGCAGGAACTCAATATTTTATTGAGTGAAAAAGGGGGTTAAGGGGGAAGTGACCCCGTCTTTTTTCAATGTATTTAAAAATTAATATATTGCTTTAGGTTTAAATTTTCTGAAGCACATCACACATACAGAAGTGCTTGTCCAACATAGGTATATTTTAAAGACTAATATTAAGGAGAACGTCTGTGTAACTTTCACCTCAGTTAAAAATAGAACAGTGCCATTTCATGGTGGGGAAGGGGGCCGGCAGGGTCCTCTCTGGTGGCTCAGCAGTAAAAAATCTACCTGCAGTGCAAGAGACGCAGGAGACTAGGGTTTGATCCCTGGGTTGGGAAGACCCCCTGGAGGAGGGAATGAAAACTCACTCAAATATTCTTTTTTTTTAAATTAATTTATTTATTTTAATTGGAGGCTAATTACTTTACAATATTGTGGTGGGTTTTGCCATACATCAACATTCTGAAGGAGATCAGCCCTGGGATTTCTTTGGAGGGAATGATGCTGAAGCTGAAACTCCAGTACTTTGGCCACCTCATGTGAAGAGTTGACTCATTGGAAAAGACTCTGATGCTGGGAGGTATTGGGGGCAGGAGGAGAAGGGGATGACAGAGGATGAGATGGCTGGATGGCATCACCGACTCGATGGACATGAGTCTGAGTGAACTCCGGGAGTTGGTGATGGACAGGGAGGCCTGGCGTGCTGTGATTCACGGGGTCTCAAAGAGTGCACACGACTGGGCGACTGAACTGAACTGAACATGAATCAGCCACGGGTGTACATGTGTACCCCCTTCCCACCAATATTCTTACCTAAAAAACCCCATGGACCTAGAAGCCTGGCAGGCTGCAGTCCATGACTGAGCAACTAAGCACACAGCACACATTTCACATGGAGAGATTAGATAATGGATGAACCACAAACATACTGAAGCAATTTTAAACATTAGAGCAGAACTTGGCATATGCATTGCAGGTTTTAGATGAATTTCTTCCCAGTAAAACTTGTTGTCAATTGAAAAAAAAAAAAAAATAGAACAGTGCCAGCATCTTGGAAGGTCCCTTTGCTTCTTCCTCACTTTCTTCCTCTCCCTCACAGAGCAAATCACAGTGCTGACTTTGCATTAATGATTCTCTTGCTTATCTTGCCATTACCTACAATACCCTGTAGTACTGAGCATGCATCTCTATAGTTTGCCTGCTTAAAAAATAAACTTTATGTAAATTGTGGAGTTATGCTGTAGGCTGTTATGAATGGCATGGTTCACTCTTTATATTTGTGAAACTGATCCTTGTTGCATGAACTGGTAGTTCATTCATTTAATTGCTGTGCAGCATTACATTGAATAAAAATCTTCTAGTCTTAAAAAAGAAAAAAAACATTTCACCACGTATTCATCCACATTATTATTATCATCTGCGTTATTATCAATGTTGTTATTACTTACATTTAGGCTGCTTCCAGTTTGAACCTCTTAAAATAACAATACTGTGGACATTCCTGTGCACATCTCCTGGGACACAGGTGCCCAAGTCTCTTGGGTATACACCTAGGAATGGCTTCACCGAGTCAAAAAGTACCCGTATGTTCATGAAGGTAACTGTTTTTAGACTGTTATACCAGGTTGAAGTTTATTTTTTTTATATTTAAATTTTTAATGGAGTATAGTTGCTTTGCAGTCTTGTGTTAGTTTCTGCTCTACAGAAAATGAATCCGCCAAACGTATACATATATCCCCTCTTTTTAAATTTCCTTTCCATTTAGGTCACCACGGAGCAGTGAGTTTCCAGAGTAGGTTCTCATTGGTCTTCTATTTTATGCACGCATGCGTATGTGTGTGCACTAACTCAGTTGTGCCTGCCACCCCATGGACTGTAGCCCACCAGGCTCCTCTGTCCATGGAATTTTCCAGACAAGAATACTGGAGTGGGTTGCTATTTCCTTCTCCAAGGGATCTTCCCAACCCAGGGACTGAACCCATGTCTCTTACGTCTCCTGCATTGGCAGGCAGGTTCTTTACCAGCTGAGCCACTGGGGAAGCCCATTTTATACATCTGAAAGTTAGTTAAGTCGCTCAGTCGTGTCCGACTCTTTGTGACCCTGTGGACTGTAGCCCACCAGGCTCTCTCTGTCCATGGGATTCTCCAGGCAAGAATACTGGAGTGGGTTGCCGTTTCCTTCTCCAGGGGATCTACCCGACCCAGGTCTCCCACATTGCGGGCAGACGCTTTAACGTCTGAGCCACCAGGGAAGCCCCATTTTAGACATAGTAGTGTATATATGTCAGTGCCAATCTCCCAGTTCACCCCATCCCTCCCAAACCCCCCTTGGTGTCCATACATTTGTTCTCTAACTCTGTGCCAATTTGCAATCTAACCAACAATGTGGGAGAGTTCCCATTGCTCCACAGGCTCATCAACAGTTTGTATTTTTAGATTATTTCTTTCTCAACAATCTCTTGGGTCTCTCCTTGAGGTTTTCATTATCCTTCAGTGCAAATTAATTTCTGACTTTCAGTATAATTTATTTTACCCATTTAAAATGTTTCTTAATTTACAAATGATTTTCTAGCTATCTTTGTGGTTATTGATTTCTAGCTTTATTGCATTGTTGTAAGCTAAAGGGAATTGTGTGGTTTTGAAGACTGAAAATTTGTTGAAGCTCTAATTTTATAAACATGTTCTATGAATGCTTGGGGAAAACGCATATTTCGCAGTTTTGTCGTGTTAAGACCGCTATTTGTCCCTTGTGTATTACATGTATTATTTAGATCTTTCCCCTCCTGCTCGTTCTATGAATGACTGAGAAAGGTGTGTTTGAAATTTCCAATTACGTTTTTTTTTTTTTTTTTTTATAGGCCTCTTATATTTTTGAGGCTATGGTATTAGGAGATACAACTTTAAAATTGTCATGTTTTTATGAATTAAGTTTATTCCCACTACAAAGAGATCTTCTTCATCTTTATTTTTTTTAATTTTATTTTATTTTTAAACTTTACATAATTGTACTAGTTTTGCCAAATATCAAAATGAATCCACCACAGGTATACATGTGTATACATCTTTAGAAATAATCATACTTTGTGCCTCAAAGTCTATTTTAAACAGATATCCCTTGCTACACTATATTCCTTTTTTTAGCATGTTCATGGCCTGCCTTCACTCCATGTTTTGCTTCCAACCTTTCTATATCTTTAGTGTTCCACTGGGTCCCTTGTAAACAACATTTAGTTGATCTTTTTACCAATTCAGCCTGAACGTCTTTCTTATTACCTAGAGCTTTTAGTCCACTTACATTTGATTTAATTAATTATGTCTTTGGGTTTATATCTACCATATTATTTTTGTGCTTTCTAATTGCCTCGGCTCTTCCATTTCTTTTGTGCCCTTGTTATCTATTTCTTTCTCCATTATTTTAGATGGATTTAGTATATTTTGCCATTCCACTTTCTCTTCTACTAATTTGGACGTTATAGACTCTGTTTTATGCTTTTAATGGCTGTGTTTGAAATGGCAAAGTGCATACTTACCAAAAATATTTTGCTCATATCCTTATTCTTCTGGACAATTATTAGACCTCATAACACTACCTACATTTATCCTTCTCCTGATAGAAAGATATTTGCTGTATATATTTTAGTTTGGTTGTTTTGACCCCACAAGGCATGATAATTATATAATCAGTATTTTTTTTAATCAAAGTGTAGTTGATTTACAACATTGTATTATTTTCAGGTGTACAGCACAGTGATTCAGTGTTTTTGTAGATTATGCTCCATTATAGGTTATTACAAGATAATAGATATAATTCCCTTGCTATACAGTAGATCTGTGATCCTGGTCTATTTTATGTCAGTATCAGATCTAATCCTGGGTGGCTCTGGACTTAACCTTTTGTCACCCACACCTCAGGAGGCTGTGACAATTTAAATTGAGATGCTCCAGGTTTAGTAAATGCCTTTAGTTCTGAAGTACTATTTATGCTCAGGTACCAGCCTTCACTTATGCTTTGGCTCAGTAGCTCCTAACCTTTTTTCCAGCTCCTCGATGCATTAAAGATATTTGGGATATTTCATTCAACATTTTTAGTTTTGTGTGTATGTGTGTGTGTGCGCGCTTGTCTATTTGTTTAAGGCAGGAGCATCAGTCAAGAACTTATTATGTGAAAGCACGGGAGATAAGCTTGGTCTTGTGTCTTTCTATACAATTTCATTTCAGTCTCTTTTGTAAATTTTGGGCTTTGACCACCTTTTAGTTATTTCTTTCTTTCTCAACTCAGAGTTTACCTCAGGAAAGTTTCTTTTTTTTTATCCTTGTCTCTTTCTATACTCATCTCATTTGAGTGTCAAAAAGAAAATAAATAATGACTCTAATCAGGTCTAAAATGCATAAGAGTAATGATAGTGATATACTTGAATCAAGGAGAAATTCATAAGTTATGATATGAAATTATACAAAGAACCAGTGCCCTACACTGCTAAAGTCCTTGAAACTGTCAAAGACCCCTTCAAAATGTCAACAAAAGTACCTGCCTACCTTTCTCATCTTCTTCTAATTAAACCTGCTTTTCCTTAATTACCACCACCATTCAAGAGAAGTTAAAAAATCTATTTTTTCTGTTTATTGCAACAATGTAGTTTTATACTGCTTTTAAGTAGAAAACTCAGAGTCTTTGACTTATATTTTGGTTATCTTCAGGAGAATGTTTTAAAAATATTTGAGCCTTCCCACCACTACCATGTATAATATTTTGGTGTACCAAACACACAACTTACAAATGAATCTCAGGATCATAATCTGTTTTTAAGATGTGCTGTGTGTGCTTTCAGAGAAGGCAGTGGCACCCCACTCCAGTACTCTTGCATGGAAAATCCCGTGGGCGGAGGAGCCTGGTAGGCTGCAGTCCATGGGGTCGCTAAGAGTCGGGCACAACTGAGCGACTTCACTTTCACTTTCCACTTTCATGCATTGGAGAAGCAAATGGCAACCCGCTCCAGTGTTCTTGCCTGGAGAATCCCAGGGACGGGGGAGCCTGGTGGGCTGCCGTCTATGGGGTCGCACAGAGTGGGACAAGACTGAAGCGACTTAGCAGCAGCAGCAGTGTGTGCTTAGTCGTTCAGTCATGTCTGACTCTTTGCAACCCCATGCACTGTAGCCCACCAGGCTCTTCTGTCCACGGGGATTCTCTAGCCAAGAATACTGGATTGGGTTGCCATGCCCTCCTCCAGGGGATCTTCCCCACCCAGGGGTCGAATCCAGGTCTCCCGCATTGCAGGCAGATTCTTTACCATCTGAGCCACCAATTTTTAAGATGCGGTCCACTTATAACTTAGTTTTTTAAAATAATTGTTAAAATAATGCTATAATCATATTAAAGGGCATTTAAAAGAAAATGTTTTCAACCTCTACAAACTAAATTTAACTGTTTTCATGTCCCCTTATTCCCTTCCAAAATTTGTGTGTGTGTGTGCACGCTCAGTCATGTCTGACACTTTGCAACTGCATGGACTGTAGCCTGCCAGGCTCCTCTGTCAGTGGGCTCTTCTGGGCAAGAATAATGAAGTGGGTTGCCATTTCCTACTCCAGGGGATCTTCTTGACCCAAGAATCGAGTCCATGGCTTTTTGCATCTCCTGCATTAGCAGGCAAATTCTTTACCACTAGCACTACCTGGGAAGCCCTGAATATACAGTGCCGTGTTCTCCTTTTGAAACCTTTGAGTGCTTCATAAATACTCCTTTCTGTTGCTACGCACTTTCTTGTCCATCTTTTTCAATGGTAGCCTACTATTCCACCAAGCTGACAAATTTGCTTAATAGTTTTCCTACTGTTGAACTTTTAACATATTTCAGCATTCTTCCTATATACTTTTGTAAATGTGTTTGTGCATGTATTCATTTTCTTCTTTTGACTTGTTGTTTAGAAGTTTCCAGAATTGAATTTACTGGGTTTGAGACTGGTAACATTTTATGGCCTTTGACAGAGACTGGGCCCTAAAAATATTGTACCAGTGTATCCTGGCACCACAAGGTGATGTACGGTATGCTGGCAGAACTGACAGAAATGAGAAATCTAAAAATTATTTTTCTCTTTTTTTGTCAGTTGAATAATGTGTATAAGTGGTGCATGTATTCAGCATGTCTGTTGAACTCATACCGAGGGGGACATTGTGCCAGGTACTAGGGAATCTGTGTGCAGGTCAAGAAGCAACAGTTAGAACCAGACATGGAACAACAGACTGGTTCCAAATCAGGAAAGGAGTACGTCAAGGCTGTATATTGTCACCCTGCTTATTTCACTTCTATGCAGAGTACATCATGAGTAAAGTTTGGGCGCCACCTAGAAGGAATTCACGACCCAGTGGGACAGATAAGAAGAGAGCGTGGTATAACAGAGGCCTGTCTGTATTTCCACAGGAATGCAAATGAGGGGGTAGATTAATGTTTACTTCAGTTTTTCTGGAACATAGGCAGACTTACCCTGAAAGTGGATTCCTGCAGAATGTGTTGGAGTTTTCCAAAGGATAAGACATACCTCATTCTGGGTTTTGTTTTCATCTGTATTCCCTTATTTATTACATTCACTCTCAGTGTGTTTGCTTTCTGTAGTTTCTCTTGCATGGATTACCTGTTTATTTATTTTTTGTAATTTTCAATTGCATTAATAGTAATATTTGTGGGAACTTGGTATCATAACAAAGCAAAGCTAACAAGGATAATAATGTCACAACAACCATTTGTTGGAAGGGAAAGAGAAAGGATCATAATGTTGAGCTGAGATGTAGGAGAGCATGAATACCTACCTCAGAAAGAAAAATGATGTGCCTAAGCTCACTCCCAAGACCAGATAATGACTTTCAAAAAAAGACATATCTACTTCATTTTAGAAATCATTTTGAAATTTATTTGTCCTTGAATCATGGCAGAGTAGTTCCCAAGTACTGGGCCAGGCTTATGAGCTGGTTCATCATATGATAAGCAATAGAATGTCATACAAAGAGCATGAATTTTGGAGGGAGACAACCTGGGTTTAAGTCCTGGTTTGACCACATACAAGCTGTATTGGTTTTCTCCTGTTTCTACCTTCTCAGCCTATTTTCACATCTCTTAAGTTGGAGGGTCAATCATACCTACCCTCTAATGAAAGTATTAGAGTTAAATTAGGTAATAGGTAGAAAGTAGTTGAAGAAGGAAATGGCAACCCACTCCAACATTCTTGCCTGAAGAATCCCATGGACAGAGGAGCCTGGCAGGCTACAGTCCATGGGGTCACAAGAGTCAGACACGACTTAGCCACTAAACTACCACCACCATAAAGTAGTTAGTACATCACAGGACACATGGTATCCATTCAATAAATCCTAGTCTTTTTCATTGTTACTGGGTTGGGAAGATAAGACAAAATTCTAGGAAGGACTAATTCTCTCCCATCTTGTTGACAGCACAAATTAACTGAAGAATCCTAACAAGGAGACTCCCCATACCACCAAGATGGAGAAAGTCATGTTATGAATACATAAACAGTCTGATAAGACAATAGAGAATTTCAATTCAGTTCAGTCGCTCAGTCGTGTCTGACTCTTTGCAATCCCATGAACCCAAACCAATGTCCATTGAGTCCATAATGAGAGTGGAGTGGCTCTGATTCTCCAGGGTAGAGTTGAAGAGATTTAGAGGTAAATTGCAATTCTGCTTTCAGCATGACTAATTTTCACTTTGAAAATTAGCAACTCTTTAGTAAAACTCTTGATAGAGCTCCATTAGGATTTACGTGTGACAAAGAGTAGCTACTAATGGCCCTTAATGACGAGTATGTGTTTTGCTCCGAATATGACTTATTTAATGGAAAGTAATGGCTGTCTCACTGCAGCAAGAAGAGTGATGCTAAGTGGCCTCTTCACATGTATGTTCCTTTTAGTGCTGGCCTTGGGTGGACCACACATACTTGAGAGACACTAAACAAAAAGGACTGAGGCCCACCTGGTAATAACCAGTATACAATGCACCCAGAAATTGCTTTCAGTCCATTTTCCTCGTACTCCATGGTGCTTCCTAACCATTCTCAACCTCTTTGTGGTTCTAAAGGTGGAGACTATTGATTGAATGGAAACAAACCAGAAACTAAGGAAGTCTAATTATTTTCCCTCTCCGAATCAAATCTCCACTAATCGCACATGAGAACATCTGTATCTTCATCTAGAAAATGAGGCTTGGGCTCAAGGACCTTAAAGGCCTGTCCTTGTGAATCTGGTTTTCAGTGTTCCCCAGCTTCTGTTTCATTTCTAAATGGAAAGATGGGATTACTGAAGCACACACTTGAAACATGAAATTGATAGGTTGATTGAAAGCAAAAAACAAAAAAATGCTTCGCAGGCTGGCTGACTTCTGCATGTATTCGGCATGCCAGAGGGTAGCACCCTAGCCCACTTTCTTCCCCAAAAGTATTTGAGAGCTGTCATAGCAAACACCCTCTTCCAACAACACAAGAGAAGACTCTATACATGGACATCACCAGATGGTCGACACTGAAATCAGATTGATTATATTCTTTGCAGCCAAAGATGGAGAAGCTCTATACAGTCAGCAAACACAGGACTGGGAGCTGACTGTGGCTCAGACCATGAACTCCTTATTGCCAAATTCAGACTGAAATTAAAGAAAGTGGAGAAAACCACTAGACCATTCAGGTATGACCTAAATCAGATCCCTTATGACTATACAGTGGAAGTAAGAAATAGATTTAAGGGACTAGATCTGATAGACAGAGTGCCTGATGAACTATGGACGGAGGTTCGTGACATTGTACAGGAGACAAAATCAAGACCATCCCCAAGAAAAAGAAAAGCAAAAAAGCAAAATGGCTGTCTGAGGAGGCCTTACAAATAGCTGTGAAAAGAAGAGAAGCAAAAAGCAAAGGAGAAAAGGAAAGATATACCCATTTGAATGCAGAGTTCCAAAGAATAGCAAGGAGAGATAAAAAAAGCCTTCCTCAGCGATCATTGCAAAGAAATAGAGTAAAACAACAGAATGGGAAAGACTAGAGATCTCTTCAAGAAAATTAGAGATACCAAGGGAATATTTCATGCAAAGATGGGCTCGATAAAGGACAGAAATGGTAGGAACCTAACAGGAGCAGAAGATATTAAGAAGAGGTGGCAAGAATACACAGAAGAACTGTACAAAAAAGATCTTCATGACCAAGATAATCACGATGGTGTGATCACTCACCTAGAGCCAGACATCCTGGAATGTGAAGTCAAGTGGGCCTTAGGAAGCATCACTACAAACAAAGCTAGTGGAGGTGATGGAATTCCAGTTGAGCTATTTCAAATCCTGAAAGGTGATGCTATGAAAGTGCTGCACTCAATATGCCAGCAAATTTGGAAAATTCAGCAGTGGCCATAGACTAGAAAAGGTCAGTTTTCATTCCAATCCCAAAGAAAGGCAATGCCAAAGAATGCTCAAACTACCGCACAATTGCACTCATCTCACACACTAGTAAAGTAATGCTCAAAATTCTCCAAGCCAGGCTTCAGCAATACGTGAACCGTGAACTTCCAGGTGTTCAAGCTGGTTTTAGAAAAGGCAGAGGAACCAGAGATCAAATTGCCAGCATCCGCTGGATCATGGAAAAAGCAAGAGAGTTCCAGAAAAACAACTATTTCTGCTTTATTGACTATGCCAAAGCCTTTGACTGTGTGGATCACAATAAACTGTGGACAATTCTGAAAGAGATGGGAATACCAGACCACCTGACCTGCCTCTTGAGAAACCTATATGCAGGTCAGGAAGCAACAGTTAGAACTGACTCTGTTCTGGGTCTCCTCTTCGGTGGCAGCTCTTCAGGCTTTGGTCTCAGGGGAGCACTCTGATGTCTCCACTGAAAGCTCACAGAACACTTGCCTACTTCTCTGGTCATTCTGGACCTCAGTCTGTCCAGGTCATTTGGTGCACCCAGCAGGCCACAAAAGAATTCTCTTTTTAGTGGACGCCAACTCTTGCCTGTCCCAATATTTCAGTAGGAGATCTCTACCTAGGCTAATCTGAAAATGCAACAGTAGAATGAATGGATTTGGGTTGGTCATGACAACAAGTTGTTTTTATTTCCTTGTGGCAAATCTGCTTAGTGGGGCAAGAGAAGTCTTAGTTAACAGACAGGACAAAAAAGGTGGCCTACCTACATGATGTCATTTAAGATCTGGGAGAGTCCCCTCCCCATCTCCACTTTGTTTTCACTCATCTTGTCTTTGATCCATCCCATTGGTTTCATTAGCGTCCTCTTCCAAATGAAAATTTCCCTAGATTTTTGATTGTTTGAGTCATCATTCTGAAAGTTCTAGCATGGGTATTGGTACTATTTCTTGACTAGATATTCAGAGTTGAGTCAGAACAAGGAGTAAGAAAACCAGAGAAAATTAGGGGCAGAAATGCTTAAACGTTATATTCATGAATAAACTCATAGATAAGAGAAACTTGATTTCCTTGGCCATCTGGTGGTTCGTGAATTTAATTTTTTATTTTTACATGATAAATAACAGAGCCATGGATGACTTTGGATATCTTGTTTCCTTTGCTGGGTTCAGGATTAGGAGATAATCCTGAGACTGTTCATTGTGTATTCTCAACACATGTAGGCATTAAACCCATCAGGAGGTTGAGTACTTTGTGTTTGCCAGAAGACCATTTCAGTTGAAAATGCTTTTTAATTAACAGGGGCTTTGCATCGGCTTTCCTATCTACCCAGCTAGAGTTCCCAAGTCGGGGCAGGTGCATCCTGTTATATATTACAGAACAACAAAGGGGAGTACAAGGGCAGGGACACTTCAGACAATCATGATCCGATGCGTACTTGCTTCCTTGCGCTCTGTCTCCAGGTGATTCTGTTGCTCCTTCTGCCAAATTCCCCAAAGAAGTTTTCTTTAAACAAACTGTGTCTCTGGTTGCTTCATTCATTCACTCATTCACTTAAGCATACATCCAACAAATTATCTACTGAAAATCTTCTCTGTGTTATGGGCTGGGGTAGGCCCTGGGCATATAGTGTTGAACAAAGACAGCTTACTATCTAAGACTGAAGACAGTTATTCATGAAATCATAAAGATTGATACTTTAGTGCCAGAAGTCTTGGGAAAATTTCCCACGTGGATTCATACCCTTTCCTCTCAATAGTGTTTCTTTTTCTGCCTTTAAAGGCCTGTCTCTCTGATGAAAATGGAATACCCCACTCAATGATTCCATGGAATCCTAAGAAAGATGTCACTGCCCCCACTGCCCAGGAATTTGAGGTGGTGAGGAGTGCTCCCAAAGCCAAGAGCTGGTAGGATCATAGAACCGAGTGTCAGGACTACTAACACATATTTTATATACAGCACACAAGCAACTGGACTTGGCATATGGGGCCAGATGTGGCGGTGGTCTTCCTGAGTGCGTGCGTACTAAGTCACTTCAGTGGTGTCTGACTCTTTGTGACCCCATGGACTATGGCCCACCATGATCCTTTGTCCATGGGATTCTGCAGGCAAGAATATTGGAGTGGATTGCCATGTCCTTCTCCAGGAGATCTTGCCTACCTAGGGATTGAACCCGCGTGTCCTCCGTCTCCTGTATTGCAGGGAGATTCTTTACCGCTGAGCCACCAGGGAAGCCCAGTGATCTTCCTAGTTCCCCATTTTACCCACCTGCCCAAACCAGCAGAGTCACTGAAGGCTGATATCTGCGGCCAATCCTGACCCACAGTGTGGAGAGACAGGGGTGGGAAGAGAGTGGTAATTACACATAAGGATCATAGAATTTCAGAGTTGGTGTGGTCTTCTATACACTTGATACCCATAGTATAGTCCATAGACCAGCAGCATAAACATAAGCTGGGAGCTTGTTGGAAAAGCAGAACATCAGGCTCCATCCCAGACCTACAGAATCTGGATCTGCCTTTGTACGATATCCCCAGGTGATTTGTAAGCATATGAAATTTTTATAAAGATACTTATATAAATTAATTTTTATTTATTTATATTTTGGCCATGTCACTCAGCATGTGGGATCTTAGTGCAATGGAAGTGTGGACTGCTTAAGTTGCAGGGGGCATGGGTTCGATCCCTTGTCAGGGAACTAAGATCGGACCCTGACCATCCTCTCTCTCTGTCTTTTAAAGGATTTGCAAGCCTCAGTGATAAGAAGAAGAAAGTCTAGAAAGCAAAGTTGAATCTTCAAATTACCAAAGGGTTGCTGCTGCTGCTGCTGCTAAGTTGCTTCAGTCATGTCCGACTCTGCAACCCCATAGACGGCAGCCCACCAGGCTCCCCCGTCCCTGGGATTCTCCAGGCAAGAACACTGGAGTGGGTTGCCATTTCCTTCTCCAATGCATGAAAGTGAAAAGTGAAAGTGAAGTCACTCAGTTGTGTCCGACTCTTAGCGACCCCATGGACTGCAGCCTACCAGGCTCCTCCGTCCACGGGATTTTCCAGGCAAGAGTACTAGAGTGGGGTGCCATTGCCTTCTCCGACCAAAGGGTTGGGGGAAGTTAAAAAGAATAGCTTTCATTTTCCAAAGATGAAAATAAGAGCACCTCTTTTCTGTGTCTAGAGTATAATTCAGGACAACTCAAGCTGATTTAGATTCCCCAAAGGTCAACATTTTTAAAAGGGCAGATGGTAGGTAGATAGTATCTTACTACTAATGCAATTTATTGCCTTTAATTTTGATATCTTTGCTATTAATAAGGAATATGTCCCTGAATACAGTCCTAAGAAACATGATGAAGTCCCTGAACCATCTCACCTGCACTTGGGGCCCAAGGCTTGCCCCAGGTAGCATAGGAAAAGAGCGAAGCTGATCTAGAACATTCTTCTTCCGTTGTCACTTCTTTTGGGGCTGGCTCTTGCCCCTTTAGGTAATGCTCCTTTTTTATTTGGTCCCTAATGCTCTCTCCCTGCCTGTTCTCTCCCCTAGCAAAGAAGAGGCCACCTTCTAAAAATATCCAGTCATGTAACAGGTTACTAGAGTGTCTGAACATGAAAAAAAAGAAAAGAAAGAAGCCCATGAAGAGGGGAAAACAGCCCAAAAGAATGGTTGCTTAAGCTGGAACTCAAGCTATGAATGTGGATGAATGTATGAATGGGATCAGTGGGGCCCTCAGATCCCATCCATTGCTGTTTGCTTGCTTTTCCCATAGAAAAGGTCAGATCTGAGGATGACACCTGCTCCTGCCTGGCTTCGTAAGAGGATTAGTAAGGAAAAACTAGGTCAGAAATGTGAAAGTGCTTTTGACACAAATCAAATCAGGGTTTTGATTTTTCCCAATCTAATATCTCCCTGCCTTAGGGTCAGTTTCTGCCCCAATCTCTCCACCTTTCAAACTGAGAATACTATATACTCTTGCATTTCTTTGCAAAGCTGCTGGGTTAAAAGGAAACAATTGTGTTGATTGCAATGCCCATTGGATCAAAAATGTGTGAGATGATTGTCTTAACTGGACCAATGGCATCACAGAAGAACTGTGGTGGTTTTCAGCCTGCATTTCAATTTGGTCTGGAGTTAAGCAAGGTTCAGGCAGGTGAAAATTTGGCACCTTGGAACCACACACCAGAAGAATGAACACTCCTGCTGTGTTTGATGGCTGGAGGACAGAAATAGTTCCGCTTCATTTTAAGAACTAACCGCATGCCATTTACTTGTTGTTTTCTCTGGAAGTTAACCCAGATGCCTTTGGGAGACAAAGGATACTTCTGAAGGTGTGGTCTTTGGACCCACTGCATCAGAATTCCATGCTTGCTACAAATGTAAATTCTTGGCCCAAGCATCTTGCCAAAGCCACTGATTCAAGATCTCTTGGGGTGGGACCAGAAATGCCATACAGTAAACAAAAGGATGATTCTCTGACAGACTAATGTATGTGACCCACAATCACCAGTGGATTGAATTCTTCAAGTATTGCTGTCAGGAAGTGGTTCTCCACCCTGGCCATGTACAAGAATCACCTGGAGGACTAGTAGATAAAACGCCCGTGGCCCGCACATCCTGGACTGATTAAATGAGAATTTCTAGGGCTGAGGCCCTAGTATCTGCATTTCTTAAAAGCTCCTCTGGTGATTTTAGGTGTGCAATCAGGGCTGGGGACAACCTTTAGTACCATTGTTGGAATCCCTCCCCAACTCCCCCTACTCAAGGGCGCTCCCAGCCCAGGTACACTGCCTCCCAGCCCTTCTCGAGCTTCTTTTCTGCACACTTGTTAAGGGTCAGAAGACCCCCAACAGCACATACCATGTGCTTCATACTGAGGAAGTCAATGATCAACCAAAGAGGAATAGATTTTGTTAAGGAGCCCAGTCCAGCAGGAGAAACAGTCCCAATCACAAAAGGCAGATAGAAGCCATCTCTCTAGTTGACCCCTGTTGATACTCTGGGTTCTTGACATAAGGCCCTTGGTCTACCATCCACCAGAGAATTACTTGCTTATGAAGATCCCTTGCTTTACCCTTCTCTTATCTCTTTGTTCAAAGCATCTTTTAAAAGATCTGATTTTGAAAGTCCCTGGAAGGCATTGTAGTCCTCAAATTATTTGGGCCTATGTGACTTTCTACCTAGATCCTGACAATTCTGTCAGTTATGAGTTACAAATTGTTTGGTCTCAGCCCTGGGACCCGGCCCGGGCTAGCACATGAATGTAGCAGAGCAGAGGGAGGGTGACAAGTCCTGACTCACAATAAATCTTTATGTTCGAATTCAGTGTCTGTGAAAAACCCTTTCTTAAACTCATCTCATTGGATTCTCCCTGGAGATGATGAGGTTTTAGGCAGCAATTCCATTCAGGCTACTGTATGGAGTTATTTATAATCTACTTCCCCTCCTATAAAAGGACTTAATTAAGGTTAGAATTTTACTCTTTAATCATCTAATGCAGAACAGAAGGCATTGACATTAGACAGCTCCAAGAGTCAAAATAAGTCCTCCTTATTTTTTTTTAACTTTATTATTTTTTAGAAGTCTTTCTTGAACTTGTTACACTATTGCTTCTATTTTCTGTTTTCTTTTTGTGGCCGTGAGGCATGTGGGATCTTAGCTCCCTGACCAGGTAGTGAACCTGTAGCCCCTGCATTGGAAGGTGAAATCTTAACCCACTAGACCACCAGGGAAGTCCCATGGGCCATCTTTAGGCTGGCTGCCTGGTTTTTCAGATGGTAGCTTTTGCTTCTTCCCCTTCCTGTAATAAGTAACTTTTTAAAATCTATCAGCTAAGAAATTATTTAGGCACTGTAAGTCATCTCCTACCTAACACCAAAATGTATTCTCTTCAGAAAAAGGGAGAAGAAAGTTTTCGGTAACCATGATCTTGTTTACTTTGACATTTGAAGGAGCCACAAAGGAACCTTTCTCATTTCATTTTATGGAATTCATATGTTCTCACTCCTACTCTGATCTGGTATACCTTTCAGAAATCTAGCTTTGTGAGAAAAATTCTGCTTATTTTTTAACCCCAACTTGGAAATGATGAGTGCTTGCCTGGAACAGATAATTTAGGCTCCTAGCTTCTCATTTAATGTTAAAGTTTGTCTCTTTTATTTATACCCATTTAGGGAATGGTTAGAGTTTTGATTAGCTACCATTTGTAATACCTCAGCTGCTCAATGGAGGAAAAGTGACATTAATGGCCAATTGCAGAGTAGTGGGAGGCTGTGGCAACAGACCTAAGCATAATTATCAACTGAGCAGAAGGGCACATGGAGTGAGCTAGCACTCAGTAATATGTAGGAAATTCATTAAACTAGCTAAGGATCAATAGTAAGGAACTTAGAGTCCTTTAAACATCCGGCAAAGGGATTACTTTTATCACTTACAAATATGTTATTTAATAATGATTAGCCTTTCTGCTTCCACTGAGTTCATTAGTTCTATTACCACACATGATAAGCAGCAGTGGTAGAGAAGGGAGTAGTTTAGGAGCAAAATAAACATTCTGAATCCCAAGAGAGTCAATTATGAACACGGGATGTAGCAGTGGGATGTTTTAACACCTGTATGAAATATGGTTCATTCTACATGCATAAAATACAGCTCACCCACTGAAAGTGTACAGTTTAGTCATTCTTGTAATCATCACCACTACCTAACTTTAGAACATTTTTATCACTCCAAAAAGAAACCCCACATCTATTAAGCAGTATCTTCCCTGTCTTCTCTCTCCTCAGCCCCTAGCAACTGTTAATTTACTTCCTGTTCCTGTAGATTTACCTATTGTGAATATTTCAGATAAATGGAATCATACAATATGTGATCTCTTGCATCTGGTTTCTTTCACTTGGCATAATATCTTCAAGGTTCATCCATGTTGTATCAGCCACAGATTTTTATAAATTTTTAATTTATTTATGTTAATTGGAGGCTAATTACTTTACAATATTGTATTGGTTTTGCCATACATTGTCATGAATCAGCCATGGGTGTACATGTGTTCCCCATCCTGAACCCCCCTCCCACCCCCTCCCCACCCCATCCCTCTGGGTTATCCCAGTGCACCAGCCCCGAGCACCCTGTCTCATGCATTGAACCTGGACTGGCGATCTATTTCACATATGATAATATACATGTTTCAATGCTATTCTCTCAAACCATCCCACCCTCGCCTTCTCCCACAGAGTCCAAAAGACTGTTCTTTACATCCGTGTCTCTTTTTCTGTCTTGCATATAGGGTTATCGTTACCATCTTTCTAAATTTCATACATATGCATTATTATACTGTATTGGTGTTTTTCTTTCTGACTTACTTCACTCTGTATAATAGGGTCCAGTTTCATCCACCTCATTAGAACTGATTCAAATGTATTCTTTTTAATGGCTGAGTAATACTCCATTGTGTATATGTACCACAGCTTTCTTATCCATTCATCTGCTGATGGACATCTAGGTTGCTTCCATGTCCTGGCTATTATAAACAGTGCTGCGATGAACATTGGGGTACACGTGTCTCTTTCAATTCTGGTTTCCTTGGTGTGTACGCCCAGCAGTGGGATTGCTGGGTCATATGGCAATTCTATTTCCAGTTTTTTAAGGAATCTCCATACTGTTCTCCATAATCAGCCACAGATTTTTTAACATACTTTTCTTTTTTTTTAAGTTCATAACTAAAATGTTTAATTTTAACATGCTTTTCTAAGTTTAATTGAATTTAAAGGGATTGTAAATGAATACGATGCATAGGTTTGAGCCTAATTTTTTTCTTGTTACCATATGTGAAGTTGTATTTAAAACTCAAAATAAGCTGACGAAAAGACATGAATCCTTCAGTTTGCTTCCTAATTAGATGATTAGTCACATCTGTACATTTTAATATCTTATGCAGATACTCTGTTTATGAAAGAAAACAATTATAGAGTGATAATGCATGAACTAATTTTGACAGTTCCCTGGATGTTCCTTCCTTAAAATGAATTTGCCTAAAGAAGAAGGAAGAAAAATAGCTTTTCCAATTTGACAGGTAAGTGGTCGGCTATGTTCTTAGTTGTTATGACCACAGGTGTGACAATATCAGAGCTTGAGGGGCCCTCCTAAGGTGTAGTCAAGACAGGCTCAAATGGAATGAAGTCCAGGCAGTAGTGGTAAGGAGAGTTTGGGAAAATAGGGCCAACTTTGCAGCTCATTAATTTTAACATGCTTTTCTAAGTTTAATTGAATTTAAAGGGATTGTAAATTAATCCCTTTGGTGGACGGTGCTCAGACAATGGCAATATCACATTTTCGTAGTGCCTTTGTACAGCCTGCCAGTGTGCAAAGTGCTTTACATGCCTCATTTCATTAAACCCATTTTACAGGTGGGGAGACTAAGGCCCAGAGGGTTAAGTAACTCAAGGTAACACTTATTTAGCAAGTACTTATTATAATATGTATTACATATTATAATATTTACTTGTAATAAGTAAATATTTGTTGTTGTTCAGTCGCTAAGTCGTGTCTGATTGTTTGCAACCCTATGGATTGCAACACACCAGGCTTCCCTGTCTTTCACTATCTCCTGGAGTTTGCTCAAACTCAAGTCCATCGAGTCGGTGATGCCATCCAACCATCTCATCCTCTGTCGTCCCCTTCTCCTCCTGCCCTCAGTCTTTCCCAGCATCAGGGTCTTTTCCACTGAGTTGGCTCTTTGCATCAGGTGGTCAAACTACTGGGGCTTCAGCTTCAGCATCACTCCTTCCAGTGAGTATTCAGGGTTGATCTCCTTTAGGATTGACTGGATTGATCTCCTTACTGTCCAAGGGACTCTCAAGCATCTTCTCCAGCACTACAGTTCAAAAGCATCAATTCTTCAGTGCTCAGCCTTCTTTCTGGTCCAACTCTCATATCCGTCCTTACATGACTACTGGAAAAACCATAGTTTTGGTTATACAGACCTTTGTCGGCAAAGTGATGTCTCTCTCTCTCTCTCTTTTTTTTTTAGTATGCTGTTTGACATAGCTTTTCTTCCAAAGAGCAAGCATCTTTTAATTTCATGAACGCAGTCACCATCCACAGTGATTTTGGAGCCCAAGAAAATAAAAGCTGCCACTGTTTTCAGTTTTCCCCATCTATTTGCCATGAAGTGGTGTTATAAACAAGTAAATGTTTACTTATTATAAGTGTATAAGTGTGAATAAGTAAATCCTCCTCCGTCCATGGGATTTTCCAGGCAAGAGTACTGGAATGAGTTGCCATTTCCTTCTCCAGAGGATCTTCCCAACCCAGGGATGGAACCTGGGTCTCCCACATTGTAGGCAGATGCTTTACCATCTGAGCCACCAGGGAAGTCAAATAAGTAAATAATAAGTGTAAATAAGTAGAATTCAAAACCCAGGTCTGTCTGAATCTAGAGGTCAAACTCTTGAAACTTTTTTAAAAAAAAATTGAACTATAGGGACTTCCCTGGCAGTCCAGTTGTTGAGAATCTGGGCTTCCACTGCAGGGGGTGAGGGTTCTATCCCTGGTCAGGGAACTGAGATCCTGCATGCTGCACCATGAGACCCAAAAAATAAATACATAAAATAAAAATTGAAGTAGAGTTGGTTTTAAACCTTGTGTTAGTTTCTGGTGTACAGCAAAGTGCTTCAGTCTCTCTCTCCATATATATATATATATGTGGAGAGAGGACACGACTCAGTGACTAAGCATAGTGTCTTTGTGACCCTATGGTCTGTAGCCCACCAGGCTCCTCTGTCGATGGGGATTCTCCAGGCAAGAATACTGAAGTGGGTCGCCATGCCCTCCTCCAGGGGATCTTCCCAACTTAGGCATCGAACCCATGTCTCCTGTATTGCAGGCAGGTTCTCTACCATCTGAGCCACCAGGGAAGCCTATATATATTTATGTTCTTTTTCATATTCTTTTCCATTATGGCTTATTACAGGATATTGAATACTGTTCCCTGTGCTATACAGTAGGACCTTGTTTATCTACTTTGTATACAGTAGTTTGTATGTGCTAATCCCAAACTCCTAATTTATCGCTCCCTCACCCCCTTTCTTCTTTGGTAACCATAAATATGTTTTCTGTGAGTCTTTCTATTTCTTGGATAAGTTCATTTGTGGCATATTTTACTTTTCACATGTAAGTGATCTTACATGGTATTTGTCTTTGTGTGACTTACTTCACTCAGTATGATACTCTTTAGGTATCCATCCATGTTGCTGCAAATGGCATTATTTCATTCTGTTTTATTTAGAGCCCACCCTCTTAACTACCTAAACTCTACTGCAAGGAGAGTCTAACTTTACAGCTATGTACTAAGTCTTCTTGTCCTACCTAAGAGCTTTAGAGAATTGTTTTCTCTTCCATACATTCTGGTTACCAAATGGCAGTGAAGGTACATGTTTTCAAAATGGCCCTTTTGTTTCCAGATATACCATACAAATAGCCTAAAAGGGAATAGGAACTTGCTCCTCCATCTCTAACTACAGTAACTACATGTTCTGGATTTTCCAAGAAGGAAAGGAGGGGAAGAGGAAAAGAGGAGGGACTTGCAATACTTTTCCTGCTCATGTCTCCATTCTCACCTCCAGCAACTTGCCCTCATATGTTATGCTTCTCTCATACTCAAGACCCAAATGATCATAGTGTCTTGCACACTTGATGTTCCTCACCTTTCTGACCTCTGGCCTTTGCTCAGATTGCTTCTATTGTGTGGAATGCCCCTCTACTCCCCTCCACCTGAGAAAGCTCCCAATTAATGATTAAGGTTCATCACGTACTTCAGAAAGCCTTCCTTAACCCTTCCTTCTGTTTCTTCATGATAGCCTATGCATAGCTTTATAGTGTCAGATTTTCCATACAGTATCTTGTAGGTTTCTGGGTCTTTAGGTCTTAATTGTGACTTCCTTTGGGCTTCCTTGATGGCTCAGATGATAAAGAATCTGCCTGCAGTGCAGGAGACCTGGATTCAGTCCCTGGGTTGGGAAGATCCTCTGGAGAAAGGAACAGCTACACACTCCAGTATTCTTGCCTGGAGTTCCATGGACAGAGGAGCCTGGTGGGCTATAGTTCATGGGGTCGCAAAGAGTCGGACACAACTGAGTGATTAACACTTTCACCTTCTAAGCATGAACACTCTATTCCATTTCTCTTGGTAGTCCCAGCACCTAGCACGATGACTGCTATACAAAGAAAGTGTTTTATAAATGTTTGTTGAATGAATAAATAAACTATTATTTGTGGAGCACCTATTATATAGGCCAGGCCTTTTAAAAATACCAAGTCATTGAGCCCCCAAAATAAACCTGGAAAGAATGTACCAATATGTCAGTGTTGAAAGGTGAAGGAATTAAAGTCCAGACTTACTCAGTTATTAAGCGGTGGTGCTGCGATTCAGACCCAGGCCTCAGTGACTTGAAAGCTTGGCTCTGTCCATGTACCCTTACTGTCTTCTACTATAGAAAACTGACTTTGGATTGAAAATATCTGTTCTGTGTGGCCACATACCATGGAAATGGTCCCTAAGTTCAAACATTTTCACATACAAGTTGAATTCAGTTGCTCAGTCATGTCCAACTCTCTGCAACCCCATGGACTACAGCATGCCAGGTCTCCCTGTCCATCACCAACTCCCGGAATTCAAACGTTTCCACATACAAGTTAGTCTCTCAAGTGTTCTGTCACTTAGAAGCAACTCACAAATCCTCTCTCATACAGTATGCTGCTGCTGCTAAGTCGCTTCAGTCGTGTCCGACTCTGTGTGACCCCATAGACGGCAGCCTTCCAGGCTCCCCGTCCCTGGGATCCTCCAGGCAAGAACACTGGAGTGGGTTGCCATTTCCTTCTCCAATGCATGAAAGAGAAAAGTGAAAGTGAAGTCGCTCAGTCGTGTCCGACTCTTAGCGACCCTGTGGACTGTAGCCCACCAGGCTCCTCCATCCATGGGATTTTCCAGGCAAGAGTACTGGAGTGGGGTGCCATTGCCTTGTCCGCTTATACAGTATACCTTGTTTTTTTTTTTTTGACAGTTTTGTAAATAGAGTCATAGAAGTTTGGCTGGAATTCAATACCAGCTTCTTCATGAAGCTCTATCATTCAGTATTTTCAATCAAGAGTGATCACCCCACTATGTTTGTCAAAGGCAAGCAGAGATGATTTTCTGCTACTGATAAGCATGGAAAATAAAAAGCAAGCAATAGAAATTCAAGAGTGATATACACCATTTACTGCCAACACTTCTGTAAGATTAGTTTTGGTTAAAGAATTTAATATTTTAAAATTCACACAGCATCTAATCAATTCATCCAGATGGTGGGCAAGGGCTCCTGGAAAGGCTCAGAAGCTTTTAAAAGTCTTTGTTTACGCTCAGATATAAGATCTTTTATACCTTCCCACTGAGATCATCGTCTGATTTTATCAGGCAGTAATGGCTGGTTTATGATCTCTGAAGCATTGCTAGAACCACCAGATTTGTTATAAATATCTTTCTTTGATATAGATCATTGCCCTCACCTAACACAGGCCTCTTTCTTTTTCTGTCTTTCATAAACAAGAAGTCATCTCAGGCCACCTCCATTGTTATAGGCTGTGAAACTGTGTTCTAAGTTATTAAGAGGCACTCTTCCTTTTCACAGCTGGCACAGTGGTAAAAAATTCACCTGCCAATGCAGGAGACGCAAGAGACAACAGTTCAATCCCTGGATCAAGAGAAGATCCCCTGCAGTAGGAAATGGCAACCCATTCCAGTATTCTTGACTAGAAAATTCCATGGACAGAGGAGTCTAGAGGGCTGGAGTCCATGGGGTCGCAAAGAGTCGGACATGACTGAGCACCTGAGCATGCACTTCCTTTTTCCTCCTCAAACTGTGTTCAAGGTAAAAACATAAGTAGCAGAGCCAGAATTTAATGCCTCATCGGACCCCAAGGCCCATGTCTTTCCTGCTACATTAAGTTGCCTCCCAAGTTAAAATCTGTTGTTCTTCTAAGTCAGTGGAACCGTTCCCCAAATTCTAACATTTCAGTGTCCAAATCACCTCTTCCTTGTGGCTCTTTCATTCCAAGAAACAACAGAAAATATCCTCTATATTTTCTTTAACAGGAAGATTTTATGTTATTCAGAATAAGGTTCATTCTGCTAACCACGCAATAAGAGATTTATAGGAATCACTTTCCTTGAGGACACTTCTAGGAGAATTGCATGGGATACTTCATGTAACTTGTCATTCATTATGTACAAGCCTTCCAGCCCAACGGTCAACATACCTTTAGTCAAAGATGGGAACGAAAACGCCATATTACCTTCTTCAAACAGCTGTTACTGTGCTATCATTCCTAATCCTCTGATCTTATTCATCTTTGGCTATATTTTCCCGAACTGGAACAAAGAGTTTGATTTCTTTGATATTTAATCTGTATTTGTTCTCAACACACTACCTAGATTCAGATATGTCTGTTTGAAAATAAAGAGCTTGAAGTTGCAGATGTAGATTGGAGATGATTGTTGAGGACAAGAGAAGTGGAATTTCAACATTTTGATCTCCCAAGTGATGGGGAAAATGATCTGATGCATGTAAGCATCAGGAAACTGTCAAAAGTACATGAAACCAGCTATGTACTGTGTGATACATTAATTTTTTCAACAAATATTTATTGAGTGCCTGTTGTGTGTCGAGCCCTACTTCAGATGCTGGAAATACATCACCGAAAAAAATGACAAGAGATTTCTGCTCCCACGGAGCTTGTATTCCAGCAGGGAAGGAGAGACAATAAACAGCATGCATATACATGACTGCTGCTGCTGCTGCTAAGTCACTTCAGTCGTGTCCGACTCTGTGCGACCCCATAGGCGGCAGCCCACCAGGCTCCCGTCCCTGGGATTCTCCAGGCAAGAACACTGGAGTGGGTTGCCATTTCCTTCTCCAATGCGAGAAAGTGAAAAGTGAAGTCGCTCAGTCGTGTCCCACTCTAAGCGACCCCATGGACTGCAGCCCACCAGGCTCCTCCGTCCATGGGATTTTCTAGGCAAGAGTACTGGAGTGGGGTGCCATTGATGGTTATAAATGCTATGGGATATTTAACAAGAAGGTAGAGCAGAGTGAAGGGGATCGGTAGCACAGGGTGGATTGGGTGGGTTGCTCTCTAGAATAGGATGATTGGGGTAGATGATACTGAGAAAGTGATTCTAGAACAAACTCCTGAAATAAGGATGTGAGTTAGCCTCCAAAGACCTAGAGAAAGAATATTCCAGGCATAAGGAAGAGCCAGGAACAGTGCAAAATATATCAAATTTGATATATTATATATTTTATTTTATATAAATATATATATAATATATTTATAATAAATATATGTAATAAATATAAATATATATAATAAATATATATTTTATTATATCAAGATAGAATAACCTACTCCTACTACATCAAAGTAATCAGTACCTTTGTCCCTATTTTGCATATATTTAGTTGCATTATGCCTATATTTCTAATTACAAAAATCTCTGTTTCTGAAGCTTCTATCTAAAAGGCAATTTCCTTTATGGACTATGTTATCTTACAATGACTTCTAGGTAGAAAGAAATATATTTTTTACAATTTACTTTTTATTGAGGTAACTGGTTTATAACATTATATGTCTCATGTGTGCAATGTTATATTTCTAATGCTGGCGTGCTCACTGCTAACAATTTTATTTCCATATGTCACCATATAATTGATCCTCTTTACCTATTTTGCCCTCCCCAACCCCGCTACCCCTTACCCTCTGGTAACCACCACTCTGTTCCCTGTAGCTACATTTTTGTGTGGTTTGTTTATTTTGATTACTGTTTTTTATCCCATGTATGAGTGAAATCATATGATATTTATCTTCCTCCATCTGACTCATTTCACTTAGCATGATACCCTCTAGGTTCACCCACATTGTCCCAAATGGCAAGATTTCTGTTTATGGCTATGACCAACCTAGATAGCATATTCAAAAGCAGAGACATTACTTTGCCAACAAAGGTCCGTCTAGTCAAGGCTATGGTTTTTCCTGTGGTCATGTATGGATGTGAGAGTTGGACTGTGAAGAAGGCTGAGCGCCAAAGAATTGATGCTTTTGAACTGTGGTGTTGGAGAAGACTCTTGAGAGTCCCTTGGACTGCAAGGAGATCCAACCAGTCCATTCTGAAGGAGATCAGCCCTGGGATTTCTTTGGAAGGAATGATGTTAAAGCTGAAACTCCAGTACTTTGGCCACCTCATGCGAAGGGTTGACTCATTGGAAAAGATTCTGATGCTGGGAGGGATTGGGGGCAGGAGGAGAAGGGGACGACAGAGGATGAGATGGCTGGATGGCATCATTGACTCGATGGACATGAGTCTGGGTGAACTCCGGGAGTTGGTGATGGGCAGGGAGGCCTGGCGTGCTGCGATTCATGGGGTCGCAAAGAGTCGGACACGACTGAGAGACTGAACTGAACTGAGTATTCCGTTGGAGAAGGCAATGGCACCCCACTCCAGTACTCTTGCCTGGAAAATCCCATGGATGGAGGAGCCTGGTGGGCTGCCATCTATGGGGTCGCACAGAGTCAGACACGACTGAAGTGACTTAGCAGCAGCAGCAGCAGTATTCCCTTGTATCTATATGCCATATCTTCTTTAGCCATTCATCCCCTGATGTGCACTTAGGTTGTTCCCATGTCTTGGCTGTTGTAAATAATGCTGCAATTGAACATAGGGGTACATATCCTTTTGGATTAGTGTTTTCATATTCTTTGAATAAACACAAGAAGTGGCATAGCTGGGATATATAGTAGTTCTGTTCTTAATTTTTTTAGGAATCACCACACTGTCTTCCATAGTGGCTGCACCAATTTACATTTGCACCAGCAGTGTATGAAGGTTCCCTTTTCTCTATGCCTTCATCAACATCTGTTATTTCTTGCCGTTTTGATAATAGCCATTCTAACAGGTGTGAGTTGACTTGTTATTGTGGTTTTGATTTGCATTTCCTTAATAATTAGTGATGTTGAGGATCTTTTCATTTGCCTGTTGGCTGTCTGTAGGTCTTCTTTATAAAAATGTCTTTTTATCACATTCCCTGATTACAAACTATATTACAAAACCATAGTAACCTAAATAGCATGGTATTGGCAGATAAACAGACACCTAGGTCTATGGAACAGAACTGAAAACACAGAAATAAACCAATGCACATACAGACAATTAATTTACAACAAAGGAGCAAGAACATACAATGGAGAAAGGAAAGTCTCTTCAGTAAATAGTGCTGGGAAAATGGGACAGCCACACACAAGGAAAAGAAGAAAAAGAAAGAAAGAAACTAGACCACTATCACATACCATACACAAAAATCAATACAAAATGAATTAGAGACTTAAATATGAGACTTGAAACCATAAATCTCCTAGAAGAAAACATAGACAGTACACTCGCTCTTTGACCCTGGTCTTTTTTCTTTTTTTAGACCTTTTTTTCTTTTTCTTTCTTAAAAGCGATTTCCCCATTCTCAAGTTGACCCAATAAAGATTACATGAAAACTGGCACACCTATCAGCTGAAACACAGATGTACTAAATGAGGATTTAAAAACTTTCAAGTGGAAAGTAGAACAGAAAGAAAGACGAATCTCCTAGCATTTTCCTCAAAGATTTCACTCTCCTGCCACACACATTCTCCAGATCCAACTCTGCAAGAGAGGACAGAGCAGTGATACTGGTCTTAGAAATATCTTTCTAGATATACTTCCTCAGGCAAGAAAAATGAAAACAAAAGTAAACAAATGAGACATCAAAAGAAAATGTGTTTTTGAAGCAGAAGTGCCCATAGCCAAGGGTGTCAACTGAGCAAACTCTTATTGTAGCTGATGAAGGAATTGCTTTAAACTAGATTTTTCAGGCCAGCAGGATCTTTCCTACCTCTGTCATGACTGAATTTCTCAAATTCTTGAACATTAAATCACAATTTTTTTTCCCTCACACTGTGAAGAAGATGTAGCAAGCCCAGAGATGGCTACAAGGAATTCTGAACCGATGCAGAATTCAGAAGCTACCCTTCTCTGCACTGTGTCAGACTTTCTGTACAGTTTTCCTTGGGCTAATTTAATCTGCCTCTGTGATCTATCACACCATTCTTTCAGCTTTCAGAGCAGTAATTATGGTCTTCTACTTGCCTCTGGGTGGGGGGAGGGGGCATGCTACCTTTTTCCTCCCCTGCCTCCTGCTCCACCTATTAATCTACTTACTGTGAACTCTGGTTCTCTTAGCTTCAATCATGCGCCTCCTTGTCAACCCTTCATCTCTGCTTTCCATGAAAAGCATGGAATCTGCCCACCTACCCAAGACTGCCTCTTTAAACCCACATCGCCACCTATTGTCCCCCACTTTCCATAAAGGAGTCTTTCTAATAGTGTAGCTCATAGCTGTCTGGGCTTTGTGAGAGTCCTTCTCCACAGTGCTAATTCCCTTTCCATCACCAATATTTTACTCTCCTGTTCCCTTTACTTGTTTGTCCTAACGGAAACTTGTCTTTCCTCAGACCCAGAGACCTCTCTCAGACCATTTATCTAACATAGTCATTCTGCCATTTTTTTTTTTTTACTACATATCCATTTTTAAACTGTGTGTGTGTGTGTGTGTGTGTGTGTGTGTGTGTGTATTCACAGAGAGGTTATGGATTACCTCTGATTCTCTTTTGAATTCAGATTTTATTTATGTTATTTGCTTTTATTTTTACTGAGATCTAATTCATATATTTTAAAATTCACCCTTTTAAATAATTCAGTAGTTTTAGCATATTCACAAAGTGTGCAGCCATCTATGATCTAATTTCAGAATATTTTCATCACCTCAAAAGGACACCCCATGCCCACTAAGCAGTTGCTCTCTATTCGCCTCTCAGAACCTTGGCAACAACTGTGTAATCTTCTTTATATATAGATTTATCTATTCTGGATCTTTCTTGTAAATGAAACCATGCAATATGTGGTATTTCGTGGGTGGCTTTTTTCAGTAGCATAATATTTTCAAGATTCATCCATATTACATCATAAAAATCCATTCCTTTTATAGATGAATAATATTCCATTGTATGAATACACCACTTTTTATTCACACATTCATCAGTTGTTGAACATTTGGGTTGTTTCTACTTTTTGGCTATTGTGAATAATGCTGCTATCAACATTCATGTACAAGCATTTTTTGAATACCTGTTTTCAATTCTTTTGGATATATATCTGGGAGTGGAATTTCTGGGTCATATGATAATTATTAAAAAGTAGAGCCATCATTTTGCCAGCAAACTCCGTATAATTAAAGCTATGGTTTTTCCAGTAGTCATGTACAGATGTGAGAATTGGACCATAAAGAAGGCTGAGTGCCGAAGAATTGATGCTTTTGAACTGTGGTGTTGGAGAAGACTCTTGAGAGTCCCTTGGACAGCAAGGAGATCAAATCAGTGAATCCTAAAGGAAATCAACTCTGAATATTCATTGAAAGGACTGATGCTGAAGCTGAAGCCCCAATACTTTGGCCACCTGATGCAAAGAGCCAACTCACTGGAAAAGACCCTGATGCTGGGAAAGATTGAAAACAGGAGGAGAAGGGGGCAATAGAGGATGAGATGGTTAGATGGCATCACAGACTCAACGGACATGAGGTTGAGCAAACTCAGGAAGATGGTGAAGGACAGGGAAGCCTGGTGTGCTTCCATAGGACTGCAAAGAGTCGGACATGATTTAGCAACTGAACAGCAAAAATAACTATGGTAATTATGTACTTAAATTGTTGAGGAGCTGTCAAGTTTTTCCTACAGCAGCTGCAAAATTTTACATTTCCACCAGCAATGTTTGATTGTTCCAATTTCTTCACATCCTTATTGACACTTGTTATTGTCCATTTCTGGAATTTATAGCCAGCCTAGAGGAAGTGAAGTGGTATCTAACTGTGGCTTTGAGTTGCATTCCTAGCGTGACTAATGATGTCGAACATTCTTCTATGTCTTTATTGGCTATTTGTATATCTTCTTTGGAGAAATATCTATCCAAATCATCTGCCTGTTTTTAATTGGGTTATTTGTCATTTTGTTGAGTCATGGGTTCCTTATATTTTCTGGATACAAGTTATATGATATATGATTTGCATATATTTTCTGCCATTCTGTGGGTTGTCTTTTCACTCTCTTGATGATATTCTTTGTGGCATAGAAGGTTTTAATTTTAATTTTGATAATGTTCAATTTATTTTTTTCTTTTGTCGCTTATAATTTGCAAGTCATATATAAGAAAAAATTGCTAATTTAAGATCTTGAATATTTACTCCTATGTTTTCTTCTGGGCTTCTTGTAATTTTAGCTGTTGTGTTTATTTAAGTCTTTAATCCACTTTGAGTTAATTTTTGTATATAGTGATATGTAGGAGTCCAAATTTATTTTCATGAATGTAGATATCCACCTTTCCCAGCATCATTTGTTGAAAATATTATTCTTTCTCTGTTGACCAGTCTTGACACACATGCCAAAAATAAATTGACTGTAAGTTTTAGGGTTATTTCTGAACCCTCAATTTGATTCCATTTATCTGTATGTCTCCTGCTGCTGCTGCTAAGTCACTTCAGTCATGTCCGACTCTGTGCGACCCCATAGACGGCAGCCCACCAGGCTCCCCAGTCCCTGGGATTCTCCAGGCAAGAACACTGGAGTGGGTTGCCATTTCCTTCTCCAATGCATGAAAGTGAAAAGTGAAAGTGAAGTCGCTCAGTCGTGTCCAACTCTTAGTGACCCCACGGACTGCAGCCCACCAGGCTCCTCCGACCATCCTTATGCAAATACCACACTGTTTTGATTACTGGAGGTATGTAATAAGTTTTGGAATCAGGAAGCGTGAGTCCTCCAACTTTGTTCTTTTTTGAGATTTCTTTGCCAACTTTTGGTCCCTTGAATTTTCAGCTAGGGTTTTCATGGGGCACTTTGTTTAACCTGACTTGATGGCTCAGATGGTAAAGTGTCTGCCTGCAATGCTGGAGACCTGGTTTGATCCCTGGGTTGGGAAGATCCCCTGGAGAAGGAAATGGCAACCCACTCCAGTATTCTTGCCTGGAATATCCCACAGATGGAGCCTGGTAGGCTACAGTCCATGGGGTCGCAAAGAGTCGGACACGACTGAGCGACTTCTCTTCACTTCACTTTTGTTTAATCTGTAGATTAGTTTGGGATGTAGTGGCATCTTAACATTCAATCAATGAACGTGCACATCTTTCCATTTACTTAGATATTCTTTAATTTCCTTTAACAATGTTTTATAGTTTTCGGTACACATGTCTTTCACTTCCTTTGTCATATCGGATGCAAATATTTTATTTGACACTACAGTAAATGGAATTGTCTATTTAATTTCATTTTATATTGTTCATAGACACTATATAGAAATGCAATAAGTTTTGTGTATTAATCATGTTTCTTACAAACTTTGAGCTCCTTCATTAGCTCTAATACTATTTTTAGTGAAATCTTTTAAGATTTTTTTATATGCAAGACCATGTTATCTATGAAAAGAGATTGTTTAGCTGCTTCCTTTCCCATCTGCATATATTTTATTTCATTTTCTTGCCTAACTGCCCTGGCTAGAACCTCCCATAAAATGTTGAATAGAAGTGGCCAGGTAGTGTGCATAATCCCAATCTTCCAATGTATCCCCCCTTACACCCTAGTAACCATGTTTGTTTTCTACATCTGTAATTCTATTTCTGTTTTGTAGATAAATTCATTTGCAGCCTTTTTTAGATTCTACATACATTTGATATCACATATGACAATCTCTAGGTCCATCCATGTTGCTGAATATGGCATTATTTCATTCTTTTTTATGGCCAAGTAGTATTCCATTGTATTGGGTTGGCCAGTATACATGTACTACATCTTCTTTATCCAGTCCTCTGCCGATGGACATTTAGGTTGTTTCCACGTCCTGGCTATTGTGAACTGTGCTTCAGTGAACACTGGTGTGCATGTATCTTTTGGGATCATGTTTTTCTCCAAATATATGCCCAGGAATGTGATTACAGGGTCATATGGTAGGTCTACTTTTAGTCTTTTAAGGGACCTTCATACTATTCTCCATGATGGCTATACCAATTTACACTCCCACCAACAATGAAGGAGGGTTCCCTTTTCTCCACATTCTCGCTGCTGCTGCTGCTGCTAAGTCACTTCAGTCGTGTCCGACTCTGTATGACCCCACAGATAGCAGCCCACCAGGCTCCTCCATCCCTGGGATTATCCAGGCAAGAACACTGGAGTGGGTTGCCATTTCCTTCCCCAATGCATGCATGCATGCTAAGTTGCTTCAGCCGTGTCCGACTCTGTGTGACCCCCATGGACAGCAGCCCACCAGGATCCTCAGTCCATGAGATTCTCTAGGCAAGAGTACTGGAGTGGGTTGCCATGTCCTTCTCCACCACACGCTCGCTAGCATTTATTATTTGTAGATTGTTTGATGACGGCCTTTCTCACTGGTGTGAGGTGATACCTCATTGTAGTTTTGATCTGCATCGCTTTAATAATTAGTGATGTTGAGCATTTTTTAGAAGAGAATTTATTTAATAATTTTATTTTTTTTATCTTTTTGGCTGTGCTGGTTCTTCATTGCTGTGCAAGCTTTTCTCTAAATTTGTATTGGTGTATAGTTGATTTACAATGTTGTGTTAGTTTCAGGCATATAACAAAGTGAATTAGTTATAACATACATATATTCACTCTTCTTTAGATTCTTCTCCCATATAGCCATCACAGAGAACTGAGTAGACTTCCATGTGCTTAAAGTAGGTTTTTGTTAGTTATCTATTTTATGTGTGTGTGTGCGAGGGGGGGACTGCACTCTAGTGGAGGTGCACCTGCTTCTCATTGCAGTGGCTTCTGTTGTTGCAGAGCACGGGCTCTAGGGCATGCAGGCTTCAGTAGTTGCGGTTCCTGGCCTCTAGAGAACAAACTCCATAGTTGTGGTGCACGGGCTTAGTTGCTCCATGGCATGTGGTATCTTCCCAGATCAGAGACTAAACACACATCTCCTGCATAGGCAGGTGGATTCTTTACCAGTAAGCCACCAGGAAAACCCGAGCATATTTTATGTGTTTTTTTCAATAGCTATTTTTACTCTGCATGCAACGCATGCTTCACATGTTCTCCTGCCCACCCAGCTCTCTGCTTCACTTGACAACCTGTGTTCCGAAGAAGATGAAGTAATAGAGTATGAGTTTTCAAAGTATCATCTCTCTCTGTCCATCCTCCAAGGCCTTCCCTTAAATCTCAAGGATGTTGATGCTGCTCCTCTAATTGAGTATTACATTGTCTTCAGCTCATGGCCAAAACCCTAGATTGAGTGATTGGCAAGTGCTCCATTGTAGAGTGATACTTCCACCAGACTGACTGAAGGTTGGTGAAAAGGTTCATTTGACAAAAGGTCTCTATCTCTGCTGCCTTTACTTGTCACCATCTATTCTCTCTCTTTTTAAAATTAATTAATTTTAATTGGAGGCTAATTACTTTACAATATTATATTGGTTTTGCCATACATTGACATGAATCAGCCATGGGTGTACACGTGTCCCTCATCCTGAAACCCCCTCCCTCTTCCCTCCCCATCCTGCTGGAGAAGGTGCGGAGAAAAGGGAACCCTCCTGCACTGTTGGTGGGAATGCAAACTAGTACAGCCACTATGGAGAACAGTGTGGAGATTCCTTAAAATAGTGGAAATAGAACTATTCTCTCTTGAATCCATGCACCTTGGCTTCCTCCTGCAATAAACATTTTTTTTCAAAGATATCCAGTGATATCTAAAATTGTGAACCATAGCCTTTTCTTCTAATTCCATCCTTCTCTGTGACTTCCCTGATGGGTCAGATGGTAAAGAATCCACCTGCAATGCAGGAGAGCTGGGTTCAGTTCCTGCATTGGGAAGATCCCCTGGGAGCAGGGCATGGCAACCCACTCCAGTATTCTTGCCTGGAGAATTCCATGGACAGAGGAGCCTGGCATCCTAGGGGTCGCAAAAAGTCTAACATGACTGAGCGACTAAGCACAAGCACTGTGACTTCACTATGGGATTAACATGGAAAAGTCTTTCCTTTGCCCTTTGTGGGAAAAAATATGTGGAATTTTCCTCTACTCTTCCCTATCTTTTATTACTCTTACCCCAGAAACATCAGCATTTCTCAAATGTCCGTCCTAAAGTCTCTTCATTTTCCTCTTGCTCCTCTCACTTTCTCAAAGTACATATTCCTACCACAACCGTCTCCTAGTCGTGGAACACTTATAACTCTTCCTCCTTACACCTCCTTTCTGTGCTCAAGCCTATGTCCATGTTTGTCTTGAAGATTTCCACTGAGATGCTCAATTGCTGCCCCAAATACACATGTTGAAAACACACCACAGCCTCTTTCCTTCAAAATATTCTCCTGTCATAAAGTTTCCATTTCTATTAATGGCTCCACCACACTGTCAGTTACATAGACACAAAACCACTCTTACCTTGTGCTTCCCAACCGGTCATCCACCAAGCCCTGTTGATTTCAATTCTTCCATTGAAATAACAGATACCTCTATATGTTCTTTTATTTCAGTTACTACCATCACTATTTTATTTTTACACTTATTTTTCATTGGAGGGTATTGCTTTACCATGTTGTGTTGATTTCAGCCATACAACAACGTGAATCAGCCTTAAGTGCACATACGCCCCCTCCATCTTGAAGTTCCCTGCCCTTCCCTACCTCATCCCGCCCATTCTAGATGGTCATGGAGCACAAGGTTGAACTCCCTGTGTTATACAACTTCCTGCTAGCTATTTATTTTATATATATGGGAGTGTATGTTTCAGTGCTATTCTCTCAATTCATCCCATCCTCTCCTTGCCCTGCTGTGTGCATGTCTGTTCTCTCTGTCTGTGTCTCTATCCCTGCAAATTGGTTCATCAGTACCATTTTCAGATTTCATAAATATGTGTTAATATATATCTGTTCTCCTCTTTATGACGTACTTCACTCTGCATAATAGGCTCTATTATCCACCTCACTAAAACTGACTCGTTTGTTCTTTTTAATGGGTGAGTACTATTCCAGTGTGTGTACCACATCTTCTTTATCCATTTATCTGTTGATGAACATCTATGTTGTTTCCATGTCTTGGCTATCATAAATAGTGCTGCAATGAGTATTGGGGTACATGTGGCTTTTTGAATTACGGTTTTCTAGGGGGAAATGCCCAGTGGTGTGATTGCTGGGTCATATGACTACCATTACTATTTTAATGGTGTTAAAATACCATTACTCTGGTATTTACCACTACCATTACTATGTAATGCATACTATGTAATGCTGAACAACCATTGACAGGAGAATGTTGGATCCAACCAAAAAAAGATACCCCATGTCCAAGGGCAATGGAGAAGTCCCAGCAAGATGGTAGGAGTGGTGAAATCACGTTTAGAATCAAACCCCAAACCTGCCAGAGACTCTTGGAGGGCTCAAACAAACCCTGTGCACACCAGGACCCAGAGACTCCAAAGAGACTAAGCCAGAACTGTGTTTGAGTGTCTCCTGTGGAGGCACGGGTCAGCAGTGGACTGCTGCAAGAGCAGGGCCTCAGGGTGCAGCAGACCTGGGTGTGGCATAAGCCCTCTTGGAGGAGGTCGCCATTAACCCCACCATAGAGTCGCCAGACCTTACACAGGACTGGAGAAACAGACTCTTGGGGGGAACAAACAAAAGCTTGTACACACCAGGACCCAGGAGAAAGGAGCAGTGACCCCGCAAGAGACTGACCCAGAGTTGCCTGTGAGGGTTCAGGAGTCTCCGCAGAGGCCTGGGTCGGCAGTGGCCTACTTCAGGTATCAGGCACTGAGTGTAACAGTGCCTGCATGGGACCTTTTGAAGGAGGTCACCATTATCTTCATTACCTCCACCATAGTTTGGCCTTAGGTCAAACAACAGGGAGGGAACATAGCCCATCAACAGAAAATTGGATTAAACATTTACTGAGCATGGCCCTACCCATCAGAACAAGACTCAGTTTCCCACTCAGTCAGTCTCTCCCACCAGGAAGCTTCCATAAGCCTCTTACCCTTCTCCATCAGAGGCCGATAGAACCTGGGTCTCCCACGTTGCAGGCAGACACTTTACCATCTGAGCCACCAGGGAAGCCCCCATCAGAGGGCAGACAGAATGAAAATCACAATCACAGAAAACCAAACAATCTGACCACATGGACCACAGCCTTGTCTAACTCAATGACACTATGAGTCATGCCCTGTAGGGCCACCTAAAATGGATGGGTCATGGTGGAGAGTTCTGACAAAACGTGGTCCACCAGAGGAGGAAATGGGAAACCACATAAGTATTCTTGCCTTGAGAACCCCATGAACCAGTATGAAAAGGCAAAAAGGTAAGACACTGAAAGATGAATATCCCACGTCGGTAGGTGCCCAATATGCTACTGGAGATCAGTGGAGAAATAACTCCAGAAAAAATGAAGAGATGGAGCCAAAGCAAAAACAACATCCAGTTGTGGATGTGAGTGGTGAAGAAAGTAAAGTCCGATGCTGTAAGAGCAATACTGCATAGAAATCTGGAATGTTAGTCCATGTATCAAGGCAAATTGGAAGTGGTCAAACAGGAGATAAGACTGAACATGCACATTTTAGGAATCAGCGAACTAAATTGGACTGAAATGGGTGGATTTAACTCAGATGACCATTATATCTACTACTGTGAGCAAGAATCCCTTAGAAGAAATGGAGTAGCCATCATGGTCAACAAAAGAGTCCAAAATGCAGTACTTGGATGCAATCTCAAAAATGACAGAATGATCTCTGTTTGTTTCCAAGGCAAATCATTCAAAATCACAATAATCCAAGTCTAGGCCCCAATCAGTAATGCTGAAGAAGCTGAAGTTGAATGGTTCTATGAAAACCTACAAGACTTTCTAGAACTAACACCCCCAAAAATTGTCCTTTTCATTATAGGGGACTGGAATGCAAAAGTAGGGAGTCAAGAAATACCTGGAGTAACATGTAAATTTCACCTTGGAGTACAAAATGAAGCAGGTCAAAGGCTAAAAGAGTTTTGCCAAGAGAACGCACTGGTCATAGCAAACACCCTCTTCCAACAACACAAAAGAAGACTCTGCACATGCACATCACCAGATGGTCAACACCCAAATCAGATTGATTATATTCTTTGCAGCCAAACTTGGAGAAGCTCTATACAGTCAGCAAAAACAGGACTGGGAGCTGACTGTGGCTCAGATCATGAACTCCTTATTGCCAAATTCAGACTGAAATTGAAGTAGGGAAAACCACTAGACCATTCAGGTATGACCCAAATCAAATCCCTTATATGGTGGAAGTGACGAAAGATTCAAGGGATTAGACCTGATAGAGTGCCTGAAGAACTATGGATGGAGGTTCATGACACTGTACAGAGGGCAGGGATCAAGACCATCCCCAGGAAAAAGAAATACAAAAAGGCAAAATGGTTGTCTGAGGAGGCCTTACAAATAGCTCAGAAAAGAAGTGCAGCTAAAGGCAAAGGAGAAAAGGAAAGATATACCCATTTGAATGCAGAGTTCCCAAGAATAGCAAGGAGAGATAAGAAAGCCTTCCTCAGTGATCAGTGCAAAGAAATAGAGGGAAACAATAAAGGGGAAAGACTAGAGATCTCTTCAAGAAAATTAGAGATACCAAGGGAACATTTCATGCAAAGGTGGGCTCAGTAAAGGACAGCAATGGTAGGGACCTAACAGAAGCAGAAAATATTAAGAAGAGGTGGTAATAATACACAGAAGAGCTATACAGAAAAGGTCTTCATGAGCCAGATAACCATGATGGTGTGATCACTCACCTAGAGCCAGACATCCTGGACTGTGAAGTCAAGTGGGCTTTAGGAAGCATCATTACAGAGCTAGTAGAGGTGATGGAATTCCAGCTGAGCTATTTCAAATCCTGAAAGATGATGCTGTGAAAGTGCTGTACTCAATATGCCAGCAAATTTGGAAAACTCAGCAGTGGCCACAGGACTGGAAAAGGTCAGTTTTCACTCCAATCCCAAAGAAAGCCAATGCCAAAGAATGCTCATACTACTGCACAATTGCACTCATCTCACAAGCTAGCAAAGTAATGCTCAAAATTCTCCAAGCCAGGCTTCAATAGTATGTGAACCGTGAACTTCCAAATGTTCCAGCTGGATTTAGAAAAGGCAGAGGAATCGGAGATCAAGTTGCCAACATTTGTTGGATCATTGAACAAGCAAGAGAGTTCCAGAAAAACATCTATTTCTGCTTTATTGACTATGCCAAAGCCTTTGACTGTGTGGATCACAACAAACTGTGGAAAATTCTTAAAGAGATGGGAATACCAGACCACCTGACCTGCCTTCTGAGAAATCTGTATGCAGGTCAAGAAGCATCAGTTAGAAATGGACATGGAACAACAGACTGGTTCCAAATCAGGAAAGGAGTACGTCAAGACTGTATATTGTCACCCTGCTTATTTAACTTATATGCAGAGTACATCATGAGAAATGCTGGGCTGGAAGAAGCACAAGCTGGAATCAAGATTGCCAGGAGAAATATCAATAACCTCAGATATGCAGATGACACCACCCTTATGGCAGAAAGGGAAGAAGAACTAAAGAGCCCTTGATGAAAGTGAAAGAAGAGAGTGAAAAGTTTGGCTTAAAACTCAACATTCAGAAAACTAAGATCATGGCATCTGGTACCATCACTTCATGGCAAATAGATGGGGAAACAATGGAAACAGTGAGAGACTTAATTTTTCTGGGCTCCAAAATCACTGCAGATGGTGATTGCAGCCATGAAATTAAAAGACACTTGCTCCTTGGAAGAAAAGATATGATCAACCCAGACAGCATATTAAAAAGCAGAGACATTATCTTGCCAAGAAAGATCTGTCTAGTCAAAGCTATGGATTTTCCAATAGTCATGGATGGATGTGAGAGTTGGACTATAAAGAAAGCTGAACACTGAAGAATTGATTCTTTAAACTGTGATGTTGGAGAGGACTCTTGGACTTCAAGGAGATCCAACCAGTCCATCCTGAATTAAATCAATCCTGAGTGTTCCTTGGAAGAACTGATGCTGAAGCTAAAACTCCAATACTTTTGCCACCTGATGCAAAGAACTGACTCATTTGAGAAGACCCTGATGCTAGGGAAGATTGAAGGCAAGAGGCGAAGGGGACAACAGAGGATGAGATGGTTGGATGGCATCACCAACTCAATAGACATGAGTTTGAGTAAGCTCTGGGAGTTGGTGGTGGATAGGGAAGCCTGCAGTCCATGGAGTCACAAAAAGTCAGATATGACTGAACGACTGAACTGATTATTTTAATTCAAATTCTTCTTGTTACATGTCAGAATTAATTAGATAGTCTCCTATTTTCTTTCCTGTAATTTCTCCCATATCCTTGTCCCTACTACACAAAGCCTCCAGACTTTTTATATTAAGCATTTATTTGTCCATGTCACTTCCCTGCTCACAAAGCATCAAGGACTGTCTACTGGACAAAGTACAAACTCTTTGTGATATAGTTAAGTCTCTGTATTTTCTGGCTCCAAGACAGTATTTTGTTCATGTCTATTAATATTCTAATTCCATTGTTGGATAAGTACTCAATAATGTGCCCATCACCGTCACCAAACTATGAGTTCTTGCTGCTGCTGCTGCTGCTAAGTCGCTTCAGTCGTGTAACACTCTGTGCAACCCCAGAGATGGCAGCCCACCAGGCTCCGCCATCCCTGGGGTTCTCCAGGCAAGAACACTGGAGTGGGTTGCCATTTCCTTCTCCAGTGCATGAAAGTGAAAAGTGAAAGTGAAGTCGCTCAGTCGTGTCCGACTCTTCACGACCCCATGGACTGCAGCCCACTAGGCTCCTCCATCCATGGGATTTGCCAGGCAAGAGTACTGGAGTGGGGTGCCATCGCCTTCTCCTATGAGTTCCTAGAGGCCAGGAACTGCTATATTCATCCTTGTAGCTCTAGGCCTGGCTCATATTTCATGTTCAATACCCATAAGTTAACCTGAATAACACCCTCGTCATATTAGATCTCAGAAATCACCTGAGAGTGAAGTAGATGGGTGGGTGGTCCAGTATGTTACTTGTCCTTTGCATGAAGGAACCCTTTTTTCTCACTTTTCCTCCTGCTCTGCTTTCTCAAATAGAAAACTGCCCTTCAGATTTCAGGACTGCAGTTGGTGGCTATAGATTTTATTACCCTGTTTGCTCTGGCACATGCACATCCAATTGCTCCCCTTTGACACCATAAATGTTCTCTCACCACACAAGACTAACAAAGATTGGTCAGTGTTTCCCGACCAAAGGCCTGCAGGTCCACTCTGATCGCCCACATCCATGAATGGCTCCCAGGAAGCCAATCACATTCATGTTCTGCCTTTCATCAAACAGTAGCCAAAGTGACCATCTGAAACTCTTAGAAAATTAATGACACCACAGCCTGGATGTTATTACAGATGTTGAGACTTCTAGGTAATTTTTAAGGCTTCAATCATAATGAGCTACATTTGTAAGTGCTATTAGCAAACTGAAAGAGAAAGTTTCTATGAAAAAATTAAGAACTGAGAATATTCAATAACTTTGCAACTGTGTTCTGTGCTGCTGTGCTTAGCCACTCAGCCATGGACTATATACCCTTCAGGCTCCTCTGTCCATGGGGATTCTCCAGGCAAGAATACAGGAGTGGGTTGCCATACCCTCTTCAAGGGGAATCTTCCCAACCAAGGGATTGAACCTAGGTCTCCCACATTGCATTACCATCTGAGAAATGTATTTATAGTAATTGGTTTAAACATCCATTTTACCACAAAGCCATCTGAAAGTTATAATAAAAATATGGCATCAATAATACTCTTGCTCGTGTACTTTAACAATGATTGTAAATATAACCATTATTAGATGTGGGCCCTGACTTAAGAAAATCTGTTGTAAGAAAATTTGAACTTATGAAATTGATAAATTAGAATAGGCCATTATTTATACTAAAGAAAGATTCTTAATTTGTACCAAAGGGTTGCTGAACTCATGCTTCTCTAGTTTTGCTAGTTTATTTAGTTCTATTGTTTAAATAACTTGTATCCTCCAAAATCCATCCGGTCCCATCACTTCATGGCAAATAGATGGGGAAACAATGGAAACAGGGACAGACTTTATTTTCTTGGGTTCAAAAATCATTGCAGATAGTGACTGAAGCCATGAAATTAAAAGATGATTGCTCCTTGGAAGAAAAGCTATGACCAACCTAGACAGCGTATTAAAAAGCAGAGACATTACTTTGCCAACAAAGGTCTGTCTAGTCAAGGCTATGGTTTCTCCTGTAGTCATGGATGCATGTGAGAGTTGGACCATAAAGAAAGCTGAGCACCGAAGAATTGATGCTTTTGAACTGAGGTGTTGGAGAAGACTCTTGAGAGTCCCTTGGACTGCAAGGAGATCCAACCAGTCCATTCTGAAGGAGATCAGCCCTGAATATTCATTAGAAGGACTGATACTGAAGCTGAAGCTTCAATACTTTGGCCACCTGATGTGAAGAACTGACTCATTAAAAAGACCCTGATGCTGGGAAAGATTGAAGGCAGTAAGAGAAGGGGACAACAGAGGATGGGATGGTTGGATGGCATCACCGACTCAATGGACATGAGTTTGAGCAAGCTCCCAGAGTTGGTGATGGACAGGGAGGCCTGGGGTGCTGCAGTCCACAGGGTCACAAAGGATCAGATATGACTGAGCGACTGAACTGAACTGAACTGATCCTCCAAAATATTAGTTAGGTTTGATGCAGGATAAAATCTATTATTCTTGTGTGTCTTAGTCAATATCTAACACTTTGTGTTCAGTTCAGTTCAGTCTCTCAGTTGTGTCTGACTCTTTGCGACCCCATGAATCGCAGCACGCCAGGCCTCCCTGTCCATCACCAACTCCCGGAGTTCACCCAGACTCACGTTCATCGAGTCAGTGATGCCATCCAGCCATCTCATCCTCTGTCGTCCCCTTCTCCTCCTGCCCCCAATCCCTCCCAGCATCAGAGTCTTTTCCAATGAGTCAACTCTTCGCATGAGGTGGCCAAAGTACTGGAGTTTCAGCTTTAGCATCATTCCCTCCAAAGAAATCCCAGGGCTGATCTCCTTTAGGATGGACTGGTTGGATCTCCTTGCAGTCCAAGGGACTCTCAAGAGTCTTCTCCAATACCACAGTTCAAAAGCATCAATTCTTTGGCGCTCAGCTTTCTTCACAGTCCAACACTCATATCCACACATGACCACAGGAAAAACCATAGCCTTGACTAGACGGACCTTTGTTGGCAAAGTAATGTCTCTGCTTTTGAATATGCTATCTAGGTTGGTCATAGCTTTTCTTCCAAGGAGTAAGCGTCTTTTAATTTCATGGCTGCAATCACCATCTGCAGTGATTTTGGAGCCCAAAAAAATAAAGTCTGACACTGTTTCCCCAGCTATTTCCCATGAAGTGATGGGACCAGATGCCATGATCTTTGTTTTCTGAATGTTGAGTTTTAAGCCAACTTTTTCATGCTCCTCTTTCACCTTCATCAAGAGGCTTTTTAGTTCCTCTTCACTTTCTGCCATAAGGGTGGTGTCATCTGCATATCTGAGGTTATTGATATTTCTCCCGGCAATCTTGATTCCAGCTTGTGCTTCTTCCAACCCAGCGTTTCTCATGATGTACTCTGCATAGAAGTTAAATAAGCAGGGTGACAATATACAGCCTTGACGTACTCCTTTTCCTATTTGGAACCAGTCTGTTGTTCCATGTCCAGTTCTAACGGTTGCTTCCTGACCTGTATACAGATTTCCCAAGAGGCAGATCAGGTGGTCTGGTATTCCCATCTCTTTCAGAATTTTCCACAGTTTATTGTAATCCACACAGTCAAAGGCTTTGTGTTAGCTCAAGGTTGTATGAAAGATTTTGCTATTAAGGTGTAATGTTTCACTGAATAATCTTAAAAAATAAACAGAAATCTGCATTTGCTTTCTTCATTCCCAGAATAAATCTATAGGTAAAATGATTCTGTCCTTTTTGTTTGACTGTGATGTGTTATGTCATGAGCTTTCTTTTTGCTTGTGTTTATTTCTTTAGTTCTAACAACAACATATACCAGACCACCTGACCTGCCTCTTGAGAAATCTGTATGCAGGTCAGGAAGCAACCGTTAGAACTGGACATGAAACAACAGACTGGTTCCAAATAGGAAAAGGAGTATGTCAAGGCTGTATATTGTCACCCTGCTTATTTAACTTCTATGCAGAGTACATCATGAGAAACGCTGGGTTGGAAGAAGCACAAGCTGGAATCAAGATTGCCGGGAGAAATATCAATAACCTCAGATATGCAGATGACACCACCCTTATGGCAGAAAGTGAAGAGGAACTAAAAAGCCTCTTGATGAAGGTGAAAGAGGAGCATGAAAAAGTTGGCTTAAAACTCAACATTCAGAAAACAAAGATCATGGCATCTGGTCCCATCACTTCATGGGAAATAGCTGGGGAAACAGTGTCAGACTTTATTTTTTTGGGCTCCAAAATCACTGCAGATGGTGATTGCAGCCATGAAATTAAAAGACGCTTACTCCTTGGAAGAAAAGCTATGACCAACCTAGATAGCATATTCAAAAGCAGAGACATTACTTTGCCAACAAAGGTCCGTCTAGTCAAGGCTATGGTTTTTCCTGTGGTCATGTGTGGATATGAGTGTTGGACTGTGAAGAAAGCTGAGCGCCAAAGAATTGATGCTTTTGAACTGTGGTATTGGAGAAGACTCTTGAGAGTCCCTTGGACTGCAAGGAGATCCAACCAGTCCATCCTAAAGGAGATCAGCCCTGGGATTTCTTTGGAGGGAATGATGCTAAAGCTGAAACTCCAGTACTTTGGCCACCTCATGCGAAGAGTTGACTCATTGGAAAAGACTCTGATGCTGGGAGGGATTGGGGGCAGGAGGAGAAGGGGACGACAGAGGATGAGATGGCTGGATGGCATCACTGACTCGATGGACGTGAGTCTGAGTGAACTCTGGGAGTTGGTGATGGACAGGGAGGCCTGGCGTGCTGCGATTCATGGGGTCGCAAAGAGTTGGACACGACTGAGCGACTGAACTGAACTGAACTGAACAACAACATGGAAGTAGATGTCACTGTTTTTATTTCAATAGAGATTAAGAAAATGAAGCTGGAAAAGGTAAGCAATGTTATTTATATAAGTACACAAATGAATTACTAGTACAGCAGGAGAACAAATCCAGGTCTATCTGACTCTAATTATCCAGTTTTTCCTCCTGCTTCCCTAGATAGTCTTGTACTATGGCGGCCCCTTTTTCTCTACCTACCCCTTATGTAATAGCATTCTTGCTGTTTCTATCCTGCGTTCTTGTCTCTTTGCACTCTGTATACTCTCCCCTGCTGCTGCTAAGTCACTTCAGTCATGTCTGACTGTGTGCGACCCCATGGACTGCAGCCTACCAGGCTTCTCCATCCATGGGATTCTCCAGGAAAGAACACTGGAGTGGGTTGCCATTTCCTTCTCCAATACTCTCCCCTAGGACATGTTAATACATCTCATGGCTCTCATCACTGGCTGTACACTGAGGACTCCAATCTCAATGTCTCCAGCTCAGAGCTCCTCCCTGAATCTAAACCCATGTTGCCAACTGCTTACAACCTATTGGATCTTCCCTTGAAAGTTCTGTTGACACCTCACCACAAACTACAGTTTCAAAATTGATCTCATTGGAACTTCTCTCGTGGTCCAGTGGCTAAGAATCTGCACTCCAGGGCTCAGGTTCAATCGCTGGTCAGGGAACTAGACCCCACAAGCTGCAACTAAGAGTTTGGATGCCACAACTAAAGATCCTGCATGCCACCACAAAGATCCAAGGTCCCAAGCACCACAGCTAAGACTGGGCACAGCCCAATAAAGAGTTTTTTTAAACTGACTTTGTCATCTTTCCCCTAAAGCAAACCTGCTCCTCTTCCTATCTATATTTTCTGGCTCCATGAACAGTGTCACCATCCACCCAGTTGTCCCAGCCAGAAATCAAAGAGTCTTACTGAACATCTCTCATTCTCCTCCTTTATACCTCCCATATCCAGTTAATCACCAAATCCTTTTGCATTTCTCTCCTAATATCTTGTTCAGCTCTTCACTCAATCTCCGTCTTTCACTCCATCTTTTCTTACCCAAACCACTGTACCACCCTGTAATTGGTTCTCCTGCATTTCCTCTTGCCATCGTTCCTATTCCCCACCAGTTTCTTTGGCACACAGCCACAGTGATCTCATTATTTCATTTCCCATCTTAAGCTCTTAAATAGTGTCCTATCACTCTAAAACTGAGGCTCGACTCTATGGCCTGGAAGGCTTTCCGGGACCCTCAGGGCACGCCTTGGTTGGGGCCCCCTCTGGCTGCTTCCCCAGTATCCTATGATCAGTTATGCTCTTGGAACATTCTCAGTTTAGATTGAAACTTGCCAGTTTTTGTCTCTCTGTGACTGTGCTGAAGACTTTTGGAGGGTAGAGACTATGCTTACCTTGTATCTCCAGGGCCCATCGTGCGTGCTCAGTCCATGCTCAATCCTGACTGACTCTTTGTGACCCATGGACTGTAGCCTACCAGGATCCTCTGTCCATGGGATTTCCCAGGCAAGAATACTAGAGTGGGTTGCCATTTCCTTCTCCAGGTGATCTTCCTGACCCAGGGATCGAACTCACATCTCCTGCATTGGCAGGTGGATTATTTACCACTGAGCCACCTGGGAAGCGCCCTCCAGGGCCCATGCTGTCCCACAAAATGTTTGTTGACTAAAATAATTCCTAAGGCAGTCTGTACTTCTGTGTTTCTGTTTGTGATACTGGCTTGGTCTCAATCGTCTTTCGGTATCCACTCGTGGCAAAGTCTGAGGGGGCAAATAACTGGTGCTTTTCAACTACTTAAAGTTAGTAGTGATTGGGCAGGGAAGCAGAAAAAGGATGCTTTGCTTTCAAGAGCAGAGGGACTAACTAGTGTGCCGCTACTGCTAGTTCAGTGGATTTAGTTAATGTGAGGAGCTGAATATTTGGTCCTGTGTGGAATCTTTTGAGCTCAGTATGAACACAGTGCATCAATACGTATATCAATACTTTCTTATTGAATTAGCAGAAATGAGCAGTGAAAATCTCCCTGGACCTCTTCTTTCTAACAGAAGTTTTCTAGTTTCTCCAGAAAAATGTCAGATATACAAAAAAAGAAAAGTAAGAAATCATTTTGCAAAAAACAAAGATAGGAAAATTCAAAAAGATCTGGGTCTGTATCAGTAGTATAGGAATTCTCCATACCTTACCTCCTAAACCAATATCCAGTTACACAATTCAGGTTGTTGAAAATTGAAACTAGAGCTGTATTACAATCATGCCAACGGGATCTTGGTCAAGATATGCCGATGTGAGGAAAATCGTGTCAGCGCCAAATCGTGTCAGTTGCAGTAATGAAGGCTGCATTAGCTTGTCACTAAATAGAAAGCTACAAGGTAGAGTGTATGTGAGTGTATTTTCACACACACAACTAAATGAAAATTAAATCAATTATCAGAATAATTCAAGCCCCAGTTCCCCAAGGTTTGCTTCAATTAGATAATTGATGCAATTAGGTGAAAGGTTTTGGGGTGGATTTTTCTGGTCTGAATTATCTCAAATTACTTTAATTCTCCACTTCACTTTGATTATGTAGACCCAGCTCATGCTTGAGTGTGAGTGAATTTAGCAGATAATTTCTTGTTATATGAGCATCGATTTTTTTCTCCCATAAAATGTGCATGGCATAGTATGTTTACAAGCTAATTTTAGTGACAAAATCATCACTTTATGGAATAAAAGTGTAGGACTTTCTGGTTAATGCATAATGGAAAACAATTACTGGGGACAAAAAGTTAAATGAAACCTGGTTAAGAGTGGACATTTCTGCCTCTAATATTTTATTCCTTTTGTTGGAGAGGTTAGGCTGGGGGGCAAAGTTGAGTCAGGACAAATAATATCAACTTATGTAGTCTTGGCCTTAACTGAAAATATTTTACAATGATAAGAACTTACTGCCTTGATGGGAACACCTTGATTAGCTTCAAATCAGTTCTTTCCAATCTCAACAACTGTACAAAGATGTCAACTGGGAAGTCAGTGTCAAAGGATTCTGAGAAGCAATATGCCACACTGGAGTGAAAGTGGCTTCAGGTCAGTCTATTGCCTGAGAATTGGATACAAATCGTGGCTTAATAAACTTAATTATTGGTTTTTTCCTCAGTTCTTATTAGATTACTGATGTGGGAAGAGGAGCAGAGGGAGGAAGAGAAGAGAGGGATGTTATATCCCACACACTAGAATATGATAATGTAAGGAAGATAGGAGAATTTGGGGCCTTTTTAGTGTGGGAGCGAAGAGTCCAGAAAAACTCATCATGACTTGAATCTTCATTTAAAAAGTAATACTGATTAATATTGAGCATAGTCTTTTTAAGAAATCAGGAGGCTATATGGTACATTTTAAGGACATATTTTAGCCCAAGTAGCCAAAAATTATTGGGTATCAAAACAGGTATGCCCTAGGTATTTCCAAGGAACTATGAATTCCTCTATGGTAGCATTTAAATGATGTCATCAGATTGCTAAAGTAGACTTTTAGAGCTGTCTATGGCACCCCACTCCAGTACTCTTGCCTGGAAAATCCCATGGACGGAGGAGCCTGGTGGGCTGCAGTCCATGGGGTCGCTAAGAGTCAGACACGACTGAGCGACTTCACTTTCACTTTTCACTTTCATGCATTGGAGAAGGAAATGGCAACCCACTCCAGTGTTCTTGCCTGGAGAATCCCAGGGACGGGGGAGCTTGGTGGGCTGCCGTCTATGGGGTTGCACAGAGTCGGACACGACTGAAGCAACTTAGCAGCCACTAATCTTGCCTCAAAAGCAGACTAAGCAAAATGTAAAATGCACATGTCCTTTGACTCCTCAATCCTCAGTCTAGGAATTTACCACAGGAGATTTTCACCCAAAGGCAAAAGACACATAAATATCATTGATCTCTTTTTTCCTTGTAATGAAAAGTTTGAAACACCACCAGTGTACAACCATAGGTAATTGGTTATGAAAATTATAATTGATCCATACAGCAGATACTAAGGGGCCATTAAACAAGATGTTATAGAAGAATGTTTAGTGAAATTTGAAAAGATAGTTATATTTTTAAGTACAAAATTCAAAAAGTACTGTGAAATAACATGTAAGGTATGACCTCATTCTTGTAAATGCCTATTTCTATGTGTGTACATCTAGAAAGATGAATAGAAACAGGCCTCCAATGTGTTTAAAATATGGTGGTTTCAAATGTTCAATCAACATAGTAGCTATTTGACAGTTCATGGCACTATTTTTTTCAAACTTTTTGTATGCTTGAAAAACATCTAACAATAAAAAATTGAAAGAAAAAAGACCACTAAGATTTGGCCTGGGCTATATGTAATATCACAGGGTTTTCTGATTTATGAGGAGATTGATCACATTCCAACTGTATTTAAGTATCAAGTGTTAGTTGTAGAACCATTAACATCAGTCTGTTCAAATACTATTGGAAGAAATTTCATAGTTCCATACCTGATCTCCATTCCCCCAAAATCATATCACTCCAACAGCATGCAAGAAATTATGCCAACTGAAGGTTCAGACAGAAGACATCTCCTACTCAGCTCTAAATGATGTAACAGTATTCAGAGAAGATGGAGAAATTGCCTGGTCAAATAACCACAGCCTTTAATTTGTGAAACACCCAACAATGGGCTTCAGTGAATCTGGTAACTTGCTATTCATGGGAAATAAAATGACAATGATGACATCTATACCAAAAGAATCCATATGTTATACTCGTTTTTTTTCAAACACAAGTGTTTCAAATAAAAACAAACTAAAATTGCTATGTGATATTTTTTCCAAGTCCGTCATTACTAGTGAGGCTGATTGTCTTTTCATTGTATGAGATGGACATTTACATATCTTCTTTTCTGAATTGCTATTTACATTGTTTCCCTATTTTCTCTTGAGATATTCATTTGTCATTTATCTGTTAGAGCTCTTTGTTTATTAGATCTAATAATCCTTTGTTATATGGGACAGTTATTCCCCCATCCCCAGGCTTGTTATTTACCTTGACTATGCTGTTCTTGCCTGGAAAATCCCATGGACAGAGGAGCCTGGCCCACTACAGTCCATGAGTCACAAAGAGTCGGACATGACTCTGACTTCACTTCACTTTATACTGTTCTTACAATATATAAATGTTTTTCATTCATATATATTCACATCTATCCATCTTTAATGGATTTTGCCTTTTATGTCATCTTTGGAAAAGCATTCTCCACTACAAAATTATAAAAATATTCATCTATAGGTCCTTGAGGGCTTCCCTGGTGGCTCAGTTGGTAAAGAATCTGCCTGCAATGCAGGAGACCTGGATACGATCCCTGGGTCAGGAAGATCCCCTGGAGAAGGGCATGGCAACCCACTCCAGTATTCTTGTCTGGAGAATCACGATGGACAGAGGAGCCTGGCAAGCTATAGTCCATGGGGTTGCAAAGAGTTGGACTCAACTGAGAGACTAAGCTCAGCATGGCATAGGTCCTTAAATACTTTTTGTATTTCTTTTACTTTAGTATTTTTTTTTACATTTAAATCTTTAAGTTATGTGGAAATCATTTTGATTTAAGGCATCAGATAGGATTTGATTCCTCTCCCCAAATGACTAGCCATTTCTTCCAGTATCATTTATTTAAAAATTCTTCCTTTTCAAAAACTCTACCTTCATCTTACTTTTTCCGGAGAAGGCAATGGCAGCCCACTCCAGTACTCTTGCCTGGAAAATCCCATGGATGGAGGAGCCTGGAAGGCTGCAGTCTATGGAGTCACTGAGGGTCGGGCACGGCTGAGCAACTTCACTTTCACTTTTCACTTTCATGCATTGGAGAAGGAAATGGCAACCCGCTCCAGTGTTCTTGCCTGGAGAATCCCAGGGACAGCAGAGCCTGGTGAGCTGCCGTCTATGGGGTCGCACAGAGTTGGACACGACTGAAGCGACTTAGCAGCATCTTACTTTTTCTGTATGCAGATCAAAAGGAAAAGATTACCTAAAAAAAAAAAAAAAGGATACCAGCATTCTGATGTGCATGGACTATAACTCGGCACTTATGTATAAGTCCAATGGTAATTTCTGTCCCAAATAAAAATAAGCTTTGTAATTTACATGCAATATCTGGTTCCTCTTCTAACATTGCTATACATACAAATGGAAATCTAACCTTTTGTGTAGAAGTTCAGTTTCCGATTAGATCATACCCATATTAAAATTGTTTTTCAAAAGTCACTTCAATGTTATTGAAAATTCTTCTATTTGCAGAAAGACATGTGAATATTATAGAAACTCAGATTCTGTGTGCAATGATTTTTCATACTACTTCAAGATTTTTTTACCAACCCACAGGCTACCATATCATCAGGTATAGAAAATGACATATAATTAACCTGACAATATATAAATCAACGTATAATTTTTGATGTGCCCAAACTCCATGAAACCTCATTCTGGGAAAATAGCCAGCAATGTGGCTTTATCATATTTCTCAGTAGCAATATAAGTCAGCAAATTGCAGATAATTTGGCCAGGTAATTTTTATTATTTTTCAAGGTTTATTTTTTTCTTTACCTAGTAATCAAGAAAATGAGACTAAAAACTCAGTGACAGATTAGAAAAATGTAGTCTAGCATGTTATTTGATTCAGAAAACTCACCCAAACCTGAGAGTAAAAACCAAACCAGTTAGCCCTTATAAGAAAACTATCAGAAGGAATTGGTCCAATGGTTTGGACTCTGTGCTTTCACTTCTGGGGACCCAGGTTCAATCCCTGATAGGGGAACAAAGAGCCCACATACTGAGTGGCAAGATAAAAAAAAAAACTATCAGAGACATTTTCCCTCCATCCTTTAGTTCCTTATTGACATTTTTGAGGCTTTCTTATTTGGCAAAAATGCCATCACAATGCTAATACTTTTTATTTTTATGGAATAATAATATTTCTGTGGTATGTTACTGGATATAAAACTTTGTTGCCTTTTTTTGACTTTTCAACTTGTGTCATGACCTCCATTCTTGAAGCCTAAAACAAGAAGGAGCACTAAGCTGGGAGAATACCTAAGTAGTCTTGACTCTACTTCTCTCTAGCTGTTCTGTATCCTTAGGCAAGTCAGCCCCATCTTTAGGCCTCAATTTTTTTTTTTTTCCATCTGCAAAATGAAGCATTTGCTTACATGAACTGAAGATTTCTTTCGGTTCTAAAAGTCCACATCTTAAGTTCACTGACACAGTTGCAAATGTTTATTTCTTTGCAGAAACTGCCTGTGGGTAGAATCCAGCAGGTTTTGCCAGGCATGTTAAATGGAGCAAGTCCATCCAGATACAGATTATGTACTATCGTGCCCTAATGTGACCTTATGGGTGGTACACAGTGTTCCCTATCAATGAAAGAATGATTGATCATTAGAGTTTGACAGCCCCAGGGAAAGCAAGCCAAGGAAATCCCCAAAGGCTTGGCTCTCCTTTTGCTCTAAAAGTGCATGAAGTACAGGCTGCACCCTATGCCACTGGGCATATGTCCAACAGCCTTATGAAAAGCCATAATGTGAGTTTTAGAGAGAATCTAAACAGAAACATCAGATCAGACAAAACCAAAACTTACAAAAATCCTTAATTTTTTCATACTTAATTTCAAGATATTGAAATATTTTTAACAGATGAAAAACTATGTGTAGTATGAGAGTCTTGGAATCTATGGTTTCTATGAAAATTACAAACATTAGGATAAGAAGATTGACTCACTTGCTTATTTGCTTCATGTGGAAAAGAACGTGGGATGATAGACTTGAGGAATGACTGGGGACCAAACGGAGCTACAAAAGTGAAATTGCACATCTTCATCTCTATTACTTTTCCAGTTTCTCCATATTGTTCTTCCTGCTTTGCACAGTATCCCAAGATGAGATGTCCATAATGAAGTTACAAAGCAAAAGACAATTCTAGGGTATTATTGAGTTAGTTCAAAAGTTTGTTTGGGTTTTTCTGTAACATTGTATGAAAAACCCTGAATGAATTTTTTTGCCAATCCAATACAGATAGTATTCATATTCAATCACTGGCTTTATAACGTTGAAGTCTTACATATTAAGCTCTAATTAAATCCTTCTTTATAGAACAAAGTAGCTGTTTTGTGACTCCAGAGTATGTGGCCTTCAACAAAAGAATTCCTCTAAAATAACTCTGGGCTCTAGAACTTGAGTCAGATATTATTTTTGAATCTGCTCCTATCCGGTACATTAAGAACACTGCCTTTTTTTCTGAGGCCAAACACAGGGCAATGAGGTTGTTTCTAACCAAGCCTCGGTGTCGCTGGATCTGCAGAAGAGAAAGAGAACTATAACCATTTGCCAGCTACATCAAGCCAAAATGAACCCATCCCTAACTATGCAGAAATGGAAAGTAAAATGGATTTGGTTTGGATATTTCCAAAAGCTCAGCAAACCTCCATGCTTCTTGATTCCTTAATATTCATTAATACAGTTGGTGACAGGTTAGGCCTGCACATTTCACCATTTTCCCTATGATATTTAGAGCTTCGATCAGGTTTACTCTATTTAGTCTTCACAGCAGCTCTACTAGGTATGTATTAGTATTCTTATTTACAGGTAAAAAAAAACAACTGAGATTCAGCCCATTGGATAGCTTGCCTAGAATTAATCAACTAGGAAGTACAGAATTTGTAACCCAGGTATGTTGAACTCCCAATGTCTGTTGCAAGATTTGATACTTAGCTATGATAGAAACTCTCAAAATGTGCTTTTTAAAGAGATTTGCACAGTCTGTTCTCTGATGGGAAGAAAACATGCATCAATGCAATCATATTACAATACTCAGTAGTATGGGCTGAGAAGGGGAAGAGGTAGCTCAGACACATGGGAACATGCATCATCTGAAACAAAGTTCTATGAAACAACAATACCTTATAATTTTTTTAAAAAAAGGAAAGAAAGAAAGTGAAGTCGCTCAGTCGTGTCCTACTCTTTGCAACCCTATGAGCTGTAGCCCACCAGGCTCCTCCATCCTTGGGATTTTCCAGGCAAGAATACTGGAGTGGGTTGCCATTTTCTTCTCCAGGGGATCTTCCCAACCCAGGGATCAAACTCAGGTCTCCCGCATTCCAGGCAGACTCTTTACCCTCTGAGTTACCGGGGAATCCTTTTTAAGCAGTAATTTTGCCATTAAAAAAGTTTTATTTGGCTGCACTGGGTCTTTTGTTGTAGCATGTGGGATCTAGTTCCCTGACGAGGGATTGAACTTGGGCCCCCTGCATTGGGAACACAGAGTTTTAACCACTGGACCACCAGGGAAGTCCCTACCTTATCACTTTGATTTAATCATCTGCCCATGATTTTTCACATACTAAGTGCACAGTTAATATTTCACCAACAAATAAAATGCACTTACTTCAAAAGGCTTTTTCAGTCTTATAAACGTTCAGCCACTGATGATAATAATGACTGAGATTTATTGAGTACTTGCTCTGTGCCAGGCACTATTTTAAGCATATATTCCTGCATTATTTCATTTAATTTTCATAATCACCATGGACAGTCAATATTATTATTGCACTTATTTCACAGATGAGGCAACTAAGACTTCCTACTGTAATCAATTCTGATCGTGTTTCTGCCTGGCTTAAAATCCATCACAAACAATGTTCTTTTTTGTGAACAGCAGCTTTCAAAGGATTGTTGGTGGACCCCTGGGCATCCCTAAGACCCTTTCACGGATTGACAAGGTCAAATCTATATTCATAGTAATACTAAGAGATGACTTGCTTTTTTCACTTGTTGACAATTTCACAGATGGGGCAAAGCAACAGACATTATAACTGCTGGTGCCCTAGTGTAAATCAAGGCACTGGCACCAAAATGTACTTGTTAGGAATTGTATTCTTTACCACCACACACTTACAGTTAAAAAACATAAAGCCAATTTCATATAATAGTGTCCTTCATAAATGAGTAAATCTTTTTACTTTTTATGAAGTATTGGCCTTTGAGTATATTAGAGAAGGAAATGGCACCCCACTCCAGTACTCTTGACTGGAAAATTCCATGGATGGAGGAACCTGGTAGGCTACAGTCCATGGAGTCGTAAAGAGAAGAAGACTGAGTGACTTCACTTTCTTGAGTATATATTTTTTAATCTTCCGTGTTATAAAATTTAAAAAGTACATAGTGCATCTCTGTTGTAGATTGAAGTATGATGGCTGCCTTGAGGAAAAGCACCTATGTAATTGTTTGAATGGTGAGCTGAACTAGCCACTTTCCCCCATGGAACCCCACTTTTACATGAAAGAACTACTGGCAAACAAACAAACTATGGTTAAACAGGCTTGGGTATTTTGCAGATATTTTCTTAAAAAATGAAATAAATGAGCCTGGCACTTCAAGGAAAAGACAGCATTTTGTGGCCATGATGAAATTCCCACTTTCAAGTGAAAATTAGAATTTTGGAAGACTTACACCTGCAACTTGAACATGAAAGATTCCCAGTATATAAGACTTTTCTGATGAGACTGGTAGTGAAATCAATGAATGTGATTTGGTATATTGGATGTCAACACTTGGAAGGTCTGCATAAATCACTCAACCAATATTATTGAAAGTACCAAAGCAATGTGCTATAAAATTATGAGTGGGCGGAAGACTCATTCAAAGGGTGTACCAATACATACTTTTCAAAATGAGTGCATGAATTTTGTTGATATGGTTTCAAATTTCACATTGAACTTAACATTTTAGAAGCTGCTATTCACTGAGTTTTGGTCTAGTATCAAAAATGAATATTCAGATGAACCTAGTAGAGAACAGATTTGCGGACGCAGCGGGGGAGGGGGAGGGTGGGATGAATTGAGAGAGTAGCATTGACATATATGCACTATCACGTAAAACAGATAGTTACTGGGAAGTTGCTAAATAACACAGGGAGTCCAGTCTGGCCCTCTGCTTTGACCTAGAGGGTGGGATGGGGGAGGGGAGGGAGACTCAGGAAAGAGTATATATATGTATACACACACACACACACACACACACACACACACACACACATATATATATAGTCTTCCTAGGTGGTGCTAGTGGTAAAGAACCCATCTGCCAATACAGGGGACAAAAGAGATGCTGATTTGATCCCTGGGTTGGGAAGATCCCCTGGAGGAGGGCATGGCAACCCACTCCAGGAACCTTGCTTGGAGAATCCCCGTAGACAGAGGAGCCTGGTGGGCTACAGTTCATAGGGTCACAAAGAGTTGAACATGACTGAAGCGACTTACCAAGCATGCATGTATATACATACAATTATTACTGATTCATGTTGCTGTAAGCAGAAACCAACAGAAAACTGTAAAGCAGTTTTCCACCAATTAAAAAATAAAACAAATTAAGAAAAAAGAGAAAGAAACTAATATCCACAGTTATCTGAGATGGCTATTTAAATATCTCTCCCTTTTCCAACTATATATCTTGGTGAAGCCAAGTTTTCTTAAAATAATTCAACCAAAACAATATAGCACAACACACTGAATGCAGGAAAAGAGATGAGAACCAAGCTTTTTTTATTTTATTTCAGTTTCGTTCAGTCGCTCAGTCGTGTCTGACTCTTTGTGACCCCATGTACTGCAGCACACCAGGCCTCCCTGTCCATCACCAACTCCCAGAGTTCACTCAGACTCATGTCCATGGACTCAGTGATGCCATTGAACCATCTCATCCTCTGTCATCCCCTTGTCTTCTCACCTTCAATTTTTCCCAGCATCCGGGTCTTTTCAAATGAGTCAGTTCTTCAACAGGTGGCCAAAGTATTGGAGTTTCAACTTCAACATCAGTCCTTTTTTTGTTTAATGAGAATTAAAGATGTGCAAAAATGTTAAACAATGCCACTCTTCTTTCTGGTTTGTTTTAGAAAATACAGCTAATTTTCATTTTAAACTGTTAATGGGTTTATTTGTCTTAAAATGAATAAATATTTTTAAACATTTCCTTGCTTTCAATTCTAATGGAGTAACTGTCTGAAAATACAACTCATAATAACAAAAACCTTTGGTGGTAGTTGGTGAGGGTTCTCCATAATTTTTAAGAGCATAAAGGGGCTCTAAGGCCTAAATTTTGAGAATGACCACTGTTTTAGAAGAACAAACTTTTTACCTCGGCCCACAAAGGTACGTTGGTCTCCTGATGACCTGGCTCCTGCCTCTCTCTCCAAACGAGTTGGGCTGGTGTCTCTCTCTAGGAGCCAGTCACACTGGGTTTCTTTCGAGCCTCACCCTTCCATCCTTCCTCCTGCTCAGGACCGTGCGTGTTACCCTGTCTGCTTATAATAAGTCTGTCTCCTCCACTCCTCTACCCTTCACCCAACTGAAGCCTAGTCAGCCCTCAGATTTCAAATCTGCAGCTAGTTTTCTACTGCTGTGCAACAGATTGCCACCATATAGTAGTTGAAAGCAATCTATTATTTCACGCTTGTGAAGTCAGAAATCCAGATGGGCTTAACACAGTTTTCTGCTCCAGGTTTTACAAGACCTAAATCAAGGTGTCAACAGAGCTGTGCTTCTTTTTCTGGAGGTTCTGGGGAGAATCCATTTCCAGGCTCATTCAGGTTGCTGGCAGAATTCATTTCCAAATGGTCATAGAAGTCAGGTCTCTATTTCCGTGCTGGCTAGAGGCCAGAATTCATTCTCAGTTTCCAGAAGCCACCCACATTTCTTGCCTTGTGGTCCCCTCCATCTTTACACCAGCTGAGCCTATGCATAACATCAGTCTCTGCAGCAATGGCCAATTTGATTATGAGCACAGTGGCAATGCTGGAGATGGCTGTGGAAAGAAGCTAATCGGTGTTTACTTGGTAATTAAAATCCTCCTCTCCTGAAGTTGCCCTTTGGTGGGCATTCACACAGGACACAAAGTATCTACACGTGTTTTGACCATTCAGAGAGGTCTGCTGCTGCTGCTGCTAAGTCGCTTCAGTCGTGTCCAACTCTGTGCGACCCCATAGACAGCAGCCCACCGGGCTCCGCCGTCCCCGGGATTCTCCAGGCAAGAACACTGGAGTGGATTGCCATTTCCTTCTCTAGTGCATTAAGGTGAAAAGTGAAAGTGAAGTCGCTCAGTCGTGTCCGACTCTTCACGACCCCATGGACTGCAGCCCACCAGGCTCCTCAGAGAGGTCTATCCATGTACTTTCCCCCCAAATTTCTTTGTAACCAATTTCCCAACTGTGATCCTTTCAAGTCTTAGAACAACCAGTCCAACCACTGGACACAACCCATGAGTAAGATACATAGTTGCACATCTGGCTATTTCTCCTTCCAAGCAGAGTGAACACACTGGTACACCTTTTGGAGTTCTGCCCACTGGAAGGATGTTTTTCCACCACTGTCCTTCAGAGATGTCCTAGAAAGAGGCTGCAATGCTACAGCTGTGCGCTTTGGGATAGTGCCTGCTTATTGTGCAGAACCATCCCTAAACCAGGTCCAAGTCTTCTCTTTCTCTGTCAACTGGTTGTGCCATAGGTGTGCCTATGTTATGCCATAGGTGTGGCTATGTAGCAAGAGTAAGGACAATGAGCACTTGAGCCACTTTTTCAAGTAACTCACTGTGCCTTCAGGGCCTGCTCCTGTCTGATCACGTTTACACCACTTCCATTTGATGCCAGATGCTGCTCTGCATGCCCAGCTTTATGGCTTGGTGGGTCAGATCACACCCAGTTCATGATGGGCAGCTCAGCCCATATGGTAACTTGGTGGCTCATAGGTAAACATTCAGTCCTTGCTAATATGCAAAGGGCTTCCCTGGTGGCTCAGCTGGTAAAGAATCTGATTGCAATGTGGGAGACCTGGGGTCGATCCCTGGGTTGGAAAGATCCCCTGGAGAAGAGAAAAGCTACCCACTCCAGTATTCTGGCCCGGAGAATTCCATGGAATGTGTAGTCCATGGGGTTGCAAAGAGTCAGACATGACTGAGCAACTTTCACTTTCAACGTGCAAAGAGCTATTTTTCAAAGGCTTTCCCTTGTGGCTCAGTTGGTAAAGAATCCACGTGCAATTTGGGAGACCTGGGTTCAATCCCTGGGTTGGGAAGATCTCCTGGAGGAGGGCATGGCAACCCACTCCTGTATTCTTGCCTGGAGGATCCCCATGGACAGAGGAGCCTGGTGGGCTGCAGTCCATGGGGTCGAAAACAGTCAGACACGACTGAGCGACTAAGCACACATGTATGTTTTTCAAAAGGAGACTAATTATGCATGGACAATGGTAGATCCTTGCTTCAAAATCCTAAAGGCCTGCACGGCCATTTACCTATGGTGCTCTACCAAAGGCTCCAAACATCGTCCCTTGTCTGTACTGATGCTTCAAGCACCTTTGCATCTGCTGGATCCTCTAGCCCACGTGGCAGAGCAACTTGCACAGCAGCCTGGACCTGGTGCAGAGACTTTGGTTATAAGCCCCATTCAAAACTTTTTGAGTTATTTGGTAAACAGGCTGGAGTAATACATAAATAAAGAATATGTTGCCTCCAAACTCTGCCTGGCACCCTGGGATCCAAGCACTCCAACTGCATTTAGGTTTCTCAGTTCAGTGACAGTGGTTCCCACTGTAAGGTCTGGCTTACAGAAGAGTGATCACGGAGCTCTTCAATGATGCCTAAGTTCCCTTCACAAATGAATTCCTCACAATACGGGTGAAAAGTATGTCTTCTGGAAACTCCGAATACATATGAGCACATTTTAAATGACAATCCACTCTAATATTCCAATCTTCCTAAACTTTTGGGTCCCTTCCTCTACAACAAACCAACAAATGTAGAAGATTTCCAGCTCACCCCACAATGGGCCACCTTTTAGTCCACGATCGAGTCTACCAACCAACCAGACTGTTAGAGCCCTTTTCTTTCACCACTTTGTCAAGGGACATTAGGAGCAAGCAGCTAACAGCATTATGCTTGTTAATGTTCCAAAATGTTCAAAAGTATTATATGGGAAGTCATCTAGCTCTCTGCTTCTCCTAAGCAGTCCATTAGGAGTATCCAGTGATGAAAGTGTTAGTCACTCAGTCATGTCCAACTCTGTGACCCCATGGACTCAGTAACCCCATGGGCTACTCATGGTAGCCCACCAGGCTCCTCTGTCCACTAAATTCTCCAGAGAAGAATACTGGAGTGGGTTGCCATTTCCTTCTCCAGGGAATCTACCCAACCCAGGGATCAAACCCAGGTCTCCTGCACTGTAGGCAGATTCTTTACTAGATCTGAGCCACCAGGGGAATATCTCTGTTGCCAGATCACACTGTGGACAATCAGTGTTCTTGCTATTACTGGAAATACTACAGAGTCATTAGTGTATTTCAATCTAAACAGATTAAAGAATAAATTCCAGGAATCTTAGAAGCAATTCAAAAACTCATCCTTAATATTTTGTTTCTCTAGAACCACTCCAGACCAAAACCAGTCTAAGACCAATTTAAAAATATAGCTGTGTGATAGTTTCTTCATTAATGCTAAATTTTGAAAAATATGATTTTTATCACTTTCCTTGTTCCTATGATATGCTTACCAACTGTTGCTCTTTTTCTCTATCCCTTTTTAATAAAAAAAAATTAAAACAATTTTACATTCCAAATGAATTATTTCTTATTTTTCTCTTTTCTAAAAATACAAATGCCAATGTGTACTTCAAATATTGAATATTTTCCTATTGGAATCATCCTCCTCTTTATCTGTACCAGATACTCTTTTTGATGTAAAGAATTTTGATGCTATTAGTCACAGTCGTGATCTTGTCTTTTTTCCCTTAAGGTAACCGGTCCAATGATTTAATGGAATAATTAAGTGTTCCAAGATAATTGCTGTCATTTTTAATTCTAAAAGGAATACCATTCAAGAATGTTTACAAACTATTTCCCCCAACACACCACGAAACTAGCACAGCCTTCACAAAGTCCTGGAACATCTGTTCAGTTTAAAGGCGAATAAAAACAAAGAAAGACAGAGAAGGGAGAGAGGGAGGAGAGAGGAAGGGGGAGGGAGGGAAGGAAGGAAGGTGGAAGGAAGGAAAGAAACAAAACTTGAATACATAACTCATATTTCCAAAAGCCTCAATATCTTCTACTTCAGTTACCAGAGAAAATGGGAGCTACTGTTAGATCCCATCTGATTCATGGTTATCTATTTATTTCGGTTACCTTGGGACGATACTAGAAATTCATCTGGTGCTAGGGTATGTTCAATTCTTTCCTTCCTTCATTTATTCTGTAACTACTTACCGTTGATTTCTTTATGCATAACACTATGCAAGATGCTATGTAAGATATAAGGAAATTTAATGCAAGGCTAATTCCTATCAATGTTCTAAAAAACATTAAATACCCTTGTGAAAAAAAAGAGACACACAAATTTAATTAAAGTTTGTCAGAATTAAGGTGATTCATGCTTCAGAAGACCTAGTTCTCTGAAGTCCAGATTATGTGTGATACTTTTATGAAGCATCAGTTGCTGAGATACCAAAAAAAAAAAAAAAAAGCCTTTGTGAATGTCAGATGAATACAAAATGGTACTTGCAGAATTCACTTTATCCCTGCCCCTCGAAACTCATCACTTTGAGTGTGAAGGACATACTCTGGCAACCTATCAAATATTTGAATTATTTTTACGTCACTTAAATTTTCAAAGAACACACTATGTTACTTACTCTTCAATTAAACAGATTTTTATGGAGTGCTACCATGTGGCTTCCCTAGTGGCTCAGAGGGTAAAGCGTCTGCCTACAATGCAGAAGACCTGGGTTCGATCCCTGGGTCGGGAAGATCCTCTGGAGCAGGAAATGGTGACCCACTCCAGTATTCTTGCCTAGAGAATCCCCATGGACAGAGGAGCCTGGTGGGCTACAGTCCATGGGGTCGCAAAGAGTCGGACACGACTGAGCGACTTCACTTCACCATGTGCCTCACACTGTCCTGGTCTTGAGGATACAGCAGAGAACAAAAGTGACAAAAATTCCTGTTCTTCTGGAGCTTACCTTGCAGCAGAGGGAGATAAACGAGAAATCGAATAGGGACATGAAACAGGAAAATCTCATACAGGGATGTGACATGCAGTTATAAGAAGAATTGGCATGCTCATTCTCAAATATTAGCTACTTTTTGTCCCATAGCAAATGGAACTAACAGTGGTTTCCTGTTTCCCACTTTGCTCTTCATTTGTGCTGTTAACAGGCTGTATCTGCAATATCTAACCATCTTGTTTGAGGGATACTTTCATAGATTCAAAGATTCATTGAAATAGAGTCTATTTTCCCCAGATTCCACTGAGCAGATTGTACTAGGATTGTGGCAAAAGTATCAAAAACTTGCCCACTCTTCAGATCCCACTTATTTGACCAATATCACCTTCGATAGATACCCCAAATTTTTCTGAGAATTCCCATGAGTGCTGTCAGTTGATGACAAATTAGTCCTGGTTATCATTTACCACATCATAAAGAGCTTAGAATCCACAGATGCAGACCCCAAATAATGTCCACCACAGTCTTCTCTGAGACTGGAACTCTGTTTTAATCACCGTGATCACTACCCTCCCGTTAGATATTGAGACTGGAAATCTATTAATACTATGCTTGACGCTGGGGATGTGGCACCCTGATGCTGAAGATCCATCTCACAGTTCTTACAAAGTTAAACTACTCTCCTTTCTCCATTATTTTTTAAATTAAAAAATGTTTAATGTATTGACTATGCTGGGTCCTCGTTGCTGCACACGCTTTTCTGCAGTTGTGGCGGGTGGAGGGCTCCTCTCTAGTTGCGGTGTGCGGGCTTCTCGTTGCAGAGCACGGGCTCTAGAGCACGTGGGTTTCAGCAGTTGCAGCACGCGGCCTCAGTAGTTCTGGCATACGGGCTTAGTTGCTCCGCGGCAAGTGGGAGTTTCCGGGATCAGGGATCGGACTCCTATCTCTTTGGCAGGCAGATTCTTTACCACTGAGCCACCAGGGAAGGCCTCCTTTCTCCATTCTTAATTGCAGGTAGAGAGGCTGCCCACAGAAAAGTTGTAGTCCGCTGGGGCACACACATTCTGTCAGGGTGGTATACCGAATCACCCCTCTTCTCTCAAGGCAAGGCCTTGGGGAGACCTGCTTGTCATTATAGATTCCTTATTCTTTCATTTTAAAATCTCTCTTGCAATCTGTTTTGTTTCTCTGTGCAGTGTGAGTTCACTTATGGTCATTGTAGTCCATGAGACCCAGAAGGTGGACACAAGTTAAATTCTTTTCCTCCAGTAGGTTCTTCAATGTCTATAATGAAAAGTACAATGTTGGATTTTGGCTACCTAGCATCTTGATTTTCTCAAGGAGAATGAACTCTTTCTTATGATATGCTGTCCTGATGTACCTTGGCCATGGGGTAGGCACATAACCCAAGCTAAGCCATTCTCAAAATATTAATCTTGCGAAGAAATACCTAAGGGTAGAAAAATGACTGAAACGTGGTTATTTCAGTGTGCTCTCCCTAGCAAGACTAGTGAGTAGTTCCTAATTCCTACCCCTGGAGCTGCTTATTTACTCCTTAAAAAAAAAAAAACTTGGTTCCCCATTTTACTATAAGCTATTTTATTTATTTTATTATGAGTCATTTTATATTACTTCATTTTCTACTTAAATTAGCCAGAAATAGTTTCTGTTTCTTCCAGCCCAAATTTAAAATAGAGTCTGAATATGAAATAGCTAATGTAAGCAACTATGAGGCTGAACAGTTATCTCCTAATTCCACTCACCAGAAGCATTTGAGCCCCAATGCCTTCCCAGTCTACACACCTTATTACTAAAAATCAGACTGTACATCTTTTAAAGGCATCATAATCCACATCTCACATCTCATAGGTAAGCTAAAGCTTAGAGAAAGGAAGAGGCTTACCAACGGGCAGCCATGCCAACTATAAGCATGAAGTGTCTGTTGAGCACAGGCTTTCCTTTAAGTACTGAGGGCATGAGAGGTAGAGCTTCAGACATAGCCCATGGACAGATAAATGGATAAACAAAATGTGATACACACACACACACACACACACACAATGAAATATTATTCAGTGTTAAAAATGAATGAAATTGTGGCACGTGCTATAACATGGATGAACCTTGTTATATTAAATGAAATAAGCCAGATACAAAAACACAATTACTGTATGATTTCACTTATATGAGTCCTTAGAATCATTAAATTCACAGATTGAGAGGAGAATGGTGGTTTCTAAGGGCTGAGAAGAGAAAAATAGGCAATTATTGTTTAATGAGTACAGAGTTTCAATTCGGGACAATGACAAATTTCTGGAGATAAAGAGAGGTGATGGTTGTGTAACAGTGCAAATATACTGAATCCCACTGAACTCTACACTTCAATGTTTAAAATAGTACCACAGTAAAAAAAAGAAAAAAAGAAAAGAAAAATCAGACACAAATATAGTCCTTAGAGAGTTCAAAGTCTTCCATGGCATATAAATCAAGTTTGTAAATAAATGAAAACTCATGGTGGAAAGTGTTAAGCACCAGTGCAGAGACATTGATACAGTGCTCTGGGATGGGAAAATTCTAGTTTGATGAGTCAGTTGAGCTAGTCATGGAAGGACGAGTTGCTAATAGAGGGAAGAATAATCCAGGCAAAAAGTATAAGCAAAAGCATGTCCTACATACAGATGGGGCAAGGTTTGTGGGGGAGAAGGAAGAGTAATCCCATTAGGTTGTCATCAAAGGCCCATGCTGCTGCTACTGCTGGTAAGTCGCTTCAGTCGTGTCCAACTCTTCACAACCCCATAGATTGCAGCCTACCAGGCTCCTCCATGCATGGGATTTTCCAGGCAAGAGTACTGGAGTGGGGTGCCATTGCCTTCTCCATCAAAGGCCCATAAAGCAGAGTAATAGGACATGTAGTTGGAAAACTAGATTTATGTCAAATAATAGAAGGTGTTAAAAGCCAGCCTAACTAGTATGATGAATGAAGAAAATCAATTGTCATGAAAGGTTTGGAAACACAGGAATGAACTAGCACAGTGAAATTTCAAATAGAAAGGAATCAACAGCAGAGATCTGAGAAGGTAGAACTGAGAAGCCTCGAATGTGAAAGTCAAGGCAGATGGAGGACTGAATACTTTCTAGGGAGAAGATGTTGAATGAATTTGGTGATGTTCTGCATGTAGGGTACTGTTGAGGCATCCAGAAATGACAGGTAGACCATGGGGAAAGGATAGCAGTAAAGATTTGGGAACCACCCTTAGGCAAATAATATATGAAGGCATAAGCTTGGGTAGCTCATCCACAGACAAGAGAAAGGCTGCAAGCAGAGACTCTCAGAATCCATTTGTCTGGGAAGGGGAGGGAAGGAAAGAGAAACAGAGGGGCACACAGCCGGAAGTGACAAAGTGCGGACTTTGCTTTTGTGTTCTTCTCTCCACACAGCTGCCAGAGCTGTTTTCCCCAAGGTACAAATATACTCATACCATTGCCCTTCTTAAAATATTTTAATGCAATCTCTGTAAAGATGTCATCTGTAGAGAACTTTGCCTGGTTACCTTACCAGCCCCCCTTTTTTCTTTTCTTTATTTGCTGTTTTATTTTTTTTCCCTAGTTGCCAGTCACAAAGAAACAGTGTGACACAAAGCATCAGGTGTGGTTTAAAAAGGCAGGTTTCCAGGCCTGTCCTACAGATTGTGACTTATATTCTTGAGGAAACTTACTTTTCAGAGTGTAAGAAACAGTTTTGTAAAGAAGACTGAGGAAGAAGAGTAAGAGAGGAGAACTAGGAATGCAATGTCAAGGGACAGCTGTTTCTCAAAGTTTGGGTTGACTTTATCAGGACCACCTGAAGGATGAGTTAAAATGCAGATTTCTGAGCTTTGAACCTACCAACTCACAGTCGGTCTCTGGAGGGGGGGTCTAGGAAACATGGATTTTAAATGGTGATTTCCTTTGAGAGCCGCTGGTCTTGGCACCTCAGGCAGCCTCAGGAGCAGGAGGGTCTGTACCACACAGCAGTAAATGGGTTGTACATATGGTCCATGGTTTAAGATGGCAGATTGGAAAGGGTCCCTATTCAGAGGTGACTCAGTTCAGTTCAGTTCAGTGGCTCAGTCATGTCCAACTCTTTGCGACCCCATGAATCGCAGCACGCCAGGCCTCCCTGTCCATCACCATCTCCCGGAATTCACTCAGACTCATGTCTATCGAGTCAGTGATGCCATCCAGCCATCTCATCCTTAGGAGAGGCTAAGATACAAAATGAGGAGATTACTGCCCCCCCCCCAACAACAACAAAAAATGATAGCTGAGGATCAGAAACTAGTAGAAAGAGTTGAGGCATCTTTCAGTCAATAACCATCTTCAACGGGCCATTGGCTGCTCTATGGTTGTTCTGAGGCCTCTTAAAAACATTGCCCAGCAGCCAAAATAAGGTTTCCTATAACCTCAAGATTCTCTGATGATTGAACCAACAGGTTTCCATTGTATGTATGCGTGCTAAGTCACTTCAGTCATATCTGACTCTTTGCAACTGTGTGGACTGTAGCCCACCAGGCTCCTCTGTCCATGGGATTCTCCAGGCAAGAATACTGGAGTGAGTTGCCATGCCCTCCTCCAGGGGATCTTCCAGACTCAGGATCGAACCTGTATGTCTTATGTCTCCTGCACTGGCAGGTGGGTTCTTTACCATGAGTGCCACCTGGGAAGCCCAGGTTTCCACTGAGAATAATGCTTTCTTATTGTGGTCACATCATCTGATTAGCACTGAAAGTGTTAAGAGTAGTATGGGGGTGCTGGTTATGTTCTAAGTTTAGAAAGTATAATTCTCAGAACATTCACATCAAAGTAGTGAGTCAGCCTCCAGAATAACATCTTATGAGAGAAAGGAAGCTGGGGTGCAAGGGGAGTATGAGGCCAGGCACCTATAGAAAGAAAGAAATACAGTAAATACAGAATGTTGTCTGTAAAGTTCAGTTTCAACCAGGCAACTTCTGATTACAAAGCCCCATGCGACACTTCCTTCAAAGCCTAAACAAGCACATGGAAGACAAGCACATATTTCAATGTTAGCGTCCCAGGGCCTGTGGAATTGTTGGCAACAGAGCAACAGGATGTGAGGGAGCCAGAGGATTAGGTGGGTGGGAGACCGGGAAAACAACGGCAGGGGTAGCAAGAGTTGCTGGATAGGAAATTCCACAGCCAGTCCCATAAAGCTTTTTTTTTTTTTGACAAGTAAAGGCTCCGTCTTCCTATATCTCCAAAGCATTATATATTACTAGTCAGGAGAGCCCAAATCTCTCCACCAGAGAAGCAGGGACCAAATTCCATGGCTGGGGTGGCAGAGCAATCGCAAGGGCATTTTCTTCCATTGCTCAGGAAAAATGTTGAAAGCAAGAGTTTAATAATGAAACAACTTTCTCAACAGTTTTCTTGGACTCCTGCTTGTCACTGTCCAGCGCTGGCTACATAAATCAAGGGTGTGGAAACTTTTTCTTCTGAGCATTGGTCTTCAGGGGAAAAACAAGTCCAGGTCATATAAGTAAAAAAGAAACCTTGTTCTCCACCCCCCGAGAGGAACAAATATAGGGTTTTCTTTGTCTGGTTTTTTAAATTAAAAGTTACATTCAGTTCAGTTCAGTTCAGTCGAACAGTCGTGTCTGACTCTTTGCGACGCCATGAACTGCAGCACGACAGTCCTCCCTGTCCATCACCAACTCCCGGAGTTCACTCAAACTCATGTCCGTCGAGTCGGTGATGCCATCCAGCCATCTCATCCTCTGTCGTCCCCTTCTCCTCCTGCCCCCAATCCCTCCCAACATCAGGGTCTTTTCCAATGAGTCAACTCTTCGCATGAGGTGGCCAAAGTATTGGAGCTTCAGCTTTAGCATCATTCCTTCCAAAGAAATCCCAGGGCTGATCTCCTTCAGAATGGACTGGTTGGATCTCCTTGCAGTCCAAGGGACTCTCAAGAGTCTTCTCCAACACCACAGTTTAAAAGCATCAATTCTTCAGCGCTCAGCTTTCTTCACAGTCCAACTCTCTGAGGTAATTTGGAGCCCAGAAAAATAAAGTCTGACACTGTTTCCACTGTTTCCCCATCTATTTCCCAGGAAGTGATGGGACCAGATGCCATGACCTTCGTTTTCTGAATGTTGAGCTTGAAGCCAACTTTTTCACTCTCCACTTTCACTTTCATCAAGAGGCTTTTTAGTTCCTCTTCACTTTCTGCCATAAGGGTGGTGTCATCTGCATATTTGAGTTATTGATATTTCTCCTGGCAATCTTGATTCCAGCTTGTGCTTCTTCCAGCCCAGCGTTTCTCAAGATGTACTCTGCATAGAAGTTAAATCAGCAGGGTGACGATATACAGCCTTGACGTACTCCTTTTCCTATTTGGAACCAGTCTGTTGTTCCTTGTCCAGTTCTAACTGTTGCTTCCTGACCTACACACAGGTTTCTCAAGAGGCAGGTCAGGTGGTCTGGTATTCCCATCTCTTTCAGAATTTTCCACAGTTTGTGGTGATCCATACTGTCAAAGGCTTTAGCGTAGTCAATGAAGCACAAGTAGATGTTTCTCTGCAACGTTCTTGCTTTATCTATGATCGAACAGATGTTGAAAATTTGATCTCTGGTTCCCCTGTTTTTCGAAAATCTGAAAGTTCAGTTCACATACTGTTGAAGCCTGGCTTGGAGAATTTTGAGCATTACTTTACTAGTGTGTGAGATGAGTGCAATTGTGCAGTAGTTTGAGCATTCTTTGGCATTGCCTTTCTTTGGGATTGGAATGAAAACTGACCTTTTCCAGTCTGTGGCCACTGCTGAGTTTTCCAAATTTGCTGGCATATTGAGTGCAGCACTTTCACAGCATCATCTTTTAGGATTTGAAATAGCTCAACTGGAATTCCATCACCTCCACTAGCTTTGTTTGTAGTGGTGCTTTCTAAGGCCCACTTGACTTCACATTCCAGGATGTCTGGCTCTAGGTCAGTGATCACACCATCATGATTATCTTGGTTGTGAAGATCTTTTTTGTATAGTTCTTCTGTGTATTCTTGCCACCTCTTCTTAATATCTTCTGCTTCTGTTAGGTCCATACCATTTCTGTCCTTTATTGAGCCCATCTTTGCATGAAATATTCCCTTGGGATCTCTAATTTTCTTGAAGAGATCTCTAGTCTTTCCCATTCTGTTGTTTTCCTCTATTTCTTTGCATTGTGTGCTGAGGAAGGCTTTCATATCTCTCCTTGCTATTCTTTGGAACTCTGCATTCAGATGCTTATATCTTTCCTTTTCTCCTTTGCTTTTCACTTCTCTTCTTTTCACAGCTATTTGTAAGGCCTCCTCAGACAGCCGTTTTGCTTTTTTGCATTTCTTTCTCTTGGGGATGGTCTTGATCCCTGTCTCCTGTACAATGTCACGAACCTCTGTCCATAGTTCATCAGGCACTCTATCAGATCTAGTCCCTTAAATCTATTTCTCACTTCCACTGTGTAATCATTAAGGATTTGATTTAGGTCATACCTGAATGGTCTAGTGGTTTTCCCTACTTACTTCAATTTCAGTCTGAATTTGGCAATAAGGAGCTCATGTTCTGAGCCACAGTCAGCTCCCGGTCTTGTTTTTGCCGACTGTATAGAGTTTCTCCATCTTTGGCTGAAAAGAATATAATCAATCTGATTTCAGTGTTAACCTTTTGGTGATGTCCATGTGTAGAGTCTTCTCTTGTGTTGTTGGAAGAGGGTGTTTGCTATGACCAGTGCATTTTCTTGGCAAAACTCTATTAGCCTTTACCCTGCTTCATTCTGTACTCCGAGGCCAAATTTGCCTGTTACCCCAGGTGTTTCTTGACTTCCTACTTTTGCATTCCAGTCCCCTATAATGAAAAGGACATCTTCTTGGGGTGTTAGTTCTAAAAGGTCTTGTAGGTATTCATAGAACTGTTCACCTTCAGCTTCTTCAGCATTACTGGTTGGGGCATAGACTTGGATTACTGTGATATTGAATGGTTTGCCTTGGAAACGAACAGAGATCATTCTGTCGTTTTTGAGATTGCATCCAAGTACTGCATTTTGGACTCTTTTGTTGACCATGATGGCTACTCCATTTCTTCTGAGGGATTCCTGTCCGCAGTAGTAGATATAATGGTCATCTGAGTTAAATTCATGCATTCCAGTCCATTTTAGTTCGCTGATTCCTAGAATGTCGATGTTCACTCTTGCCATCTCCTGTTTGACCACTTCGAATTTGCCTTGATTCATGGACCTGACATTCCAGGTTCCTATGCAATATTGCTCTTTACAACATCAGACCTTGCTTCTATCACTAGTCACATCCACAACTGGGTATGTTTTTGCTTTGGCTCATCCCTTTATTCTTCCTGGAGTTACTTCTCCACTGATCTCCAGTAGCAATTTGGGCACCTACCGACCTGGGGAGTACCTCTTTCAGTATCCTATCATTTTCCATTTTCATACTGTTCATGGGGTTCTCAAGGCAAGAATACTGAAGTGGTTTGCCATTTTCTTCTCCAGTGAACCACATTCTGTCAGAAAATTACATTACACTGGCAAATTATCTTTTTTTTTTTTTAACCCTTGTTCTATGTTATAGCCAATTAATGGAGGGTGGACAAAGATGGATGGAGGGAACAGGGAAGATGATACTATAACAAGGATTGGATGAGGAAGAAAAAAATGGATATTCACCTAGTGACAGAGGCGTGAGGTGAAAAGATACAGATGGAGACGCCTGTGGAAGATGGCGGCCAGACTCCCTGAGGCTTTGTGTGCATACTGGCCTTTGAAAAGTTGGTGAACGTTTTAGCAGTTTAAAAGCATTTAGCAAATTTCAGCCATATTTTCTGCATTATAAGATCACATTTCTGCTTTTATTGTCAAATTTCAAAATTGATTTTTCAAAGAAACCTTTATTTTCTCGTAGAATCTGAAAGGCTTTGCATGTTTGAAAAAGAAGGTGTTCTTTTGTTCCTGGAGGTGTTTTAAATTTACTAGCTAGACCTCCAAAGTCTTGATATAAGGAAAATAAATTGCCCGGTTACCTTATTAGCCCCCCCTTTTCTTTTTTCGTTTCTTTAATTTGCTTATTTTGTTTTCTTTCTAGTTGATGGTCATGGAGAAACAGTGTGACCCAAGCTGAACTAAAAGTCCGGGTAATTACATTTAGGATCAAGTAGGCATTTTTCATAACTGGATTTCATAAATTAAAAATCTTCTTTCTGATAAGGCCTTATTGGATCAGTTGACATTTATGAAACACTCAATTATCTAGAAATGGGTTAGCGTTTCCTTGGTATTGAATCTGCCATTTAGGTCACTGCCCTGTTAGTGGCACTTGTCAATGTAGTATAGGTCTCTGTAGTTCAGCTTTCTCCAGGGTTACATCATTGAGAAGCAAATTTTAAAAGATGCAATACAATTAAATGTTGCTCCTTTCTTTTCCTTTAAGATATGCATAAATATAAAAATAAATTGTAAGATATGAAATATGCACATAAAATGGATACCTTTTCTTCAGTCTCAAATTTTGTTTTGTTTTGTTTTGATTTTTTTGAGTCTCAAATATTGAACTAATCTACATGGGTTTCCCTTCCCTGGCTGAGCTACAGCCCCCTTACATTCACCTTGTTCTTAAACTCAATAGAGTCTCACAATCCTGCTAGTGTTTATCCAAACTCTTGTGTTGCTACTTACACAAAGAAACAAACTTGTCTGCTTGTGGAGCATCAAAACCTTGTAAATGCCTACTCTTTCTCACTTACAATATCATGTCTTAAATTGCCAGCTTTTTCTATTCCTTCTATGGGTCTACTGTGGACTCATTTAGGACCTTCTGATTTTCAGTTCAATTCAGTTCAGTTGCTCAGTCATGTCTGACTCTTTGCAGCCCCATGAACCACAGCAGGCCAGGCCTCCCTGTCTACCGGAATTTATCCAAACTCATGTCCATTGAGTCGGTGATGCCATCCAACTATCTCATCCTCTGTCGTCCCCTTCTCCTCCTGCCCCCAATCCCTCTCAGCATCAGAGTCTTTTCCAATGAGTCAACTCTTTGCATGAGGTGGCCAAAGTACTGGAGTTTCAGCTTTAGCATCATTGCTTCCAAAGAACACCCAGGGCTGATCTCCTTCAGAATGGACTGGTTGGATCTCCTTGCAGTCCAAGGGACTCTCAAGAGTCTTCTCCAACACCACAGTTCAAAAGCATCATTTCTTTGGCGCTCAGCCTTCTTCACAGTCCAACTCTCACATCCATACATGACCACTGGAAAAACCATAACCTTGACTAGATGGACCTTTGTTGACAAAGTAATGTCTTTGCTTTTTAATATGCTGTCTAGGTTGGTCATAACTTTCCTTCCAAGGAGTAAGCGTCTTTTAATTTCACTGTTGTAATCACCATCTGCAGTGATTTTGGAGCCCCCAAAAATAAAGTCAGACACTGTTCCCACTGTTTCCCCATCTATTTCCCATGAAGTGATGAGACCAGATGCCATGATCTTAGTTTTCTGAATGTTGAGCTTTAAGCCAACTTTTCCACTCTCCTCTTTCACTTTCATCAAGAGGCTCTTTAGTTCTTCACTTTCTGCCATAAGGGTGGTATCATCTGCATATCTGAGGTTATTGATATTTCTCCCAGCAATCTTGATTCCAGCTTGTGCTTCATCCAGCCAGCATTTCTCTTGATGTACTCTGCATAGAAGTTAAATAAGCAGGGTGACAATATACAGCCTTGATGTACTCCTTTTCCTATTTGGAACCAGTCTGTTGTTCCATGTCCAGTTCTAACTGTTGCTTCCTGACCTGCATATAGGTTTCTCAAGAGGCAGGTCAGGTGGTCTGGTATTCCCATCTCTTTCAGAATTTCCCACAGTTTATTGTGATCCACCCAATCAAAGGCTTTGACATAGTCAATAAAGCAGACATAGATGTTTTTCTGGAACTTTCTTACTTTTTCGATGATCCAGAGGATGTTGGCAATTTGATCTCTGGTTCCTCTGCCTTTTTAAAACCAGCTTGAACATCTGGAAGTTCGCGGTTCACATATTGTTGAAGCCTGGCTTGGAGAATTTTGAGCATTGCGTTACTAGCATGTAAGATGAATGCAATTGTGTGGTAGTTTGCACATTCTTTGGCATTGCCTTTCTTTGGGATTGGAATGAAAACTGACCTTTTCCAGTCTTGTGGCCACTGCTGAGTTTTCCAAATTTGCTGGCATATTGAGTGCAGCACTTTCACTGCATCATCTTTTAGGATTTGAAATAGCTCAACTGGAATTCCATCACCTCCACTAGCTCTGTTCATAGTGATGCTTCCTAAGGCCCACTTGACTTCACATTCCAGGATGTCTGGCTCTAGGTGAGTGATCACACCATCCTGATTATATGATTTTAGGCTGCCATAATGTTCCCTCTTAAGTCCATTCAATATCCAAAGAGTTACAGGGAGTTTTAGAGAAAGGTTTGGTTTACTGGGCTGCACTACATTAAAAATTTTAAGCTTATCACTTTTACCAGAAAGCACCTAAGTCATAAAAGACTTATCCTTTTAATTTTATTTTTAAAACCTTTAAACTATTGGAATACACAAAAATATTTAAACTTTAGTTTCTAGTTAATATCTTCACAATGAACATATATCATTCTGCCTATTGGTACTTGCCCCAGTAGTTGGATGATACTAAGGTAAAACTTGGATTTAGTGTTTCTCTTGCAAGTTTTTGCTCATTTGGCTTTCAATCCTTAACCTTTATTCTGCTGCTCATTAATATACACTTCTAGGACAACTTCGGTGACTCATCTAAGAGTTTACAGTAAATATTGACAGTAATCTATCTGTGGATCTTCTCAAGGGTACCTGATGAACCTGTGCAGAGAGGAACTGTTCCTCAGTACTAATGTCAGTTTCTACTCAGAAAAGAGCCAACATTTGCAGAGAATAAATATTTTGTTTGCAGCTTCCTAGGTGGCTCAGTGGTAAAGAATCCACCTGCCAATGCAGGAGAACCAGTTTAGATCCCTGTGTTGGGAAGATCCCCTGGAGAAGGAAATGGCCACCCACTCCAGTATTCTTGCCTGGAAAATCCCAAGGACAGAGGAGCTAGGTGGGCTACAGTCCATGGGATTGGAAAAGAGTTGGACATGACTGAGCAACTAACAACGTGTATTTTACTTAGCCTAAAACCTAATGTGAGCATCATAAATGCCTTTGCCTTAAAGATAATTTCTAAGTCTTAGAGAAAGGACCTTATTTTCATTTCAAATCAAAACACGAAGAGGAACGCCTTTCTTTTTAAAAATCTTTATTGAAATATAGTTGATTTACAATGTTGTGTTAGTTTCAGGTGTGCAGCAAAGTGATTCAACTATATATGTATTCTTTAAAATATTCTCTTCCACTATAGGAGGAATCCTTTTCTGATCTCTCCCTCAAACCCCTGCTACCCAACACCACTTCATTCTTCAAGTAAGAGTATATCCCCAGAGGAAGGATAAAATAATTTTCTGCTGCCCTGAATCTCCATCTTTGTGAAGAAGAACAGGAAACAATTAGCTCTTTTCAATTTATTGTTGTTGTTAGTGGACATGGAGCTGCCTATATTCCCATAAATTTTTGAGCTGCAGGTGCTCTGAGATGAAATCTGAATTTATTTATTTTTTGCCCATAAATTAACCTGGAAAGTTCTATCCCAAGTTAGTGGCTGTTGTTTATATTAAATCTTTGCAAAACCTGGGTGCCAAAAGAAGGAGAAGAAGGAGGAAGAGGAGGAGGAGACATGGAGCAGGAGAGGGAATCTATCATTTATCTACCTTAGAATCTAGGAAAACAAACAATTGACATCCCCCTTTTTGTGAACAGAATTAATTAATCCTCAGCTTTTGTGTATGTTTTTGTTCTTGTCTTTAAATTTCCGGAAAAAAAAAAAAAAAACAGTGTAACAAATATTAGTATTTTTGCCACTACTAAGTAGATAGGAAAGAATGGGGAGTAGTAGTTACTAGAGGCAATAGATGAGAACATAAACGTAGTAAATGCCAGTCATGTACCAGTCACTCTGCTAGCCACTTTTTAAAAAAATATTTTATAGCTGTGTGGCTTTTTATTTTATTTTTATTTTTTGGCTGCACTACGCAGCATGTGGGATCTTATTTCCCTGACTAGGGATTGAACCCTTGGCCCCTGCATTATAAGTGCAGAGTCTAAACCACTGGACCACCAAGGAATTCCTTAGCTACTTAAAAAAAATTTATAGAGATTTAATTGACACACAATAAACAGGTCATAATTAAAGTGTCCATTTTGATAAATTTTGGCATCTTTACACACTCATGAAACCATCACCACAATCAAGATAATATTCATTACCATTCACTCCCCAAAGTTTCTTCATGAACCTTTGACTCTGTGCCCCTCCTCCCTCCCCTCTTCTCCTGCTCCAGGCAATCATTCTTCTGCTTTGTGTCACTACTGATTAGTTTCCGTTTTCTAGAATTTTCTATAAATGGAATCATTTGGTATGTGCTTTCATTTGTCTGGTTTCTTTCACTCAGTATAAATATTTTGAGATTATCTAACTTGTTGTATGTATCAATAGTTAATTCCTTTTTAGTGCTAAGTAGTTTCCCATCACATTTTGTTTACCTATTCACCTGGTGATGGGTATTTGAACAGTTTCCAAGTATTGGCTATACAAAGAAAGCTGCTATGAACATTTTTATACAGGCCTTTGTGTGGAAATATGCTTTAACTTCTCCTGGGTTAAAGCAGTGGAGGGGCTAGATTGTAAGTTCGAGTTTGATTTTTTAAACAAATCTCAAAATATTTCCCAAAGTTGTTGCCCTGGTTTTTAAATTCCTACTAAAATTGTAAAATAAAATTGCAATTTTAGTGAGTGTGAAGAAGTAAATGGTAGTTTTAATTTACTTTTCTCTAATGACCAATGAGATTTGTCACCTTTCCATGTGCTTGTTTGCTGTGGGTATATCCTCTTTGATGATGTGTCTGTTCAAATATTTTTACCATTTTCATTAGTTTTTTTGTCTGTTTTGTTTTATTATTTGGTACTGAGAGTTCTTTGCTGTACTTCTAGCATTCTGTATTTTCTGCCATTCTCTGCATTGCCCTAGTTAGTTTATGTAGAGAATGGTGTTAGAGACCAAGGTCCCTAACTTGGTCTTTTAAAAATTTAAAAATTTTTAAAATTTTTAAAGCTTTTTAAAAATTTCCCGTGTTTACCATCTTGCAAATTATTATGGATTTTTTGATCCAGGTCTTTTATTTGGATACAAGTTTTTCGTATGTTTTACAACTCTTTTCTCCTAATATATGGCTTGTCTTTTCACTCTCTTCACAGTGTCTTTCAAAAGCAGAAGTTTTTATGTTTGATGAAGTTCAATTTACCAATATTTTTATAGGTGTGTTTTGGGGATTGTATCTGAGAAACGTTTTACTACTAAAAGTTTTTGTTTCCTCTTTTCACTTAGAAAAAAGTTCAAACATACAAAAATATTGCAAAAGTCAGATAGCATAGAGTATACATGTATAACCTTTATCTAGCGTCACTCTTTTTAACATTTTATCTCATTTGCTTTATCATGTACTTGGCCCTCCTTCTCTCTCTCCTGCTTCTTTCCTCCCTCCTCTCTCTATTTCTGTCTCTGTCTGTCTCTCTCTTCCTATCCACTCTTTTCCTAAAGCCCTTGAAGGTAACTTACATACATCATGTCTCTTTACCACTAAATACTTCAGTGTATGACTCTATAGAAGGCAATGGCACCCCACTCCAGTACTCTTGCCTGGAAAATCCCATAGACAGAGGAGCCTGGTGGGCTGCAGTCCATGGGGTCACGAAGAGTCGGACACAACTGAGCGACTTCACTTTCACTTTTCACTTTCATGCATTGGAGAAGGAAATGGCAGCCCACTCCAGTGTTCTTGCCTGGAGAATCCCAGGGACGGGGGAGCCTGGTGGGCTGCCATCTCTGGGGTCGCACAGAGTCGGACACGACTGAAGCGACTTAGCAGCAGCAGCAGCAGCATGACTGTATAGGGAAGTCACCAACTTCATAAATTTCCATACATATGCTACTTTTATCTAATCTAACATCCATGTTCCATTTTGCACTATTTTTGGCTTACCTCATAACACACTTTATAGTATTTCCCTTCCTCCAGGACAGAATTTAGTCTAGGATCAGGTATTGTATATGGTTGTCTTGATTTTTAGCCTCTTTTAATCTGGAACATTCCACAGGCTGTCTAGATTTTATATGACATTAACATTTTCAGCATTTCTTTCTGGGGGAGATTTTGTCTGATCCATAACTAGATTCATGCTGTGCATTCTAGGCTTGAACACTACATCAGTGCTGTAATCTTCTCAGGGCATCACACTGAAGGCACACAGTGTTCATCTGCCCATCAATAGTGAAGTTAACGCCCATCACCTGACCAAATAGTTGTCCAGTTTCCTCACTATATAATTACTACTTTCCCCCTTGCAACTAGTAAGCAGTCTGTATGAAGACATTCTAATTCCATGCAAATATCCTGCTCCTCACTAAAATTTCCACCTAGATTTAGCATCCATTGATTTTCATTTTATCCAATATTCATTATGATGCTGACAAAATACTAACTTTTCAACTCCAGCACCTTGTCCACATTTCCCAGATAGCATTTAGTATTCGACTCTTGGCAACAGCTATCCCTTCTCCCTGGTTATTTATTATTGATAGGACCTCATCATTTCCTAGTTTTTCCACAATGGTTTATAATTATTACTTAATTATCATTATGCTCAGATTGTCCCAGATTTGGCCAGTGGGAGCTCATCCAAGTCAGCTTCTGTGTTCTTGTGACACGTTCCCTTTATTTTTTGAGCACTTCATTGCTTTCTGTTATGACAAAATGTCCCAGGCTCATCTTGTACCTTCTCTGTCCTCACCTCAAAATCAATCATTTCTCTCTGTGTCTTAATTCCCATAGGCGGAGATTGATGTAGAGACCAAGGTCTTGGCTCAGATTTCCAGTATTTATTACCATGCAAATCATTAGTTTATAAGTGTAAGTCTACATGGTGAAATAGTGCTAAACAGCTATTTGGAGAATTACTGGCCTAATATGATTGTATGATTTTTATTCCAAATTATGTCTTAAACATTTGTTTTCTAAGGTAATGCCATGAGTCTGTTGACTGCAATGCAAATCTGAACACAGAATTTGAGAAAGCAGAGCTGCAAGAGCCCTTGGTGATCAGCTATTCTATCACCTCATTTTAAAAATGAAGAAACTGAGTCTCAGACAAGATAAGAGTGTTATCTAAGGTCATAAAATCAGCCAATAGAAGCTATCATCTGATTTTTATCCAGTGCTATTTTCATGACACTACATTTACAGCTATGTTTTCTTTCACCAAAAAGTTAAGAAATGGTAATCATACAATATTTTTAAACCAAAATACTTGAATAAAGGAAATTCCTGTGAATTCTAAGGTTCTACAAGGACTCTAAGAATAGTTAATAGTTAATACTTTGGTTCCAGTCTGGGTGAAACTCTCCATCCGGTGGTCAGCATTAAGCACAATTTCTTTAACAACTTTATTAATCGTTTCAAAGAGGAGGGCAGCTATTCATCAGCTTTGCAGCTTTTAGAAAAATAAGCCCAGAGCTAGGATCTTAATTATCTAAGCCCCATACTGGCCTGTCCACTGCTTTTGCCTCCGTTTACCAGACAAAGTTATTGAAACTCAGGGAGCTTAAGTAACTTGTCTAAGATCAATGCGTGTAATGACAACAAACGGCATTGGTTTTTTTTTTTTAATCAAAGTAGAGTTGATCTACAATATTATGTTTGTTTCAGGTGTACAACAAAGTGATTCAGTTATATATACAAATATATACGTATATTCTTTTTTTATTCTTTTCCATTATAGTTTATTACAAGATATTGAATATAGTCCCCTGTGCTATATAGTAAACCCTTGTTCATTTTTATACAGTGGTGTGCATCTTTTAACCCCATACTCCCAGTATATCCCTCCTTCTTTCCCCTTGGTAACCATAAGTTTGTTTTCTATGTCTGTGTTTCTGTTTTGTACATAACAAATTCATTTGTACTATTTTGTAGATTCCACATATAAGTAATGTTGTATAATATTTGTCCTTCTCTGCCTCACTTACTTCAGTTAATGTGATAATCTCTACGTCTACCCATGTTGCTTCAAATAGCATTATTTCATTCTCTTTTATCGCGGAGTAGTATTTCAGTCGATATGAGTATCACGTCTTCTTTATTCCTTCATCTGCTGATGGACATTTAGGTTGCTTCCTTGTCTTGGTTATGATAAAGAGTGCTGCAATGAACATTGGGGTGCATGTATCTTTTGGAATTCGAGTTTTCATCTTCTACAGATATAGCATTTGATGCATTTGATATGACACCTGGTGTCTCTAAATCCTTATCCCTATAACTGGTCCCCTGTTGTTCACCTCTGCAACATGAGGGTAGGGCATATATGCCATCCCCAGAAATGACTGAATATGTCAGCTCAGGGAGAAGCAGAAGCCTGGAGAAATGAAAAACTGCCCTGAGTTTCACTGACACAGATGTCTGAGGCTGGCAGGGAGCCTAAAATAGAGGAGTTATTAAGTGCTGCTACGTTAGCTTGTGGAATGAGAAGTGCAAGCCAGTGGAATCCCCTTTGCCGGAGGTGTTCTAGGAGAGATTATATAACCTTCTCTCTGGAGTTACTACAGTGATATGCATCTATATAGACTGGTTTATACTATGGTTCTAGACTTTGGATCACAGAGCTCTTGGAGGGTAGTGAGTGGGATGGTGCTGGAGAAGTTGCCTAGACTTATAAGCCCAATAAATGTTATAGAGAGATTGAATAAATGATAAACCTTTCACATACATATCTTCTCATTCTTCAAATGCATCTAGATGCTATTATAAGATAAGACCATTGTGCTGAATTCATAGGGGATTTTTTTGGTCACTATGCATTTTCTCATTCAACAGATAGCAAAAGTCCACAACTTTTCTTATGCTCACGTTCTAAAAGACAAAGCCTTTACACTATACAATTATCACAATTTCCTTATGCAAAAGAAAATTTTCTCACTCAGAAATGAATTTCTGTATACTTTTACATAACCCACTTTCATCCCTGAAATAGCAAAGACATCATTCAGGGATCTTCACGTCCAAAAAAGGCAGAACAAATTGGAGAGAGTTCTGAAAAGTGCAGTGCCATGATTAAATAAAAGATCGATTACAGAGACTTCTTACAAAAAATAATTGAAGTGTACATGAGTTTGAATAAGCACCAGCAGGGAGATAAACAGTGGGGGTTTATAAACACCCTCTCACAGAGAGGGTGAGAGCATCATGATTACCTAGGAGATGTAAGTGCCAAGAGTATAGAAGTGTTATTTTGCTGCATGGGAGCTAAAGTAGGCTATCTGTGATTAAAGTAAGGAAGAACAGGAAGTTTGCATTTCCCACTGGTACTTCCTGTTTCACAGTGATCATGACACAGTGAAATTCAGAATAGAAAAGTTAAGAAATAAATCCATTCTGCATTCAATATTTTGAAAGGAGAACCATAGAAAAGCTGTGGATTTCAAGGAGAAAACCAAAGAGTTTATACATTCAATAACTTACAAGATGTTGAAAGACTATTTTAAAACAACTTGTTGGAAGACAAATGTATGCCAGAGTTCAAAAATTATCACGTGCTTGGAAAAGAAAGTCCTGTATGGCTTGCTGGGCTGTGAGAAACTGCCAATGTTATTTTTTAATTGTGTTTTAACCACATAACATAATATTTACCAACTTAACCAGTTTTAAGTGTACAATTCCCTAGTGTTAAGTATATTTATGTGGTCGTGAAACAGATCTCCCCAAACAGATCCCAAAACAGATCTCCTTTCAAAACTTTTTCATCTTGCAAATCCGAAACTCTATACCTATTAAACAATAACTTCCCATTTCCCCCTCCCCCCAGCTCCTGGCAACCACCGTTATATTTCCTATTTCTATTAATTTGACTACTTTTAGATACTTCATATAAATGGATTCATACCGTATTTGTCTTTCTGTAACTGCTTTATTTTGGTTAGGATGATGCCCTCAAGCTTTACCCATGTTGTAGCATGTGTCAGGATCTCCTTTCATTTTGAGGCCACATACTGTTTCATTCGGAGAAGGCGATGGCACCCCACTCCAGTACTCTTGCCTGGCAAATCCCATGGACAGAGGATCCTGGTGGGCTGCCGTCTATGGGGTCGCACAGAGTCGGACACGACTGAAGCGACTTAGCAGCAGCAGCAACTGTTTCATTGTGGGGGCTTCTCAGGTGGCTTAGTGGGAAAGAATCTGCCTGCTAATGCAGGAGATGTGGGTTCGACCTCTAGGCCGAGAAGATCCCCTGGAGGAGGAAATGGCAACCCACTCCAGTATTCTTGCCTGGAGAATCCCATGGACAGAGGCACATGATGGACACAACTGAGCACACACGCACGCACGTACTGTTCCACTGTACGTACATACCACGTTTTGTTTATCAGTTCATCCATAGAGGAACACGTGGACTGCTTCCACCTCTTAGCTATTGTGAATAGAGCCTGCCAATGTTTTTTACTTGGATTTGTCATCTGAGGTTTAATCCATTTATATGAACACATATGTGTGTGTGTGCTTTGTTCCTCAGTCATGTCCGACTCTTTGCAACCCCATGGACTGTAGCCCAGCAGGCTCCTCTGCCCATGGAATTTTCCCGTAAAGAGTACTGGAGTGCGTTGCCATTTCCTCCTTCAGGGGATCTTCCCGACCCAGGGATGAACGCACATAATGTTTGCTATTTCCTCCAACACAAGGGATAGAGGATTAACTGTTCAAAACTGGTCTTTTCCTGTCTTTAGCAAACAAGCCAAAAATTTAAAAAAATTCTACCACTAATAGCCAAAAGAAGCAAGCAAGCAACAAACAAGTAAATAAAAATGCTGAATATCTGAGTAGTCTGTCACCAAACAGCAACAGATCCACTGGGTGCTTATTAAACTGTTAAAGTTACACTTTGTCTTGAAAATAGAAGGGAATTTTATGCTCAAATATCACAGATTTACAAGTAGAAATTATCTGCAAATTCTTTGTTTATTATATAACTCTTTAGAAAAAAAACAGTTGGATAATATAGCCTAGATAGAATTCAGGTCGTTTTTGCATTTACTTCCTTCTGAAACAGTGGTTGTCAAGCCTGGCCATGTATCAGGATCTCCTGAAGATCTTAAAAATATGTTTTCTTGATTTCCATTCATAGTTACTGAATAAAAGACTCAGGTTGAGAGCCAATGCTTCAGTTTGATCCATAGACTCTGACTAGAATGGATCATGTGGTCACCAAGTCATCCTCCTTTGTTATCATGGAATCTTAAGCCCTTTCAAGAAACCTCTAGTTTCACAGAGAACTCTGCTCAATACTCTGCAATAACCTAAATAAGAAAATAATTTGAAAAAGAATAGATACATGTGTATGTATACCTGAATCACTTTGCTGCACGCTTGAAACTAACAACGACAACAAAAAAATAGAAAAGGAGAAGAAGATGATGAAGCCTCTGGCTTCTTCTTTATCAAAGGCTTCTTTTTCATCAGAAATGAATATAGCCATTTTATTTCTCTGTGGCTCTAAATGATTTCCGTGGTGTCTACCCTGTCAGCACTCTGTCATTATGGGCCACCACTTCCATGCCCAATGCCCATTGATCTACACAACCACCCTTGATTTTTCAAGTTACTACCCCCAATACAATGTCCTTTTTTCCCATCTCTGGATCAGAACCTCTGTGATTTCCAAAATGGCATTTAGTCAAACTGTTAAAGTATTCATTGAGAGGTACCAATAAGTTGCTCCACTGTTCCCAAGTGACATGTTCCTTTTGTAGAGGCTTCCAATGACCATGCCTTTTACTTTACAGGTTATCTTTCTCTCTCTCTCAAAGCCAGTACCATTTTTGTTGCCTCATCTGGGAAATATGTATTTTAGACGAGATGAGAAAGGGAGGGAAAGAAAGATTTAATATCTTTCTCATTATGCTTGAAATAATCAAATCCCTGGCCTATGCTCACCCATACCCAGCTACAGATGTTTTCCAAATTGTCACAAGTTTGTCATTTTTCCCCCTCCCTTAAATGTTCCCAAACTAACAGGACATTAAATGAGAAAATGCCTCTCCATAAAATTTGCTTATTTTACTATTTGTCTCCCTCAACATAGCATCCTTCTCATCATTTGTAATGTGCAATCAATCGCATACCCCTGGGAATGTTGTTCATTGGTCATTTACATGATTAAAGAATGGAGAAAATGAGACACTTCAAAGAATAGAGGTGTTTTAATAACCTCCAATTTGAATCTCTTCTTACTATCTACCCCCTGCTGACATAATATAACGAATATCACTACCTTCACTCTCTGAAAGCTTGGTTCAGATTTCCCCCCGTGTGATGCAGTGTTTTATTTACTAAGGATGCTAGAAATATGTCAGGCCATTAAGCCCTATGGGAATCCCTATTCTGGCTGGAACAAGAAGATTACCATGGATACGTCTCTGCTGCACTGGATGATCAGTAACAGCTGTTGAGCCAAGCTTGGGAGCCCTCTCAGACTGTTTATCACACAAATTGCATTAGGTAAAACTATAAATGCCACATCTCACTAGTGTCAGAGGAATTAGACATCTTACAGTAGCTTTGCCTGAAAGCAGAGTAGTCAACAGTTCCCAGAATTTCCCAAACCTATTTGCAATTCCCTGACCTTCAGTGACTGTCCTTGCTATCCAATGAGATGGATGGAATTCCTCTGTAATTGATCTCCACCCAAAGTCCACCCCAAGCCATGAGGTTAGCAGGTGGGGGAGAACAAGACAGTGGGGGGGAACCACCTTCAGAGGGCAGCTTAGAGTCCTTGGATTTTTTTATATTATATAACACAAATATAGGGCTTCTGCCAAATATACATTGAGTCTTGTAAGTGTCAGACTTGCAACTACAATATGTCATGATCAACTTGCTTTATGAAAGTATGGCGAACCTTGGAGAATCAGAGCTGAATTGACAGCCAACAAAGAAGTAAAAGACCTTGAGTGTCCTGTAAGAGTATGATAAGCAAATACTATGGCTACATATCATTCACAGGGAGCCCAACCCCCAGGTTAATTTATTTGTGAACCTCACCACTTCTACTGTGCTTCATATTCCACACTTGTGACCAGCAACCTGCGCTCTACCACAAGTGAGTTTCTCCTGTTGGTAAGGGGGAAAGTGGTGCTGGGGAAGTGAAAGTGATGGAGTTCATGTCACAAATACTGATGATGAGTTAGTTAGATTCTACTTCGGAGTGATGATTAACTCTTCACTACCTACAAAGTCTGGTCTCAGACTTGCAGCAAAGGTGGAGTCTGGGTTCTTTGATATAAAGTTAAAGAAAGACAAGCAAAGTCATTTTTTCTCATCAGTAGTGTCCCCATGGAAGGTCTTTCTTGACAGCATACTGCATTTAACACACCTTAAAAGAACTCTGCCCAGATAACTCTCTACAGGTGTCATTTTGTACTAGGCAAAACAAGACTTACTTTTGAAAAAAAGCTTCAGGGATATTGAGATACATGGTAGGGCAGGGTTTGTGGAGATAGTGAAAGTACATAAAAGTAATAAATAAAATGAAGTTCTAAACAAACAGTTCTATAAAAGAAAAGGCCAATGAAGAAAACACATTACCAGGGATATCAAGAAATCTCCCATTTTCTCTTTGAACAATGCAGTCAGTCTCCAAATGTATATATCAATGCTGACAAACCTGCATTAAGAGCTCCTAATGACAGCATTAACACAACCTGAAAAAGACATTTAGCATTAATTATATGAAAATTAATCAAATTAATGAATATTGATGAAAATCAGAGCTTTGAGCTGTAAGAACTCAAGCAAATAAAGCTATATGTAGAGACCTGATTAGCATCAAAAAGGAAGCTCCTAGATTAAAAGTGAGAGAAGTAGCTCTAAATTCAAGTTTAAAAACTCATGATCACAAACGAAGGAAGAGCTGTGTATGTTTCTTGATTAAGAAAGCAAATAGAAACAAAAAGCATGCATGCACTCTCCAACATCAAATTGGTTAGCACAAACCTTCCAACTAGAAGGAAGAGAAGTCCCAATGACAGTAAACACTCACTGAGTGAGGGCTTTATCATCAAAGTTCAGTGCACACCCAAGGATTTTGCAAGATTTTTAAACACAAGGATCAAAGACAAAAATCTGAAAGGAAGCAAAACATAGAAAATTCTTACAATACCAAAATAAACACATTGCTCTATTTCAAGATATAGCATAAGAAACATTAAGAAAAGGACAGGAGATGAAAGTGATAATAGAAGTCCTAGTCATTGCAGAATGTTGAAGCTCATTGGACTGTTAACTCATTTAAAACGTGACATTTTTCTGCAAAGATTCTTGGACTGGGATTCTAAAAAGCTAGGAACAGAGCTGGCTTTATGAGTGTGTGACTTGTGCAGTCACACAGGGTTTCACACGTCGAAAGGCCCTGCACTTGGTTTAATGCTCTCCTGTTGCCATCTTGAAACTGTTAATAGTTTTGGAATAAGGGACCTCACATCTTCAATTTGCACCCAGCCCCATAATTTATGTAGCTGACAAGCTCATAATCGAGGAATTTTTGAAGATGTGGAAAAACATGGCCTACTTAAAACAAAAGTATTAGAAAGTGGTCATTATTTTTAATTTCTAGTTTCTGTAACAGTTCTTGAAGCTACTGGTTCATCTATTAGGAAATTTACCCCATACTAAAGATGTTATTCTGAGATCTCCCCATTCCCTTACTGTTAGTTTTTTTAAAAGATGAATATGCTGTATATTTATGGTTCCTACCACTAAATTCAGTTTCTAATATTTTTGGTACTCAAAATGGATTTTTAACCAAAGATGTTACCAATCCTTTCATGAAGTAATATTGAGGATTTAGAATCCTTACCTGAAGTGGAAATTGTTGAAATCTTCCTAGCACAATTAAAAAGTTTCTAAAGAAAAACAACCCGATGTGGTTGTATTACAAGAAATACATGACAAATGGTCCTCTCAGTCACTACTGAATTATAAATATTTTAAACATCAGCTTATTGCTTCAGGGATCTCAAAAGCAAGAGGTGATGCCTTCTAATTGCTTTAAAAATCCCCATTTGATGTTCAAGGGCTTGAAGCAGAGCCTGATGGGTAATTGTATCTTAGCTAAAGGCAATCAGCTAAACAAATCATTAACAACATGCTCACTTTAAGCGCCATGTGCCCACAAAAGGCATTTTATACCTCAATCCTTTGAAAAATACATAAAATTTGGTGATGGGCGATGGATAACTAGCAGACTCTTTAATGCCCTGCTAAATGCAAAAATAGATCCATCCTCTTTTCCTGTCACTAATTTGGAAGTAAGTCACTGGGGAGTCTCACACTGCAATCTCAGCTGTCCAGTGGACAGACCATCTATAGGAGACTATTTTTTTATTCAACCATCAAAAAATTACTCCATATTGGATTATATTCTAACTTTCTCAATTTGAGCATGTCTGCATCAGCTGAAAAATAACATTGGCCAAAATTGCCTGAGTCTCTTACAAGCTTTCTGAAAATAGAAACATTAAAAAAGGGTTTAGAATGCAAGCATTGCAACTCCATTTTGTGAAGTGACAAAGTAGTAGTCAAGCTTTAGCAACAGTTGCTTTTTATCTTCACCCTAATTATACATGTGGGGTATCATGTGATATGCTTAAGATGCATTTAGTCTAATGGTTAAAAGGGTCTGTGCTATTGCCATCTTAAAAAGTGTGAAGTTCTGAGAAAAGAAAATTGTTGCTTCTGGCTGAGAAGTAGGTGCTCTCACCAGGAGGACTTCCCCATAATTCTCCATAATAACACTGCTGCTGCTGCTGCTGCTAAGTCGCTTCAGTCGTGTCTGACTCTGTGCGACCCTATAGACGGCAGCCCACCAGGCTCCCCCATCCCTGGGATTCTCCAGGCAAGAACACTGGAGTGGGTTGCCATTTCCTTCTCCAATGCATGAAAGTGAAAAGTGAAAGGGAAGTCACTAATGGTGGTCAATTTGTATTTTATGCTTAACCTATGTCAAATACTTTGTACACGTTATCTCCCGAATCCCAACCTGACTTTAAAGATGAAGAAATGAAGACTCACTAAGACACCCGATGAGTAAAAGGCAGAGCCAGATATAGAAGAAAGGAAGTCTATCTGACTCTCAAGCCCCTGTTTTTGACCAGTCCATTCCACTGGCTCTCAGCACATGGCTAGAGATGCTATGAGCAGAAAGAAAGAGGTATAGTTCCCATGAGGCAGGTAGGGTCTAAGACATTTAAGTTTGAAACATCCACTTAACCTATGCATTTTGTCTCTTTTCTGCTCAAAAACCTTTGTCTGGCATAGCAGATTTCTTACCTGGAATTCCAAATTCTCTGTGATCTGGCCCTACCCACATTTCTACACTTATTTTTTCCCACTTTTTTTTCACATATTTTCTGACTCAGTCATTAACTGAACCAAAGAAAGAAAGAAAAAAAGTAGGGGCCCCTGAGCTAGTTCCTAAACTGTTTTAAATGAAATACTCCCCTTCCTCCTTTCTCAATCACTAGTGACCTTAAGCGTTTTGGGGGTCACCAACTATTTGCCTCCTCAGACTTTGCCACTAAGAGTCTTTGAGGACTATTTCAACCAAACTGGTATCACAGAGAGAAACATGTAAGTACATACACCTGAAGGAATTATTTCACTTAGCAAACATGTAGTGGGACTGGACTGGGTCCTAGGGGCCAAAGCAAACACAGTCCCTGCCTTCCAGGAGTCTTCAGTCTAGAATCTCATGATCTTTTCCAACTGCTGCCCTAATCTTTTCACCTTTGTAGTTACACTTCTTGAAAAGTCTGTATTCATCGCACACACTGCCTTATCTCCAATTCTCTCCATAAACCACTGCAGTATACCTTTTTCCTCATAGTGAAATCTTTTTTAGCAAACCATTAACTACTTCTCCCACCTTTTTAGTATAAACTAAACAGAACTGGTTAGTCTTATTTCTTAACATCTCTGGAGAATTTGGCATTATTGACCTCATCTGCCTACTTGAAATTCCCTTTCCCACCCTCCCCCCTTTTTATGGCATAATGCTCTTCCGGTTTTCCTCTCTATCTTTCCCTACTGGATCACTCATACGGGTTCCTCTTAAATGGTGGTATGCCTCAAGGTTCTGCTCTTATCTCCCTCCTATGCTCACTCTACATCATTATTTTTTAAGTATGATTCTGAGATCACGTGGGTCATCATGCCCTAAGATGCTCAGCACAAATGTAAATTTAATTAATCGCCCCTTATGACTTCCCTGGTGGCTCAGATGGTAAAGAATCTACCTGTAATGCAGGACACCCGGGTTCAATCCCTGGGTTGGGAAGATCCCCTGGAGAAGAAAATGGCAACCCACTCCAGTATTCTTGCCTGGAGGATCCCATGGAAGAGGGGCCTGGCAGGATATAGTCCATATAGTCCATGGTGTTGCAAAGAGTTGGACATGACTGAGAGACTAACACTTATCATTTGAGAATCTCACAACATCCCAACATCTGCATTTTAATTCAGCACCCTAGGTGATCCAGATTATACCTTAAATACTGAAAATCAGTGTGCTATGTACACATTATCTCCTAGACAATGTTAATCTTTCTCACGGCTTCAGTTACCAGCTATATACTGGATGTGGAGAATGGTAAGTTAGTGGCTGGAAGACAAGGAAATGAGAAATTTTCCTTGAGATGGCTTCTGGTATCTCTGTGAAGCAGGAGTTGAAATTATATTCTGAAAATGAGAGCATAGGTTGGGAATGGAAAAAAGCAGCAGATCAGGGAAATACAGAAACTCAGCGAGTAATGTGGAAGACCCAGTTGAGACAGCAAGCAAATTAGGAAGGTATCATGAAATTCTCTGTATATTGCAGAATTTGTTTCCCCAGCAGCCTTGGTATTGAAGTAGAGAAAGCAAATCGATTGATTGATCCAGAAGTTGAATTTTTGCCAGGAGGTATGAATATAAAGTTATGTTTCAAGTAAGGGAAGATACCAATACGAATATGGACGTTGTAGACCACAGGATCCAGGCTACATAGAGAAGGGAGTAATGAGACGGGACCAATAGAGGTCTTGGTACCATCAAAGTACAGGTGTAGTAAGAGGAACAGAATGAAAGAACTGGAAAAATGCATGTCTGTTGATAGAGTGGGAAATAGTAATAGAAGATGTCAAATATGAAGCAGTTTTTGGTAATGACTAAGTACAGAATGCTGTCATGGAAGTGGGGAGTTAACAAAGATAAAGGAATAATGGTGTTGGAGAAGACTCTTGAGAATCCCTTGGACTGCAAGGAGATCCCACCAGTCCATCCTAAAGGAAATCAGTCCTGAGTGTTCATTGGAAGGACTGATGCCGAAGCTGAAACTCCAATACTTTGGCCACCTGATGAGAAGAACTGACTCATTTGAAAAGACCCTGATGCTGGGAAAGATTGAAGGCGGGAGAAGAAGGGGACGACAGAGGATGAGATGGTTGGATGGCATCACTGACTCAATGGATACGAGTTTGAGTAAACTCCAGGAGTTGGTGATGGACAGGGAGGCCTGGCGTGCTGCAGTCCATGGGGTCCCAAAGAGTTGGACACAACTGAATGACTGAACTGAAACTGAAAGAAATAGAGGCCAGTATATTAGAAAGGTTGTCCATTTTGGACATTGGTGTAACCAAGGATGAAGGTGGCGCGTCTGAAATGGTGAAGGCTGTGAGTCAAAGTCCCTAGTGGATGAGGGAATGTGGTCAATGGCAGCAGAAGGGACTGAGTATCTTGTGTGCTGGAAAACATCTAATTTATTTGTCAGATTTTCTACTGCAATATACAAGATTTTTCAGTCTATACCAACCTAAATTTCTAGCCTGATGACAATGTATTCATCTTCGTACAACCTTCATTTCAGCCTCAGTGGCTATTGCCATTCCATGAACCAATGGCATATGGTGCATTATGCATTTCTTTATTCCTTCTCTGAACTTCAGCAGTACTTGACTGGAGCCACACCTACAATTAAGTTCTTTTATTACAGTTATGTGCATACATGCTTTCTAACCCTACTAGTATCTTTGATTCCAGGGATGATGTCATATTTACCATTGTAACACCATTTTAGCACCTAGTACAGGGCTTTTCACACAGTAAGTAATTGACAAATATTCAAATATTTGTTGAATATTGATAAGGTTGTAAAATTATGAATGGAATATGTCTCAGCTAATTACAGAACTGCTAAGTTAGTTAAGCAAAGATACATGTTTATTCATTCCCATTAAAGAAGTAATTTACTTTTTATGGCTGGAAAGTTCTACAAATTAAACATTGGCAGAAGAAGAATCTGCACAGAGTCTGGCTCAATAAGATATAGAGTTTTTGATAAGAGGTGAACAGTCATAACAGATTGAAACATTCTTGTAACTCCAAGCACAATATTGATTTCCTAGGATGTAGGTGTCTCTTTAGAAAATGTCATTGACAAGAAGGTTTGAAGGTAATCTATAGCCTATGAACACATCAAAGAATAATGTAAATAGGATGAGATGACATAAAATAAAATGAGACATAAATATCCTCGTTATTATGTTCCCTGTACATTGTGTGCCTAATGCCTAATATTAAGATATGTTATGCAACCTGATTTTATGTTTCACTTTCTAATAAGTTAATGTTAATCTAATATCTATATGCATAGTTGTTACATAGACTATAGATATAGGTGGCTCAGGCTGTAAAGAGTCTGCCTGCAATGTGGGAGACCCAGGTTCAATCCCTGATTTGGAAAGATCCCCTGGAGAAGGAAATGGCAACCCACTCCAGTATTTTTGCCTGGAGAAGTCCATGGACAGAAGAGCCTGGTGAGCTACAGTCTATGGGGTTGCAAAGAGTCAGACATAACTGAGCTACTAGCACACACACATTATATACAGTATATATGTTATATATGCCCATATTTTTAAGTAGTATATGTACATATTTTTAACTTAAAATAACATTCCTTGATATTTTCAGCATAAAATTACTCATTGAAAATCTAAATTTGTGAGATAAAATAGATCTCCTTTAAGATTTTTCTTTTAATTATAGAGAAATATAACAATCTATTCAGGAACACTCTCTTTTCTCTCAGAGCAATCCTGAAAACACATAGGTCAAATTCAGTAATAATGAAATCAGAGGGTCGAGTCCTTTTATTGCCCACTGTTGCTTAGAATAAGTAAGCTATAATCTGCACGTTTTTTCTTTAAAAATTGATTTGTTAAGATATGATTAACAAATAAAAAGCTTGCATATGTAATGTATATAATGATGAGTTTGGAGGTAAGTATACATTCATTGAAACCATCACCACAATCAACACCTCAAACCTACTTATTATTTCCAAAAGTTCTCTCCCACCTTATTTGTTTGTTTAATATGATAAGGACACCCAACATAAAGTTCACCCTTTTTGGCAATTTTTAAGTACTATTAGTTATCTAAAACAATCAAACTTATAGAAACTTCTTGGTTGCCAGAAGGTCTGGAAAGAAGAGATAGAGAGCTATTAGTCAAAGTGTACAAGTTTCAGTTATGCAAGATGGGTAAGTCCTAGAAATCTAATTGCAGCATATACATAAAAACCAGAGCTTTGAAATTTTTTGTTATAGAGGTTTTGTTACAGAGATGGCACTTTACTAGAGATGTACTTTTACTTTTAGCATAAGGGTTAGCGTTTTCTCCCCCAGAATAAGAGGACCTTGGAACATGAACAAAGAAAAGTGTAGAAGTAGCAGAGTTTTCGGAGAAGGTGATGGCACCCCACTCCAGTACTCTTGCCTGGAAAATCCCGTGGACGGAGGAGCCTGGAGGGCTGCAGTCCATGGGGCCGAAAAGAGTTGAACACGACTGAGTGACTTCACTTTCACTTTTCACTTTCATGCATTGGAGAAGGAAACGGCAACCCACTCCAGTGTTCTTGCCTGGAGAATCCCAGGGACGGGGGAGCCTAGTGGGCTGCCGTCTATGGGGTCGCACAGAGTCGGACACGACTGAAGCGACTTAGCAGCAGCAGCAGCAACAGAATTTTATTTGGGAATTTAAGAGAGACATACAGGTTTCAGTTTACAAGGATAAAGGTGCAGTCACCATTAGGTGAAAAGTATTAAAACTAAGAACTTGTTCATATTTAAAGTTGAAAACTAAATTCCACATGTAGCCCATTCTCAGGTGTTCCTAACGTATTATGGTACGTAATAATGGAGACCATTTTACACCTAGAGTTTTGTCTTGGGCATGATATAGTCAAAGGAGTCCTGAAACCACCCCACAACTAACTTTTTTGCCAATATCAGAGCTGATACCTGCTCCGAACATGTATTCTTCAGAAGGGCCCACTGAGCTCCCTTAATGTGGAAGAATCAACTATAGGAAATGGCCACCAACAAGGGCTAAAAAGAGGATTTTTTAAAAAATAGATAAGGCTGAAAATTTTCACCTTGGTAAGCTAGCTGAAAACTGCCCGTTATGGGAAGGCGAGATGGAGAAGTAAATTTGATTGAGGTTAGTAGAGGGAAGGTCAGAGAACTTCAGTAGGACAGGTCTGGGAACCGTGGTGCTGGGAGGTGCACAGAGTAAGCCTTGGACAGTCAGGAACAATGGGCAGACGGGGTGGCAGAGGCCCCAAATGGACAGCAGGATCCCAAACCACAACTGTGTGCTTTATCATTTTTTTAATTAGCTTTTTGAGAAATAATTTACATAAGGTAAAATTTACTCTTTTAAAGTACACATTAGTGAGTTTTGAGAAACATAAACAGTCATGTAACTACAACCCTAGTCAAGATCCAAGCTATTTTCACCACATCAAAGACTTCATTTGTGCCCCTTTGAAGTCAGTCCCCTCTCACACCCTGGTCTGTTTTCTCTCTCTGTGGCTTTGCCTTTTCCAGAACTCCATATAAATGGAAACATATAAGATGTAGTCTTTTGTATCTGAGTTCTTGTAATCATCAGGCTTTCGATACCCTCCAGTGTTGTGTTAGTAGTTCATTCTCTTTTTTATTGCTGAGTCGTAGTCCACTGTGCAACTGTACCGCAATTTGTTTATCAGTTCCCAAATGGCAGACATTTGAGTAGTTCTAAATTTTTGGCTTTTATGAATAAAGCTTCTGTGCACATTTGCATACAGATCTTTGTTCTAAATTTCTCTTGGGTGATTAAGAATTGGATTAATAGGAGACATGCGTATATATGTATGTATGTGTGTATCATAAGTGCATGCTTAATAAGAAATTGTCAAATTGTTTTTTAATGGCTTATTACTTTGCATTGCCACCAAAAATGCCTGAGAGTTTCCTACTTACTACCACAGGTAAGTTTTTGTCTTGTTTTAGATATTAGTCATTGCAGTAGGTGTGTAGTGATATCTCATGGTAGTTTTAATTTGTATTTCCTTAATAACTAAAGACATTGAGCATCTTTTCATGTACTTATTGATCATCCATGTATTTTCTTTGGTTAATGTCTATTCAAATATTCTTTCTTTTAAAAATTTAATTGCTTATCTTCCAACTATTGATAGCAAGAGTGTTATACGTTTCCTGAATACAAATCTTTTATCACACATGTTTTGCAAATATTTCCTCCCAGTATGTGGTTAGCCCCCTCCTTTATTACTTTCTTTTTTAATAAAGACTTTCAAAGACTAGCAATTTTTAACTTTTATGAAGTCCAGTTTATCTATTTATAGCCTCTTATGGTTCATGCTTTTATGTCAAATCTGATTTCATCAAAATTTAAAACTTCTATTCTTCAAAGGTAAATGTTAAAAAAATGAAAATATAAACCACAGAATGGGAGGAAATAATTGTAATAAAATATTTGCTGAGGAACTTGGATCCGGTGTGTGTCTATATCTATTTATAGATATATCTGTATATATCTATATATATGTATATCTATCTATAGATGTATCTATAGAGAGAAAGAGACAGAGACAGAAAGAGAAACTCCAGCATAAGAAAGCAAACAACCTAATTTTAAAAGATGGCAAAGAAGATATAAGGATGGCAAATAAACCATACAAATATGTTCAACATGGTTATTATTAGGTAAATTCAAATTCAACTCTGCCATGACAATAGGAAAAACTAGAAATGAAAAGGCAAGGGAAAAGAAGAAATTGAGAAAAACAAAGGGGCCAGTGGAGGAAAGGTAAAGACAGGAGAGAGAAGAGGAGAAGGAGGTGGATGGCTTGAGAGGAGAGGATGTCAGCAAAGGAAGGGAAAGAACAGAAAGCCCGTCAGCACAGGGTCCATTTGGGTCCCAGGAACACCTTTCAGGGGGCTTCCCATGTGGCTCAGCAGTAAAGAATGTGCCTGCCAAGAGGAGACTCAGGTTCAACTCCTAGGTCAGGAAAATCCCCTGAAGAAGGAAATGGCAACCCACTCTGGTATTCTTGCCCAGGAAATCCCATGGACAGAGGAGCTTGGCAGGCTACAGTCCATGGGGTCTCAAAAGAGATGGACCTGACTTAGCAACTAAACAACAACAGCTATCAGAGCACTAATGGAGTCTATCTCCTTTCTGTAGGGTGGGAGTTGTTCCCCATCTTTCCACTGGGATTCCACTGTGGCCCAATGGGCCAAAATCTTTTTGAGATTCTCAACAGCTGGGATCTTCCGAGTCAGTGGCTTTTGGGTATAGTATCAATCAATCCACGTTGAGCAGTCATTTGCATTTGTTATTTGGTAAGAGGAAATCAATTTGAATATAGACAAGCTATAAGATGCCTTCATTCCATTAGACAAAAAACTATTAATAGATAAGCCCCCTGCTTGAATTAAAATTGAGAATGACATCCCAGACATGTGTAACTCTAGTTTATGACATACTTTTTCTCCTTCCCTCTTCAAGGCAAAAGATACAGTGTCCTGTCAGTAAAGACACTTTCTAATGAGGCGGCAAGAAAGCAAAGGTCTTTCGTGCAATTGAAGATCAGGGCAAAAAGTACTCCTCCTGCATTTGCTTTGGTACAATTAATGATTGCTAAATTTAGCGTGGATTTTCAGAGGTATTTTCCCCTCCAGCCCTCCCCCAATAGGGCAAATGGCAGATAAAAATCTTCTACTGATGGTCAGCAAGTTATCACAGCATACTTGTGTGGAGTCTGAGTTTTGTAGTCAATGGTTTATTTAGCTACTTTCTTTAGGGGCCTACATCACATCAAAGAAATACTTTGTAAAGTAAGAAGCAAGCAACTAGCCTCAAGAATAAAAGATTCAACACAAATAGAATGCATGCTATGCTTACCGATGCCATTTAAATCAGCAAACAGCAGCTAATGATGTCAGCAGCCATATCTTGTGTGTTGGAAGACACAGGGACCAGTCTAATAGAAGATTCAGAGTCAGGATAGCTCTTGGCATGCGGCTCCTCCCTAAGGTCCATTTTAGATGGAAGTGGTGCCCCAGCATCTCGGGTGCCCAGGAGCACTGCCCTAGCTTCCCAGCTGAGCTCCTTGTCAGTAGGCTGCTCTCAAAGTGGCTGCCTTCACTGTAATATCGTCTCAGTTTCTCTTCAGAGAGATAACTGCTTTCACACTGACCTGCTGCAGAGCCGTCCTGGGGGTTGGGCCCTGGACTTCTCTGCTTTCTCCCTCTCTCCTGTTCCCCTCCGCATGGATATCACTTCAGCGTTGTTCTGGGACACTTCTGAATTATCAGCTTGAACTCTGCTCGCCCTAAAAAATTCATGCAGAAGCTCCCCAGGCAGTTTTCAAGAGCCAACCTCTGTCTGCTGCAACTGCCACTCTAGCCTCAATCAGAGTGGCCTCTGTTCCAATCTCTGGGGCTGACGGTGTGAGGTCCTGGGGGTCAGACACGTGTTCTGCTGGGATTGAAAGCAGAACCCCCCAGGCTTGACTGGGAAACATCCCTGTTGAGCCAGGTTGCCTCTGTCAGTGGCAAGTCTGTGGAGGAATATACCTTGCTATCTCCTTGCTGGGCAACCTTTACCTAGGCTACTTGGATGAAGAGTGTACACTCTAAATACGTAGATTTCATTTTTGTTTGTCAGTCAGACCTCAGTAAAGCTCTGGGGGAGAAAAAATAAATTTAAAAAGAAAAGCAGTATTTTATACCACTGAACTATACACTTAAAATGTTAAGATGGTAAATTTTATAGTATATGTGTTTTACCACAAAAAAAAAAAAGTTGAAAAAAAATGCAAGAATTCAGCTTTCAGTTCAGTTCAGTTCAGTTCAGTCGCTCAGTTGTGTCCGACTCTTTGCAACCCCATGAATCGCAGCACGCCAGGCCTCCCTGTCCATCACCAACTCCCGGAGTTCACCCAGACTCACATCCATCGAGTCAGTGATGCCATCCAGCCATCTCATCCTCTGTCGTCCCCTTCTCCTCCTGCCCCCAATCCCTCCCAGCATCACAGTCTTTTCCAATGAGTCAACTCTTCACATGAGGTGGCCAAAGTACTGGAGTTTCAGCTTTAGCATCATTCCTTCCAAAGAAATCCCAGGGCTGATCTCCTTCAGAATGGACTGGTTGGATCTCCTTGCAGTCCAAGGGACTCTCAAGAGTCTTCTCCAACACCACAGTTCAAAAGCATCAATTCTTTGGCACTCAGCTTTCTTCACAGTCCAACTCTCACATCCATACATGACCATAGGAAAAACCATAGCCTTGACTAGACGATCCTTTGTTGGCAAAGTAATGTCTCTGCTTTTGAATATGCTGCTTCATAGCCCACATCATTATGCAATAGGCAGCATAATAGTTAACGGTATCAGTTTTGCAGCTGGCCATCTTAGTTTCTACGCCAACTCTGACCATGGGCAAGTTACTTCTCTGGGCCTCAGGATCCTCATCTATAAAATGGGAATATTGAAAAAGAATAGGTATGGATGTCAGTAAATGAATCACTTTGCTGTACACCTGAAGCTAACACAACATTGTTGATCAACTACCCACCAATATAAAATAAGTTAAAAAATAAATAAAATGGGAACAATAATCATAACTACCTGACAGGATTGCTGTGAGCATTAAATGAATGAAGACTTAGGAAGCACTTAGAATAAGGCCTCAGCATTATAAACACATTGTAATTCTTAATTATTATTACGATCCTTGGTTACTTGTCATGACCTCTCTATGAACTTTCAAGGTCACAGACAGACCCCTCCTACTGAAGCCAACACACACACACACACACACACACCCTTTGTGCACTCTCAGCATTCTCTAAGGCTCACACCGATTTCATGAACAAACCCCAAGGTTGGAAAATGAAATGTCAGCTTAGGACCAAACAACTACTTTGTCAATCCCTGATGGACATTAACCAGTTCCCTTTGGCTGCAGGACAAAGTTCTGCATTTTTCTTTTAATGGAAGGAGGTTAATCCAACCTAATCATAACACACTTAGACTGGACAGATTTACTGATTTGCTTACGTTTGGGAGGATATGAATCTTTTAAAACACTTACATAAAACAATTGCCCTTTGAACTACAGACTACTAATTTAGTGAGTTACTTCACTATTTCTAGATGCTCTGATAACTGAGGTTAATGAGACAGCCACACGAACAGACAAGAGGCTGGATCGAAGTAGGAAAGGCAAATTCACAATCTAGGACAAAATGACAAGAAATTCAGACTCTATCTCCAAGGTAGTTCTGTCCTTTTTTATATTATGTAAAGTGCTGAATTTAATATGAGGTAAAGCACAATATTATGTAAAGCACTAAGGATGTGCGTCAATTGAACAGCGTAATATCCGAAAGAGATATCATCAGGAACAGAAAACTGAGCAACAGTCTGCAAAAAAGGAGCAGTGAGTGAAACCCTGACAACCGACTTCTCTTTACAGCAAGACACTGAGGACGAAAAGGAGCTGCCACAGACTGAATATCTATTCCAGGCTAAATTCTATATACACCTGACCACACCACTTCCTCACAACATTCTATACGGTATTATTATTCCCATTTTTCAGATGCAGGAAATTGAGCTTGTGAAAGATTGCCCAACATGCCAGAGAACCCCCAGCAAGAAAGTGGGTGAACTGTGGTCTAAAACTGAGCTTATAATCCAAAAGACATCTTGGTTTTCTAAAAACACTTTATGATTGGTTACTGTTGGTGAGAAAAAAAAAAAAAAGCTTTCATGTTTTGTAAGTTGACCTTACTGACAAACTTGCAAAAACAAACTTAGCTCGGTTTCATTGTTGTTGTTTAGTCCTTGAGTCGTGTCCAACTCTTTGCGACCCCATGGCCAGGAGCCCTCTCGGCTCCGCTGTTCATGGGATTCTCCAGGCAAGAATACTGGAGTGGGTTGCCATTTCCATCGACAGGGAATTTTCCCAAACCAGAGACTGCATCTGCATCTCTTACCTCTCCTGCCCTGGCAGGCACTGGCAGGCAGATTTGTTACTGCTGAGCCACCAGGGAAGCCCTTGCATTATCTTACTGATTATAATTATTTTCTGATTGTGTCTTTTTACTAGCTAGAAGATTATACTATTTGCAAATAATGCTGGGTTTTTTTCCTCTGTCTTTTCCCCCAATCAAGACACTTTTTTCTTTTTATTCCTTTATAACATTGGGCAGATACCTCATCAGTTCAGTTCAGCCACTCAGTCATGTCCGACTCTTTGCGAACCCATAGACTGCAGCACGCCTGGCTTCCCTGTCCACTACCATATCCAAGAGCCTACCCAAACTCATGTCCAGTGAGGTGGTGATGCCATCCAACCATCTCATGCTCTGTCGTCCCCTTCTCCTCCCGCCTTCAATCGTTCCCAGATCAGGGTCTTTTCAAATGAGTCAGTTCTTTGCATCAGGTGGCCAAAGTACTGGAGTTTCAGCTCAGCATCAATCCTTCCAATTAATACTCAGGACTGATCTCCTTTCGGATGGACTAGTTGGAACTCCTTGCTGTCCAAGGAACTCTCAACAGTCTTCTCCAACACCACAGTTCAAGAGCATCAGTTCTTTGGTGCTCAGCTTTCTTTATGGTCCAACTCTCACATCCATACATGACTACTGGAAAAACCATAGCTTTGACAACACGGACCTTTGTTGACAAAGTAGTGTGTCTGCTTTTTAATATTCTGTCTAAGTTGGTCATAGCTTTTCTTCCAAGGAGAAAGCATCTTTTAATTTCATGACTGCAGTCACCATCTGCAGTGATTTTGGAGCCCCCCAAAATAGTCTGTCACTGTTTCCATTCTTCCCCATCTATTTGCCATGAAGTGATGGGACCAGATGCCATGATCTTAGTTTTCTGAATGTTTAGTATTAAGCCAACTTTTTCACTCTCCTCTTTCAATTTCATTAAGGGGGTCTTTAGTTCTTCTTCACTTTCTGCCATAAGGGTGGTGTCATCTATATATCTGAGGTTATTGATAGTTCTTCTGGAAATCTTGATTCCAGCTTGTGCTTCATCCAGCCCAGCATTTCACATGATGTACTCTACATATAAGTTAAATAAGCCACGTGACAAAAGACAGCCTTGACGTACTCCTTTCCTGATTTAGAACCAGTCTGTTGTTCCATGCCTGGTTATAACTGTTGCTTCTTGACCTGCATACAGATTTCTCAGGAGGCAGGTCAGATGCAGTACTTGGATTCAATCTCAAAAACGACAGAATGATCTCTGTTCGTTTCCAAGGCAAACCATTCAATATCACAGTAATCTAAGTCTATGCCCCGACCAATAATGCTGAAGAAGCGGAAGCTGAATGGTTCTGTGAAGACCTACAAGACCTTCTAGAACTAATATCCAAAAAGGATGTCCTTTTCATTATAGGGCACTGAAATGCAAACATAGGAAGTCAAGAGATACCTAGAGTAACAGGCAAATTTAGCCTTGGAGTACAAAACAGGTCAAAAGGTAACAGAGTTTTGCCAAAAGAATACACTGATCATAGCAAACACCCTCTTCCAACAACACAAGAGAAGACTCTATACATGAACATCACAAGATGTTCAATAGCAAAATCAGATTGATTCTATTCTTTGCGGCCAAAGATAGAGAAACTATATACAGTCAGCAAAAACAAGACAGGGAGATGACTGTGACTCAGATCATGAACTCCTTATTGGCAAATTCAGACTTAAATTGGACCTAACAGAAGGAGAAGATATAAAGAAGAGGGGACAAGAATACACAGAAGAACTATACAAAAAAGATCTTCATGACCCAGAAAATCACAGTGGTATGATCACTCACCTAGAGCCAGACATCCTGGAGTGCGAAGTCAAGTGGGCCTTAGGAAGCATCACTATGAACAAAGCTAGTGGAGGTGATGGAATTCCAGTTGAGCTATTTCAAATCCTAAAAGATGATGCTGTGAAAGTGCTGTACTCAATATGCCAGCAAATTTGGAAAACTCAGCAGTGGCCACAGGACTGGAAAAGGTCCGTTTTCATTCCAATCCCAAAGAAAGGCAATGCCAAAGAATGCTCACACTACCGCACAATTGCACTCATCTCACACGCTAGCAAAGTAATGCTCAAAATTCTCCAAGCCAGGCTTTAACAGTATGTGAACAGTGAACTTCCAGATGTTTAAGTTGGATTTAGAAAAGGCAGAGGAACCAGAGATCAAATTGCCAACATCTGTTGGATTATCAAAAAAGCAAAAGAGTTCCAGAAAAACATCTATTTCTGCTTTATTGACTATGCCAAAGCCTTTGACTATGTGGATCACCACAAACTGTGGAAAATTCTGAAAGCGATGGGAATACCAGGCCATCTAACCTGCCTCTTGAGAAATCTGTATGCAGGTCAAGAAGCAACAGTTAGAACTGGACATGGAACAACAGACTGGTTCCTAATAGGAAAAAGAGTACATCAAGGCTGTATATTGTCACCTTGCTTATTTAATTTCTATGCAGAGTACATCATGAGAAATGCTGGGCTTGATGAAGCACAAGCAGGAATCAAGATTGCCAGGAGAAATATCAATAACTCAGATATGCAGATGATACCACCCTTATGGCAGAAAGTGAAGAAGACCTAAAGAGCCCCTTGATGAAAGTGAAAGAGGAGAGTGAAAAAATTGGCTTAAAACTCAACATTCAGAAAGCGAAGATCATGGCATCTGGTCCCATCACTTCATGGGAAATAGATGGGGAAACAGTGGAAACAGTGTCAGACTTTATTTTTTGGGGCTCCAAAATCACTGCAGATGGTGATTGCAGCCATGAAATTAAAAGATGCTTGCTCCTTGGAAGAAAAGCTATGACCAACCTAGACAGCATATTAAAAAACAGAGACATTACCAACAAAGATCTGTCTAGTCAAGGCTATGATTTTTCCAGTAGTCATGTATGGATGTGAGAGTTTGACTGTGAAGAAAGCTGAGCGCCAAAGAATTGATGCTTTTGAACTGTGGTGTTGGAGAAGACTCTTGAGAGTCCCTTGGACTGCAAGGAGTTCCAATCAGTTCATCCTAAAGGAAATCAGTCCTGAATATTCATTGGAAGGACTGATGCTGAGCTGAAACTCCAGTACTTTGGCCACCTGATGCAAAGAACTGACTCATTTGAAAAGACCCTGATGCTGGGAATGATTGAAGGCGGGAGGAGAAGGGGACGACAGAGGATGAGATGGTTGGATGGCATCACCGACTCAATGGACATGAGTTTGAATAAACTCCAGGAGTTGGTGATGGACAGGGAGGCCTGGAGTCCTGCAGTCTATGGCATCACAAAGAGTCGGACACAACTGAGCAACTGAGCTGAACTGAAGACTTAAATTGAAGAAAGTAGGGAAAAGCACTAGACCATTCAGGTATGACCTAAATCAAAACCCTTATGATTATACAGCAGAACCGACAAATAGAATCAAGGGATTAGATCTTGACATAGACAGAGTGCCTAAAGAACTATGGACAGAGGTTCATTGCATTATATAGAAGGCAGTGATCAAGACCATCCCCCAAAAAAAGAAATGCAAAAAGGCAAAATGGTTTTCTGAGGAGGCCTTACAAATAGCTCAGAAAAGAAGAGAAGTGAAAAACAAAGGAGAAAAGGAAAGATATACCCATTTGAATGCAGAGTTCCAAAGAATAGCAAGGAGAGATAAGAAAGCCTTCTTCACTGATCAGTGCAAAGAAATAGAATGGGAAAGACTAGAGATCTCTTCAAGAAAATTAGAGATGCCAAGGGAACATCTCATGCAAAAATGGGCTCAATAAAGGATAGAAATGGTATGGACCTAACCAAAGCAGAAGATATTAAGAAGAGGTGGCAAGAAGACACAGAAGAACTGTACGAAAAAGATCTTCATGACCCAGACAACCATGATGGTGTGATCACTCACCTAGAGCCAGACATCCTGGAATGTGAAGTCACGTGGGCCTTAGGAAACATCACTATAAACAAAGGTAGTAGAGGATACCTCATACTTTGTTTAATACTAACAGTGATATTGTCCCTGATTTTTTTTCTAAAGGGAATGCCTCTTAAGGTTTCTTCATAAATTATGAGGTACATTGCAAGTTTTTGATATATCCTTTACTAGCTTAGTAAACTTTCCATCCCCATCTAAAAAAAACTGAATTTGGTATCAAAAACTGTATTTACTACATCAGACCACCAGTTCAATATTTATGTTTGATAAAACCAATATCCACAAGAAAGACTCAAAGCTACCTATGCCTTCTCAGTAGAATAATTGTCTGGGAATTTCACCACTGCCCAAGGACCCTGAGTAGTATATGCAAAGGGTGAGGTGGCAGATAAAGTAGAGAGAGGGGAGATCAATGAAGCACAGAGGAATCAAAAGAAAAGCATTAAGAATCAAAAGAATGGGTCATTGACAACACATTACCTCAGTGAAGCAGTTTTGAACTTGGATTACTAGATCTCTCTATGTCTTTGACCCTTTACTTGGATCACATCTACTCAAATATGACCCAACAGAAATGGCCATTTTACCCAACTGAAGCACCTGGAGTAATAGGGAAAAAACGTTGAATTTGGGTTCTGGTCTCAGCCCCATCACTGTGGAAGCAATTCACAATTTCTCTGGACTTCAGCTTCATCCTGTTAAAAAGAAGGTGGGGGGATTAGGATTTCTGGAATGATGGAAGCAAAGAACTCAGTTAACCCTCTCCAGCAAAATAGCAAACTGTTGAAATTTATATAGAATAATCATTTAAAATCTTGGGATATTGTCTTCAGTTCAGTCCAGTTGCTCAGTCGTGTCCGACTCTTTGCAACCCCATGAACCACAGCACACCAGGCCTCACTGTCCATCACCAACTCCCGGAGTTCACCCAAACCCATGTCCATTGAGTCGGTGATGCCATCCAACCATCTCATCCTCTATCGTCCCCTTCTCCTCACGCCCTCAATCTTTCCCAGCATCAGGGTCTTTTCAAATGAGTCAGCTCTTCGCATCAGGTGGCCAAAGTATTGGAGTTTCAGCTTCAACATCAGTCCTACCAGTGTACAGCAAATAGAGAAACATTCACTGAAGCAAGGTCTGCAAGAACAGCAAAAGCCTTGCTCACCCCTCATAGTTCTGTGTTGCAGAAGCTCTAATTTGGGTACATGCCACCAGGAAGACAGGAGCTCCCTATATCCACAGTTTCCAGTGTGGGGCTTTACCAGGGAGGGTCAGGACGCTGGTGTTTCTCATCTCCCTGGCATCATGTTGTACAAACTCTGTTCCAGTGTGGCCAAAAGAACTGGCTTCTTCTTCCCCCCACCAAGTCCCCACTTGTAGGGTGGAAGCTGTACCCCAGGTACAGCAAGCCAAGGATACTGGCCTGAATCACCCCAGCTTGCTCACAGGTTGAACGTTTTGAGCCTGGAGAGGCAAATGAAGAAGATCAGAAGTTGCCACAACTGCTCAGTATCAGAGAAGGCAATGGCACCCCACTCCAGTACTCTTGCCTGGAAAATCCCATGGACGGAGGACCCTGGTACGCTTCGGTCCATGGAGTCGCTGAGGGTTGGACACGACTGAGCAACTTCACTTTCAGTTTTCACTTTCATGCATTGGAGAAGGAAATGGCAACCCACTCCAGTATTCTTGCCTGGAGAATCCCAGGGACGGGGGAGCCTGGTGGGCTGCCGTCTATGGGGTCACACAGAGTCGGACACGACTGAAGTGACAGCCTCAGCAGCCATTCAGTATCAATCTCATAGGGAGAGGATGTCCACCTGGGAATATTTGTCTGGCCTCTGCTTCAGTATAGTGGCATAGGGATTCTTCCCAGAGGGAAAGGCAAACTATGAGGGTGAAGAGCTCCAGAGGTCTCATTCAAAAGGTGGAAAGAGTGAGGGAGCTCCCCAGGGCACCTTTTATAAGGGCACAAACCCTGTCCACGAGGGTTCCATCCTCATCACCCAATCACCCCAAAGTCCCTGCTTCCCCATATTATCACTTCATGTATTAGGATTCCAACATGTGAATTTTGTGGGGACACAAACATTCAGACCACACCATGCAAACTGAAGAACAGAATTTTTGAATGAAGAAAATTGAACAGACCTTCAGAGAAGTGTGGAGCATCATTTAGTACACCATTCTACCGCTGTTGTTTTTAATCATTTCCCTACTGCTTTCTCTTTATGCTGGTCATTTCCTTAAGACTGAGGATGAAAATATACAAATAGTCACGCTTCCTCATTTCCTAAACACAACTGTTTCATGACAGGCTTAAAAGAACAAGAGTTCATTTGTCTGTTACTTGTAGCCATGATTGCCTCATATATTTGCCAATTTGTGAACTGAAGGAGCAATCCCCTTGGGAGTAGAGCTAAGTTGTAGATTTCTAAAGCTAGCATTTGGGAACAAATGTGCCAAAATTTAATTCATATTTCAGAATTTTAGGTAAGCAGAAATTTAATCGTTGCAGTTATCTCTTACAAACTTCAATAGCTGTTATGTATTTGTTGTCACCTTTCTAGAAATTATTTATTGTGTTTAAACATATAAAACTGAATAATTAGAATAATTATCTCTAACCAAGAAAACAAAAGGCAAAGCATGAGAGAAGCTAATTATTTCTAGACTCCTCCCCTAAGTCACTTTCCGAGTCCTATTTTAATAGTTTACCCAGAGACAGGCTTAAGAGTACCAGTTTTGCTGAACGCTGGTTACCTAACAGCTCATCCTCTCAAATTACTGACCAAGGACTGGTCATTTTCAGAAATGGGACTTGAAACAAAATGGAAAACATTATGCTCCATTTCTTCTATAAAATTAGAATTCTGTCACAACATAGACCACTATGTGCAGGTCTGGGGAAGAGTCAAAACAGGAGAGTGAAATGAGAACGTTTGCTCATAATTTTACATAAGGGAGAGTAGCAGAATAACATACCAAAGAGAAAAGGTGCCTTCAATATGAAAAGCAAAGGAGGGTATAAAAAAATATATGAAACTCAAAACGGCACTGTGTTGTACTGAGAAGGCCACCCACCACGGGATTGTCACATGTGCTGAACCTTATGTGCTTAGTCACTCAGTCGTGTCCAGCTCTTTGCAACCCCATAGACTATAGCCCACAAGGATCCTCTGTCCACGGAATTCTCCAGGCAAGAATACTGGAGTGGGTTGCCATGCCCTCCTCCAGGGGATCTTCCCAACCCACGGATCGAACCCAGGTCTCCTGCATTGCAGGTGGATTCTTTACCATCTGAGCCACCAGGGAAGCCCTAATATTTCATTCTAGAACCTGGAGAAGGTGTTAGGATAGATGAAATTAAAATGAAGTAGTAAAAGGAATGACAATCAGCATAGAATAGAGGTTAAGAATACAAACTTAAGTCATTCTGTCTGGTTTCAAAGCTTGTATGGACAACTTACTAGCTGTATGACCTTGGGCAAGTTACTTACCTTCTCTTTGAAATGGGGTGACAATAATATCTACAAATATTCTTTGTTATGAAGATTAGAAGAGTCAATATTGCTATAAAAAATAGACTCTATGAGTGTAGTGTTCGTTGCTCAGTCTTTTCCGACTCTGTGACCCTATGGACTGTAGACGTCAGGCTCCTCTGTCCATGAAATTCTCCAGGCCAGAATACTGGAGTGAGTAGTCATTCCCTTCTCCAGGGGATCTTCCCAATCCAGGGATTGAACCCGGGTCTCTTGCACTGCAGGTGATTCTTTACCATCTGAGCCACCAGGGAAGCCCCAGTAAGCTCTATGGAAGTACTCAAAGAATTTAAAAAATAATTTCAATAATGATGACTTTATTTTTTCAGAGAACATTAGGGTTCACGTATCACTTATACAAATGTTATCTTGGTTAATACCCTCTGGGATATGCGTAAATAATCCCATTTTAGAGGTGAAAAAACGAAGTGCCAATAATGACAACAATCACTAACATATATGTGGCATCTATAGTGCACCAAGCACAGTAGTAATCCCTTTACACTTGAGTGTGTGCTCAGTCCCTCAGTTGTGTTCAAGTCTTTGTGACCCCGTAGACCGTAGCCCTCCAAGAGCTCTTCATGGGATTCTCCAGCCAAGAATACCAGAGTGGATTGCCATTTCCTCCTCCCAGGAATCTTCCTGACCCAGGACCACATCTCTGGCTCTCCTGCTTTGGCAGGTGACATCAAAATATGGTCATGCCTAAAACTTTATCATTCTAAACACAGGTATTAAAATGAAGGCAACTAATGCAACTAGGGATTACCATACTAAGTGAAGTAAGTCTCCTGCAGCTTTCTCTTTAATCCTTAAAATGTCTCTACAAGGTAAGGACTTTCCTACATATGTATATGTAACATATATGTATGTTGTGCTGGCTCAGGTGGTAAAGCATCTTCCTGTGATGCGGGAGACCTGGATTCGATCCCTGGGTCAGGAAGATCCCCTGGAGAAGGATAAGGCAACCCACTCCAGGACTCTTGCCTGGAGAATTCCATGGACTGAGGAGCCTGGTAGGCTACAGTCCATGGGGTCCCAAAGAGTTGGACACGACTGAGCGACTTCACTTTCACTTTCTTTCTTTCATACACATCATATTACATATATACATATAATATATGCAATTAGACATTATTTTATATGCATGTTATTTGTCCAAGTCATTTGAGAATAATTCGTAGACATAATGGCCCTTTATCCCTAAATACTTTAGTGTAAATTTCCCAGGGGTTTCCCGAGTGGCCCAGTGGTAAAGAACCTACCTGTCAATATAGGAGACATGGACTCAATCCCTGGGTTGGGAAGATACCCTGGAGAAGGAAATGGCAACCCATTCCAATATTCTTGCCTGGGAAACCCCACAGACAGAGGAGCCTGATGGGCTACAGTCCATGGGGTCACAAGAATTGGACATGACCTAGAGACTAAACCACCACATAATTTCCTAAAAGCAAAGACAGTGTCTGACATAACAACAGCACTATGATCAAAATCAGAAAATTAACATTGACACAGTATTTTTTACCTGTCTACAGACCTCATTGGAAAAGTCCCTGATGCAGGGAAAGACAGGGCAGAAGGAAAAGAGGGTGTCAGAAGATGAGATAGCTGGATGGCATCACCAATGCAATGGATATGAACTTGGGCAAACTTTGGAAGATGGTGAGCGAGAGGGAGGCCTGGCATGCTGCAATCCATGGGTTAGCAAAGAGTTGGACATGACTGGGTGACTGAACAACTACAGAGCTAGTTCAGATTTTGCTACTTGTTTCAATAATGTTCTTTTTAGAAACAAAATTCAGAAACACATGGTGCATTCATTCAGCTGTCACGTCTATTCAATCTCCTTTAACCTGAAACACAATCTTTTATGTTTAAAGACTTTTTAACAGCACTGACTAGATAGAATATCCCTGTTTATGTTTGTCTGAGGTTTGAAAGTGAAGTGAAAGTTGTTTAGTTGTGTCTGACTTTTTGCGACCCCAATGGACTTTATAGTCCATGGAATTCTCCAGGCCAGAATATTGGAGTGGGTAGCCTTTTCCTTCTCCAGGGGATCTTCCCAACCCAGGGATGGAACTCAGGTCTCCTGTAATGCAGGCAGATTCTTTACCAGCTGACTCCTACTTATATTCAGGTTATGCATTTTGGGCAGGAATAACTCTGAAGCGAAGTTGGGTTCTTCGTGCACCTTATCAGGGGACACATGATGTTGATCAGTGCCATTAGTGGTTATGTTAACTTTTTAATTTATTTTTTATTGAAGTATAGTTGATTTGCATTGCTGTGTTAATTTCTGCTGTACAGCAAAGTGATTCAGTTATATACATTTATAAATTATTTTTATATTCTTTTCCATTATGGGTTATCATAGGACATTGAATATAGTTCCCTGTGCTATACAGTAAGACCTTGATGTTTATCCATTCTATATATAATAGTTTGCATCTATTAACTCCAAACTCCTCCTTCATCCTTCCTCCATCTCTTCTCCCTGCTGGCAACCACAGGTCTGTTCTGTATGTCTGTGAGCCAATTTCTATTTCATAGATAAGTTCATTTGTGTCACAGTTTAGGGGCTTCCTTGGTCGGAAGAAGGAAGTAGGTAAAGAATTATTTACCTGATGGTAAAGTATCTGCGTGCAATGCAGGACACCTGGGTTCCATCCCTGGGTCAGAAAGAGCCCCTAGTGGAGGGCTCGGCAACACACTCCAGTACTCTTGCCTGGAGAATCCCATGGATGGAGGAACCTGGTAGGCTACAGCCCATGGGGTCGCAAAGAGTCGGACACGACTGAGCGACTTCACTCCACACACGTCATAGTTTAGATTCCACATATAAGTGATATCATATGATATTTGTCTTTCTCTGGCTTCTACATTTATTAGTTGGCTTCCTACTCTAGGAAGGATCTTCCCCTTCTCCTTTTATTTCTTATATTAATATGGACTCATGGATTCTTATTTTATTTAATGAAATAAAACCCTTTAATATCATTTATTTAGAAACTTGAATTATCCTTCATCTGGTTGGTGGAAGTCCCTAACAAATGGTTCCTGTTTCCTTTTGACATATGCCCTTCATGCTTTGGACAGTTTCCTACTTTCTGGCACACTTAGGTATTACAGACTCATCTTGCTTTTTTTTCCTGCCCAGTCTTGAAATCAGCCATTTAATGACTTTGGGTTCCTTTGAGCATTTGGAAATACCGGGCGTTAGATGTGCCCAATGTTTCTTGGATGTTATTCCTTCTAGGCCCCCTCTGTGAGCAAAGCTAAAAAGTAGACACATATATTCACCCATATACATCTATATCTATTTACATATCTATATATTAGTACACATTCAGTTCAGTTTAGTCGCTCAGTCATGTCCGACTCTTTATGACCCCATGAATCACAGCATGCCAAGCCTCCCTGTCCAGCACCAACTCGCAGAGTTCACTCAGATTCATGTCCATCGAGTCAGTGATGCCATCCAGCCATCTCATCCTCTGTCATCCCCTTCTCCTCCTACACCCAATCCCTCCCAGCATCAGTCTTTTCCAGTGAGTCAACTCTTCGCATGAGGTGGCCAAAGTACTGGAGTTTCAGCTTTAGCATCAGTCCTTCCAAAGAAATCCCAGGGCTGATCTCCTTCAGAATGGACTGGTTGGATCTCCTTGCCATCCAAGGGACTCTCAAGAGTCTTCTCCAACACCACAGTTCAAATTAGGTCACTCTAAATCCAATGGCACCCCACTCCAGTACTCTTGCCTGGAAAATCCCATGGATGGAGGACCCTGGTAGGCTGCAGTCCATGGGGTCGCTAAGAGTCAGACATGACTGAGCGACTTCACTTTCACTTTTCACTTTCATGCATTGGAGAAGGAAATGGCAACCCACTCCAGTGTTCTTGCCTGGAGAATCCCAGGGACGGGGGAGCCTGGTGGGCTGCCATCTGTGGGGTCGCACAGAGTTGGACACGACTGAAGCGACTTAGCAGCAGCAGCAAATCCAATCCAACAATACATGGTTCATTCTATCTTCCCCATCTTTCTGCATGGCAAACCCATGCCTCCGAGTAAAAGAAGCCTACAAACTAGAGTTTAATATTTTTTTTAGGGTTCTCTCCATCTTCACCCTGAGGTCATTGTCCAAATATTGTGTTTAAAAGTTACTGGAGGGCAGAAGGAGGGACAGACTGGCATCCCTGCTTCCAGAAGTGTCTCTGCACTAAGCAGCTTGTAGGCTCTGGGCACACACCAAGATGCCCCAGAGGAGGGTCAGCGCAGTCCAAAGTGCAGTGAAGAGAGAGCCCAAGAGATGTGCAAGGTTGTCAGTTAAACTTGTTGCTACAAATGTGAAAATGAATCCCGAGAAGGCAGCAGGAAAGGCTAAATCCTTAGGCAGAAAAGTGCAAACAAACGGGAAAAGGGAAACAAATGGCAAACAGGCTGAAGAGACTAAGGAGCTGAAGACTGACCTGCCAGAAAAGAACAGAGACCGAGCAGAATCTGGCCTCTCATGAAGCAGGAGAGAAAGAGGCCAAGTCAGATAATGAATGAATGAAGCTTGTATCTCTGCACCACCATAGCACTATTTTTCTCAACTATTTTGTAAATGCAAGCTTTTTTAAAGTAGCCTTAGAAACCTTCTTAAGAAGGGAATGCCTCTCCATCTCATTTGTTAAGTGCAAATGTTTTTATTCCAAAAGTGAAATCATTTGCTTCATTTTTGGTTTTGATTTGCTTTGGTTTAAACAAAATGGGGGAATATTGAATTATGGGTGGGTTTGACTATCATAGGTATACATCTAATATTTTATAGATTGAGAGGAGGTAGATTTTATATCCTATAATACAAAGTATGTGAAATGGCAATTTGGAACCACAGTCATGCATTTAACATCTTCATCATTTTAAATGATTTCTATCCCATGTTATTTTTAATAGAATTGCTTCTTAAAGAAAAACAGTCCTTAACCTTGGTTTTCCCTGTCAGAATTGTGTGCACTTTGTAATGTATTTTTGGTTGGGATAGTTTGGTTTTCCTAATAACTTAGTTATATGCTGTGAAAGATAAAAAAAATCATGTATGTAGTGTGTATGATATTAAATTGTGAACCAGTGAGACACAGTGCAGCAGCTTACCAAACTTTTGAAGGTATTGGTACTTGATACCCTTTTAAGGAAAATTTGCCTCCAAATTTTAAGCTGAAAATCACTTAAATAACTATTTAGAAAAAATTACAAGTACATGGCTTTGTATATTTTTGGTGCATTCATTAAAACTTGAACAAATTGTTTATCATATCTGCATACTGAGCTTGAAAACAACCAACAAAACTGCATAAATTTACAAATTAATTAAAAAGGTATTTGAATTAGTGTAGTTATGTTATTCATTAAAAATAAAATCTACTACATCTGTTACTATTCATGTTCCATTGTAGGGTTTTCCCCAATCCTTGTTGATTTTCTGTTTATGAGTGTGTGCAACATTAGCATGGTTCAAAAAGTTAGAAATATTCACAAAGGAATCGTCAGAGAAGTGTCACATTTACTTTTCCACCGTGTTCCCACCCACCCTAGAGGAAACAGATCTGTTAGTTTCTAGTTTGTTCTTCTTGTGTGTTTTGCATAAATGACCAGATGCATGTACATTTTCTTATTTCCCCTTATTTCTCAAACAAAATGTAGCATATTGCAAACCTGTTTTACACTTTGCTTTTTTTAACCTAACACTATCTCCTGGAAATCACCCCACATCAGTTCATAGAGATCTTCTTCATTATTTTCTGAAAATTTTTATTTTATGAAACTGCATAGTACTCCACTGTATGGAGGCACCGTAGCTTAGTCAACCACTTATAATATTTTGCAGCTATAAATAAGGCTGCAATGAATAACCTTGTGCATGTCTATTTTTGTATTGGTGGAAATGAATCTTCAAGGTAGAGTGGGCTCACTAGGTCAGAAAGCAAATGCACTCGCAGCTTTGTTAACTATTTCCAAATTCCCCTCCATAAGAGCTGTACCAATTTGCATTTTAACCAGAAAAGCATGAGAATGCCCATTTACTCACAGCTTCACCAACACAGTCTTTATACTTTTTTGTTTTTGAAAATCTGGTATATGAGAGATGGTATTCCAGTGTAATTTTACTACGCATGACTCACTATGAAGGAAATTGAATATCTCTTTATATGTTTAAGGACCATTTTAAAAATTGGGTGTCGGTAATTTTCTTTTCATGTCATTTGCCCATTTTCTAACAGATTTTCAGCCTTTTCTTTCACTTTTTTATATGGTAGAGATATCAGCGCTTTGTTTATGATATATGTAGCAAATATTTTCTCCCAGTTTCTCTTAGTTGTTTTTGCTTTGTTTCTTAATATTTCTTTATGTCTATTTTTTGGCTGCAGCACGTGTGGCCTTCATCGTGGTGCGCCGGCTTCTTTCTAGTTGCAGCTGGTGGGCTTAGTTGCCCCTCAGCATGTGAGATCCTAGTTCCCTGACCAGGGATGGAACCCTCGTCCCTGCATTGGAAGGTGGATTCCTAACCACTGGATTTCCAAGGAAGTGCCCCTCTCAGTTGTTTTTTGATCTTGATTGTGATGGGGGTGTGTGGTTTACATGCATCAGTTTTTATGTAATCAATTTATCCCCCTTTTCTTTTATTTCCTCTTCATTTTAAGTCATATTTAGCAAGCCTTCTCCCACATCTAGGTTAAAGAGGAATTCACTCATGCTTTTTTCCCCCTAGGATTTGTTTGCCTTCATTTTTTCCATTTAGATCTCTGATCCATATAAAATTAATCCTAGCATTTAATGTAGAGTTGTATTCTAGTTGTATTCTTTTTCCAAATGGCTAACTAGTTTTGTCAGAATCATTTATTAAAATCTCCATCTTTCTTGATAAGAACTCTACTGTCTTTTCCTTGATAAGGTCACTGAGGCTTAGAAAAAGTGAATGGCTTACCCAGTGCTACACAGGTGAGAAAATATAATCAGACATCTCTCTCTGAGGGGATGATGAAGACCTGAAGGGTAGGCGGGCTACTGCTATGTGAATATTTGGGGGAAAAAATGACCCAAGTAGGGGTAACAGCAAATGCTAAGACCCTGAGGCAAGAGCAAAATTGGCCCATACAAGGAGAACGTGTCTGGAGAATGATAAGCATGGGAAGAGTGTATGAAATGATGGCAGTGTTGGCAAATCCTTGGTGAGGATTTTGATTGGACTACAAGTGCCATGGGAAATTTCTGTAATAGTTTTAAGAACCTAAGTAGTGAGCTCTCATTTATGTTTTTGAATAATCAGAGCTGGCTACTGTCTGAAGAATGGACTGAGAACTGGGAGACCAAATATGAGCCTGTTGCAGAATTCCAGGAGAGAGTTGCTGGTAGTTTGCACCAGCATGATGGCAGTAGAGATGGAAAGTGGTAGATAGATTCACTTATCAATGAATGTAGTGAAGTCCAGAGCAACAAAGGGCTTTGCTTTGGCAAACTGTGCCTCATCCCCTACCATTCTAGCAATGGTAATTTGAGTTGAGCTCTACAGTGATAAGCAGACAAACTTAAGATGCTTAATCTACTAAATCTTTATTAGCTTCAAGTATGAAATGGTATACAGACAATTGTGTTCATCTTTGACGCTTCATGGTTTATTAAAACGATGACTGCAGGCTTTCCTGGTGGCTCAGTAGTAAAGAATCTGCCTGCCAATGCAGGACGTATGGGTTCCATCCCTGGTTCTGAAAGATCCCTCATGCTACAGAGCATCTAAGCCCTTGTGCAGCTAAGCCTGTGCTCTAGAGCCTGGGAGTTGCAACTACTGAACCCAGGTGCCACAACTACTGAAGCCCACACGCCTATGTCCTGTGCTCCACAAGAGAAGCCTCCGCAGTGAGAAGCCCACGCACGGCAACTAGAGAGCAGCGCTGGCTCCCTGTAGCTAGAAAAAAACCCACACAGCAATGAAGACCCGGCACAGCCCAAGATAATGAATAAAGAAATAAAACTTAGCAAAAAGACAGAGACGAATAACAAGTGTTAGCAAGGATGTGGAGAAATAGGAACCCTTGTGCCCCTGTTGGTGGGAATGTAAATCGGTGCAGCCACTATGGAGACAGTATGAAGGTTCCTCCAAAAATTAAAAATAAAACTACCATATGATCTAGCAATCTCACTTCTGGTTATATATCCGAAGGAAATGAAAACAGAATATTGAAGAGATATCTACACTCCTATGTTTATTACATTATTTACAATAGCCAAGATATGAAAACAACCTAAGTGTCCATTAATGGATGACTAAATAAAGAAAATGTTGCACACCCCCCCACACACACACACATGGAGGAATATTATTCAGACTTGGGAAAGAAGGAAGTTCTGACATTTGTGACCACATGGAAGGACCTTGAGGGCTTTATGCAAAGTGAGATAAGAAAAACAGAGAAAGACAAATACTAAATGGTATTACTTAAATGTGGAGTCTCCAAAAGTCATACTCTTAGAAACAGGAAGTAGAAATGGTGGTTACCGGGGTCTGAAGGATAAGGAAAATAGGCAAAGTTGGTAAAAAAGCTAATCTAAACTTCCATTTGGAAAATAAATAAGTTCTGGCATCTAATGCATAACATGGTAAGTATAGTTAACAATACTCTATTATAATCTTGAAAACTGCTAAGAGAGTAGGTCTTAAATATTCTCACCACATGCAAACTAGTACAGCCACTATGGAGAACAGTGTGGAGATTCCTTAAAAAACTGGAAATAGAACTGTCATATGGCCCAGCAATCCCACTGCTGGGCATACACACCAAGGAAACCAGAACTGAAAGAGGCACGTGTACCCCAATATTCATCGCAGCACTGTTTATAATAGCCAGGACATGGAAGCAACCTAGCTGTCCATTGGCAGACGAATGGATAAGAAAACTGTGGTACATATACACAATGGAATATTACTCAGCCATTAAAAAGAATACATTTTAATCAGATCTAATGAGGTGGATGAAACTGGAGCCTATTATACAGAGTTAAGTGAGCCAGAAAGAAAAACACCAATACAGTATGCTGCTGCTAAGTCGCTTCAGTCGTGTCCAACTCTGTGCGACCCCACAGACGGCAGCCCACCAGGCTCCGCCGTCCCTGGGATTCTCCAGGCAAGAACACTGGAGTGGGTTGCCATTTCCTTCTCCAATGCATGAAAGTGAAAAGTGAAAGTGAAGTCGCTCAGTCCCGGAGAAGGCAATGGCACCCAACTCCAGTACTCTTGCCTGGGAAATCCCATGGACAGAGGAGCCTGGTAGGCTACAGTCCATGGGGTCGCAAAGAGTTGGACACGACTGAGCGACTTCACTTTCACTTTTCACTTTCATGCACTGGAGAAGGAAATGACAACCCACTTTGGTATTCTTGCCTGGAGAATCCCAGGGACAGGAGCCTGGTGGGCTGCCGTCTATGAGATTGCACAGAGTTGGACACGACTGACGTGACTTAGCAGCAGCAGCAACACATATATATGGAATTTAGAAAGATGGTAACAATAACCCTATATGTGAGACAGCAAAAGAGACACAGATGTAGAGAACAGTCTTTTGGACTCTGGGAGAAGGCGAGGGTGGGATGATCTGTGAGAATAGCATTGAAACATGTATATTATCATATATGAAACAGATCACCAGTCCAGGTTTGATTCATGAGACAGGGTTCTCAGGGCTCGTGCACTGGGATGACCCAGAGGGATGGGATGGGGAGAGAGGTGGGAGGGGGGTTCAGGATGGGGAACACATGTACACCCGTGGTGGATTCTTGTCAATGTATGGCAAAACCACTACAATATTGTAAAGTAATTAGCCTCCAACTAAAATAAAGAAATTAAAATAAATAAATAAATAAATAAATATTCTCACCACAAAAGAGAAATGGTAATTAGGTAAGGTGATGGAGGTATTGACTAATTGTGGTGGTCATCATATTGTAACATATATATATCAAATCAATACACTGTACATTTTAACTTACACAATCTTATGTAAATTATATCTCAAGAAAGCTGTAAAAAGAATTTAGTTCATATTGTGTAAACAAAATTAAAAGAAAAACTAAAATTACAGGTTGAAGCAAATATAAGATTCTCATTTTTAATTTTTTGTTAATAAGAAAAACTTCATTATTTCCATTGGTTGATGTTATAATGAGTGAATATTATAACTTACAAAAAGCCTTTATACTAAAATAATCTTCTTATTGCTTTTTATCAACTATTATTAATTATATTATGTTAAGCTTTAAAATAGTAGTCAAAATAAGCACTTCGCCCCTCCCCCCCCCACCCCAGATATCTCCACATCCTAATCCTCAGAACTGGTGGATATGTTACCTCACATGAAAAAAACTTCAAAGTTAAGATTAAGTCCTGGATCTTGTGACTGGGAAATTATCCTGAATTATCTATGTAGGCTCAATCACAGAGGTCTTCATAAGCAGAAAGGCAACGTGACTATGGAAGCAGAGAGAGAGAGAGAAAGGGAGAGAGATTGGAAGCTAGCTTTGAAAATGAAAGAAAGGAGCGAAGAGCCAAGGAATTCAGGTGGCCTCTAGAAACTAGAAAAGGCAGGAAAGGGATTCTCCCTTAGAGCCTTCATATGGAACCAGTCCTGCCCACACACTGATTTTAGCACAGACTCATTTCAGACTTCTGATAACCAGAATTGTAAGAACCTAAATAAGTCACTAAATGTGTGGTAGTTTGTTAGAGGCAATAGGAAATTAATACAGATTGACTATAATAACGTCTTAGATTAGTTGTTCATTTGGACAATCAAAGGATTAGATTGCCTTTTTAGGCTGAAATTTGACTGGTGTACATTCTGATTAATAGAATTTTCAGTTTTATCTTATTTAGTTAAATATGAAAAATTTTAAATACAGAAAGTACAGAAAATAATATAACCAACTATGTATCTGCTAGCTAGACTTAAGAAACGACATTTTGTCATATTTGCTTTGGAACTCTCTTCCTTCTTAAAGCATAAAATATTACTGAAAATATGTTACACTCTCCAGCTTTTCCCCTTCGCTTCTCTAGAGCTTGGTATATGTAAATACAGTGTATATTATTACATTACACTATACATGGATGTATTCATAAACATTTTGTTTCTGTGCTTAAGCCTATGTCCAGCTATGTGCTGGAAATTGACACTAAGATGCTCAGTTGCCTCTTTCCTTCAAAGTATTCTCCTGTCATAAACTTGCCGTTTCTATCCACCACACTATGAGTTCAGTTCAGTTCAGTTCAGTCGCTTAGTCGTGTCCGACTCTTTGCGACCCCATGAATCGCAGCACGCCAGGCCTCCCTGTCCATCACCAACTCCTGGAGTTCACCCAGACTCACATCCATTGAGTCGGTGATGCCATCCAGCCATCTCATCCTCTGTCGTCCCCTTCTCCTCCTGCCCCCAATCCCTCCCAGCATCAGGGTCTTTTCCAATGAGTCAACTCTTCGCATGAGGTGGCCAAAGTACTGGAGTTTCAGCTTTAGCATCATTCCCTCCAAAGAAATCCCAGGGCTGATCTCCTTCAGAATGGACTGGTTGGATCTCCTTGCAGTCCAAGGGACTCTCAATTCTCCAACACCACAGTTCAAAAGCATCAATTCTTCGGCACTCAGCCTTCTTCACAGTCCAACTCTCACATCCATACATGACCACTGGAAAGTTACATAGACACAAAACCATTCTTGTCTTTCTCAACTGCTCAGCCACCAAGTCCTACTGATTAATAGAAATAACAAACACCTCTACATGTTCTTTTATTTCAGTTACTACCATCATTATTTAATTCAAATCCTTCTTGTAAAATATCAGAACTAGTCTCCTAAGTATTTTCTTTCCTATAATTTCTCTCACATGTTTGTCCTTACTACACAAAGTCACCAGATTTTTCAAAACTTTTACTTGACCTTGTTTTCAATTCCCTGCTCACAAAGCATCAAGGACTCTCTACTGGACAAAGCACAAACGCTTTGTGATACAGTTAAGTCTCTGTGCTTTCTGACTCCAACCTATAGCCCTTTGTTCACACATCTGTTAAAGCCCTAATTTCATTGTTGGGTAATTACTCATTATTGTGCCTTAAACCCTCACCAAACTATGAGTTCCTAGAGGCCAGGAACTGCTGAATTCATCCTTGGCCTGGTTCATGTTTCATGTTCAATACACAGAAGTTTACCTGAATAACGCTATAATTTTAAATCACAGAAGTCGCCTGAGAGTGGAGTAGAAGGGTGAGTGGTCCAGTATGGTACTTGTCCTTTGCATAAAAGAGAGCTGTTTTCTCATTTTTCTTCCTCTCTTCCTTTCTCATATGGAAACTAAACTTTTGAGGTGCTGCTCTATAGTTTTCTTTTCTTACAATGTCCTTGTCTGGTTTGTTAGCAGAGTAATAACTGGCTTCATAAAATGAGTTGAGAAGTGCACTGTCTTCTATGATCTTTTGGAAAACTATGTGAAGTATTGGAGTTAACCTAATTTAAACATTTGGGAGATTTTACCAGTGAAGCTCTTTGGAACTGGGCTTTTCTTTATGGTATTTTTAAAATTACAATTTTAATCTGTTTATTTGATATGGGTCTACTCAGATTCTCTACCCTGATATCTCAGTTAGTGAAGAATCCGAGTTGATTCCTGGGTGGGGAAGATCCTCTGGAGAAGGGATAGGCTACTGACTCCAGTACTCTTGGGCTTCCCTGGTAGCTCAGCTGGTAAAGAATCTGCCTGCAATATGGGAGACCTGGGTTCCATCCGTGGGTTGGGAAGATCCCCTGGAGAAGAGAAAGGCTACCCACTCCAGTATTCTGGCCTGAAGAATTCCATGGACTATATAGTCCATGGGGTCGCAAAAATTCGGACACAACTGAGTGACTTTCACTTCACTACTCAGATTCTTTACTTCTTTTTAAGTCACTTTCTGTAGTTGGTGTCCTTTTCTATGTTAGTTTATTGTCCTGCAATTGTTAATAATTTGTTGTTTAGTCACTAAGTCCTGTCCAACTCTTTTGCAACCCCATGAACTGTAGCCCACCAGGCTTCCCTGTCCATGGGATTTCCCAAGCAAGAATACTGGAGTGGGTTGCCATTTTTCTTCTCCAGGGGATCTTCCCCACCCAGGGATCAAACCCTTGTTTTCTGCTTGGCAGGCAGTTTCTTTACCACTGAGCCACCAGGGAAGCCCAATTGTTAATAATATACTTGTATAATAATCTTTTTTATTTCTGTAGCATTGGTAGTAATATCTCTCGTTTAACCACAAGTTTAGTAATTTTAGTTTCCTCTCTTTTTATCTTGGTCAATCTAGCTAAACTTTTGCCAGCTTTCTCTGTCATTGCAAAAATCTAATTTTGGTTTGGTCAATTTTGTCCATTTTTTTTTTTGTCCTATTCTCCATTTCACTCATTTCTGCTCTAATCTTCGGTATTACATTCATTTTGCACACTTTAGGTTTAGTTGGCTCTTCTCTTTCTAGTTTCTTAGGTTAGAAGTTTGGACTATTTGTTTTAGATCTTTCTTGCTTTTTAATTTAGAGCTATAAATTACCCTTCAAGCTTAGCTTTTGCTGCATTCTGTAAGTTTTTGTTTGCTGTGTTTTCATTTACATTCATAGTAACATACTTTCTCTTTTGTTTTCTTCTTTGACCTGTTGTCTATACAGTGTGTGTGTATTTGGTAGTGTGTTAGTCTCTCAGTTGTGTCTGACTCATTGCAACTCCATGGACTGTAGTCTGCCAGGCTCCTCTGTCTATGGAATACTCCAGGCAAGAATACTGGAATCGGTATCCATTCCCTTCTCCAGGGGATCTTCCTGACTCAGGGCTCAAACATAGGTCTCCTGCATTGCAGGCAGATTCTTTACCACCCGAACCACCAGGGAAGCCTTATTTACACAGTGTGTTGTTTAATGTTTACATGTATGTGGCTTTCCTAGATTCTCTTCTGTTACTGATTTCTACTTTTACTCCATTGTTGTTGAAAGATGTACTTTGTGTGATTTCAATCTTTTTGAATTTACTGAGACTTGTTTTATGGTGTACCACATGGTCTATACTGGGGAATGTTCCCTGAATTCTTGAAAAGAATATTTATTCTGCTGTAGTTGTGAGGCATGTTCTATAGATGGACGTTAGGTCTAGTTGGTTTACTAGTTGATTGTTCAATTCCTCCATTTCCTTGTTGATCTATCCATTATTGTTCTATTGATCTACTGTAATTGTTACATCCATGATTGCAAGTGGGGCATTGAATTCTCTGTTATTATTGACCAATTTGTCTCTTCAATTCTGTCAGTTTTGTTTTATGTATCTTAGGACTGTTAGGTGTCTTCTGTTGTCAGGTGTCTATATATTTATAATTGCTATGTCTTCTTGAACGATCAACTCTATATCATTATGAAGTGTTCCTCTTTTTCTCCATTAACAATTTTTGTCTTAAAGTCCATTTTGCATAGCTATTCTAGCTCTTTGTAATCATTTGTATGGTAAATCATTTTACAGAACTCTGGAAATTAACAAAGACTTTCAGCTATCCAGAGTTCAGCAAAAGTTGTTTCTGAAAGTTTTTCCAGTTTTTTCACTGCTTTTAGGAAAGAAATTTCAGAGGTCCCCACTTTGTCATTTTTGCTGATGTCACTTCTTGATTCATTCTATAAGGACATTTAAATATTTTCCTAAGCATCAAGTTTTGGAATAATTTTGGTATTAATGTCTAATATTATTATGTTGTGATCTGGGAACTTACTCTATATGAATAACTTTATTTTGTTAATTGATGGAAGTTTTTGTTTTAACCTGGAATTTAAGAATTAGAAAAATCCATATTTAACTGAAGTTTAAATGGAAGCCTGCTTTAATTTCATTTTTTGCTGAAACTTTTTCTTAAGTATATAAATTTACTTTCATGGACCACTCAGGACAGAGATATTAATGAATATCAACACAATAATTTTATGCTGATTGAGGATTTTGCAATGTTCAAGGGTTATTCAAACATGTGCTATGGTGTGTAACAGACCTGGGTTCAAATACCAGGCCTATTACTACTATGTGAACTTGGACAAGTGACCTAACTTCACGGCCTCAGACAAGTGACTTAATATCACTAAGCCTCAATTTCCTCATCTACAGAATTAAAATATGTGACTTTTTAAAAACAGAGTTATTGTCAAGATTAAACAAAATGGCAGATGTTCAGAATGACTGGAAGAGAGGATATGTGAAGAAATACGTGTAAAATGTTACCCAGGGCCAGATCACAGAGATGGGCACATGCAAAGTGTTTCATAAACCTTTATTGCTTTCCCTATTTCCTTATATAGATATCATAGGAAAATTGTAGAAAACTGTGCTCAGTGTAAGACTAAGACATCCTTCCTTCCAGAAGATTTGGGGGTATTTGTTAACGAAATTGGCTGACTTCCATCTGTTTTTTGTTATTTGCTTCTCTCTGTGTAAAAGTTAATAACAGCAAGATTCCAGTAACTTGAGAGTTCTGATTGGTTGAGTTCCAATGAATTGAGTTTTTACCTACCACTAATAACTGAGAGTTGAGTTTAACTTGAGAAATAGCCTCATGATTCTTTGAGTATATTATTTGCAAAGGAAAAGTATTAAAACATGGGGAACACATGTATACCTGTGGCGGATTCATTTTGATATTTGGCAAAACTAATACAATTATGTAAAGTTTAAAAATAAAATAAAATTAAAAAAAAAACTAATCACTCAAAGACCTATGATAAATTCTGTATTTGATTATTTATTTTAACAGTCTTGAGCAGCATCAAGTATTATACTTCTACGAAGAAATTCATTCAGTAAAGTTTTCTTCAAATGAACTAAAATTAAGCTTTTCCCATTCATTTAGCTTCCTTTGTTTAAATGTGTTTTGTGTTGAAATACCAGTAGAAGAATAAACGCTCTTAAGTCAATTTGGGAATAATTTAGCAGCAGCAGCAGCAGTTACTGAGAATTCTTCTTTCATTATATTTAAATGTAGTCCTCTCCTCAAGGGTTTTAACCTCTTTTCAATAGCACCATTAGGCATTAACATAGAAAAAGTGAATCAATAGTAAATCTCAAGCCTCCTTATTCTACTTTTAAGTCGACATTCACCTTTCTATTCTATTAATCTATCTAAATTCAAAAGTGTATTCCTTTCAATTCCGTTCTCTTCAACTCTTTCTTATGTTCCCTTATAGAGATGACAGGAATACAATAGCATTGGTTTTTATAGTGTGTAAATATGTATAAATATTTATCCCTACTTATCTACATACACATACATCTTATTCTTGAATGTCTGTTTTGGGGTCTAAAAAATGTATCCATCTATCTCACTTATTTATCACAAAAGCCCTTTGAAATCAGTGCCTTTAACCCCAGGTTTTGTCTTTAGAAATAAGGGAGCCTAGATTTTCTTAATCCATCTTAAATTGAGTTTCTTACCCTTTCCTCACTATTCAAATAATATTCTATATTTTTTAAACATAGAAATAAGTGTTGTCCCTTTGGGGGTCGTGCATTTATTCCAGTGGGATTCTGAGATTTTGACCCACACTTTTGGGAACTGACTTCAGGGCTTATTCTAAGACTCTCAGTGGTATAAAAATTTGGTCTTTTGAGAGTGGATTTAATTTTTGGAAAGGATATACTGTCTCCAAAAGCCAAGCCTGATGAGCAACTGGGGGTGGATCAAACTGGGTAATGCTGTTTTTGTTCACTGATAAGGTGTGAATCTGAAGGAATGAGTGTGCTTTTTTTTTATATGACTCAGATACAGGCTCTAAAGGCATTTTCCCAAAGGTGCTCCAAAATGTGAAGTACTGGCACTTAAGAGGTTACTTTTGAAAGACAAAAGTCACTTGTTTTAAATGCTGAGACTTTTATTGAAACAAAGCAGGCTCTTTGCTTTTTAGGCAGGCAGTGGTCATTACAGCACAGGGGACCAGCCTGTTCTGTGATGATTTAAGTATAATTTTACATTCACTGACCGCACCTTCTATAGAACAAAGGCTCCAACCACTCAGTAGGAGTCACTTATTTTGAAAACTCTAGGCTTTGCCTACTTAAATAACACATAACCTCTTCAATGTCCTTGGTAAGCACTGGATCAAAATGAAGAGTGGACTGAATGTCCTGCTGCCGTAGAAATTGAAGTCGCTCAGTCGTGACCAACTCTTTGCTACCCCATGGACTGTAGCCCACCAGGCTTCTCTGTTCGTGGGATTTTCCAGGCAAGAATACTGGAGTGGGTTGCCATTTCCTTCTCCAGGAGATCTTCCCAAGCCAGGGATTGAACCCAGGTCTCTCGCATTGTAGGCAGATGCTTTACCATCTGAGGCACCAGGAAGTCCTGCTGTGCTGCTGTAGGAAATACCTTAATGAAGAGAAGTGCCTCTGTTAATCGGATTGAAGAATCTCAAAAGTTAGGTAACCTACTCCAAACCTCCCAAATATAAAGAACTGGTTGTAGATTTATCCCGTGCTAGTAGAACTGAGTGCTAGTAGAACTCAGTTCAGGACTGAGTAACCAATGGAATAGGCAACATTCAACATCCTTTCAATCCTGGGTGGCCACAGTGTGAAAAAGGACTTTAAGGGTCCAGTGACAGAAACATGCTGGAAAATAAATAATGGGATTCAGGAGAAATCACACTCAAAAGCAGTAAGGAGCAGTCACAGCTCTGTGGCACCTTTCTTCTTGCCACTGAAATGTAGCCAACACTTCATGGCAGGGTGTGCAGCGCATTGCACGCAGCACATGGCACAGTGCTTTCCTGAGGGTCACTAGATTTTCATATTCCTTTGAAGAAACCCTGATGCCTCTCCTTCTAATGCTTTGTTTGCAAAGTACAAGCATATAGAAATGAGCCTTGCTGGAGTTCTTAGAAGCTACAAACCCACGGTTGCCAGCTTTGGGTTTTTCTATTATATTATGCAATGACACAATCAAGGTGCTCAGTTCTTGAACCATTATGCAGTAAATGAGCACACAGGTATTCCTTTAAGAATGTCCACTAGTAATTCAAGTTTGTTCTGTGGCATATGTTTCCTTAAAAGAGAAAGAGCCCTTCAGAGGGATGGTACTGGCCAGAGAGGGCTACCACTAATGGATGCTTTGACAAGTGACTTTTACAGCTAAAGTTGGACTACTCTTTTCCTTCTGGCTTTGATCTAAGCCTTAGTCATTCATTACATATTATTATAAACCGTCGATTTAAATTCCACTGCCTTTCCTCACACTATCCTCCTTGGTCTTCCTTTCTAGGCCCATTAAAGGAATTGTTTCTTAGAAACAGTATGAAGAGAAACCAACAGCCCTGCGATATCTCCATATTTCCTTCTTTCCCCACCTCTTACTTACTTCTCTCTCTCAAAATCACCTGCATTATGAAGTCTTCCATTTGTACCTGAGTGTGTGAACCTTTTAAATTTCACATAATACCAAAAACATAAGAAAAAAACTTTAATAAATGTACTACTTAAGCATATGCCATTTTAAACGTTAACTTTTCCTCTGACCTATGTAAAATGTAAAGATCTAAACAGTATCATAATCACCCTCCCACTTAATTGTCACCAAGGCAACCGGAACCTTCAAGCAACTGGCAAAATTTTCCATTGCAGGTAAAATCTGGGGAAGCACTGCCCAGGAAGCCTGCATTCCAAAGCTGGCTGTCTAGGTCTTCCCACACATGGGAAACGTTGAAGTTACTCAGAAATAGATTACATGTGCTAATTGCAGCCATAGATGGTTTTGGAAGAGAAGGGATTCTGTGACTTTCACCTGCTGATTGTGACACATTATTGGTTTGTGTGCATCTGGGGCAAAGGGTTCAGGGTGGTATAAAAAGGGTTGCGTTTACTAAAGAAATATTGTTCCATACACGAATTGTCTTTAAGGTGCTAGAAAGTGGGTTTCTTTTATTCTTTTTTAGAGTAAACAATGACACAGACTAGTGGAGAAGTGCAAATGTCAATTTCTTTCTCTCTTTGCCTTATGAAATAGAAAAGCAAATCTTAGCCCTTAGGATGAAGTGGACAAAGATGGAGGGTACTGGGGGAGGTAGCGAAAGGAATCTGAGAGATTTAACACATTCATCTCTAATTTCCTACATTCTTCTGAATCATTCTCTTCTCTATTCTTGGACCTATACAAAATTTGGTTTTCATCGGTGTAGGGAAGTACTGATTCAGCTTGTCGTGGGGCACTCTCAGAAGATATCTAGTCCAGCCCTTTTCACTATTCTTTTGTTCTTTCCTTCATTTATTTACCAAACATTTTAAAACACTCACTCCATTCAAGGTGAAAGTGATACAAATATAAATAAAGCATAGTCCCTGCTCAGAAAGAGTTCACAGCCTAGTCGGGGGAGGCAGAGATGTAATAACAGAAAAGGAAGGGGTTGAGTTGTGTCCAAAGTACAGTGGAGGCACAAAAGGGAGAATGATTACTTTTTCCAAAGGAAGTTTAAATAATGATAATAATCCAAAGAGCAGGTGACACCATTACTGATGAAGAAACGAAGTACAGAGAAGGGAGGTGAGTTGCCTAAAGTCTTGTGGGAGGCAGACTGTGACATCACCTTACCATCGTCACCGATGTCACACTTCAGCACAGTAATAATAAATTTTAGCCTTATTCCTATACATTAGTGAGGATACCGGAACCATTCCCTCAAAGAACAACACAAACAAAATTATATTCTCTTGTGGAACACAGGATGCCAGAAAGAATGATTAGAGGGAAAGATTCAATACTTCCTCTCCTTTTACTTCTTCTTTCTTTTACTTCTCCCCAGCATTATTCTGCTCAGCCAGAGCTACCCAAGACAGCCTAGACTTGGGGCTTCATAAGTCTTTGTCTAAATAAGCTGTCACAAAGGTTCAAGGTGTATTTGTAAGAGTGAAGTCTTAGATTTGATAAAAGATTGTATTTCTAAACATCCATAGCTGAGAGCTTACACCAATGAGTGCACATGTCACCCTCATCTGGGAGTAACAAGGAGTCCACTCTGCTGGGGCAGCATCAGTAGAGAGGAGTTTTACTGCATGAAAGGAATACAGTCTTCCCTTCTCTCACATTAATCTAAACACCTCATTCCCCAACGATGCCACTCTCTGGAAATGTTACTCAAGTTACTTACAATACAGAATTCAAGGGGCTCCTTTATGAAGCCATCATCTGAGGGTTTTGCTTCACAAGGTTTGAACATTAAGAAAAATAACAGCAACAGCCGACACAATCTGGTAATCTGCTTTTATCATTACTTGTTAATAATAAAGACAAAGTTAAGGAATAATTAGCTTACTTCTTTCTGTAGCATATTTGTGAAATACGCCCATATCCCTTTTAGAGATAAGACATGTACATTAGAGGCCTTCCCAGGTGGCTTAGTGGTAAAGAACCCACCTGCCAATGCAGCAGATGTGGGTTTGATCCCTGGGTTGGGAAGATCCTCTGGAGTAGGAAACGGCAACTCACTCCAGTATTCTTGCCTGGAAAATCCCATGGACAGAGGAGCCTGGTGGGCTGCAGTACATAGGGTCACAAAAGAGTCGGACACAACTAAGCAACTAAAACAATAGCAATAATGTATACCAGAGGGAATAAGATGGTGGATGATTTATCTAAAGAATATGGAAAATATAATAAATCGGTAGTGCTAGAGGCAATGACACAGACACTCAGACTATATCTCAGGAGCAAAGATGGCTTGGGGTCCATGTATCATGACATGCTAAAGCTGAATGCTATTTTATTGCTCTATGTTCTCTTACCCAAGACTTCGACTGTCTTATTGGCTAATTTTACTTGTGTGAAAGAGGGAGACCAATGGATCCAGCTGCCAAGACAGACAGTGTGGACATGCGGTGCCAGGTTCATGCCGTAACTGGTGATCACACCTCAGTAGAACCTTGCAACATTTCTTGTAATCCCAGTGGGGCATCCCCTGAGAGGAGACAGCAATTACGTGTAGTGGCTTTCAGATGTAAACAAATGTTCATGGGGGACTGGCTTTTAATCAGTCAAGTCATTTCATTCATGGCTTGGGTCAAACTGGAATGAAGGTTTCTGATCAGGGAAAGAACGTATTCATTTACTGTGTCAGCCAGTGTTTTAAGAACTTAGGTACATTTCTCTTTTCCTTCAGAGATCTGACTGTACAGTATATTTAAGGCTCAGAAAGCACTTTAGAAACAGACTGTATCTTAAAAATAACTCTGTATCCCCTTTTGTACTTATCTCAAGTACACTAGTATGCATTTGACCGTTTTCCATGGCTATTATTTCTTATGACTCAGGGCCATATGCTGGAAAGGGGTAACATAGAATATTATGTTTTTATGGGAACTGTGGTAGTACCATATGGCTTTTGTTTCTCTGTCTCTATCTCTTATTAACTGTTCTTCACAAAATGCTCTAAGATGATAACAACTGAGAAAATCATTTTAAAAAATCCATAGAAAAGACATGTTAAAACTTTATATCAAAACGAGTTAGAAACTATAGTATCATTTCTTCATTCATTGGTTGGAATGAAACCAAAACTGTGCAAATGAATGGGCAGATGTGGAAAATGTGCGCTGTATACACCAAAGGATCCTGAACCATGATAACCTGCAATTCCCTTGTCTCACTGAAAATTTGGTAAGACCACAATTCCTCTGAAGAGCTGTGGGCAGGATGTCAACCCCAAACAAAGAGAGATGCTAGGCACATTGTGGCATAAAAAGAGGTAAGTCAAATCCTTAAGGAGAGTTGTATAAGCTAGTCTGGGAAATGAGATAACATGCAGAGGAAAGAAAAACACGAAATCATTAGGCTAGCAGTCTGTGACTGATTATTAAGCTGTGAATCAAAGTAGGGAATGGTTAGGGGCAAGTTTTCTGGGAGTTTGAAGACTTCAAGGAGTCCTTGCAGAAAAGTAAGATTTGGGTTTGGGTTCCTTGGAGGAGTCAAGAATTGTGCTAAGACTGAAACCTAGACAGTGTATTCAAATGCAGAGACATAACTTTGCCAACAAAGGTCTGTATACTCAAAGCTATGGTTTTTCTGACAGTGATGTATAGATGTAAGAGTTGGACTATAAAGAAGGCTGAGTGCTGAAAAATTGATGTTTTTGAATTGTGGTGTTGGAGAAGACTCTTGAGAGTCCCTTGGACTGCAAGGAGATCAAACCAGTCAATCTTAAAAGAAATTAACTTTACATATTCATTGGAAGAACTGATGCTGAAGCTGAAGCTTCAATACTTTGGGCACCTGATGTGAAGAGCTGACTCATTGGAAAAGACCATGATGCTGGGAAAGATAGAAGGCAGGAGAAGAAGGAGCCGATAGAGGACGAGATGGTTGGATGGCATCACCAACTTGATGGACATGAACTTGAACAAGCTCCAGGAGATGGTGAAGGACAGGGAAGCCTGGTGTGCTGCAGTGGGTCGCAAAGAGTCAGACACGACTAAGCAACTGAACAACAGCACTCATTTAACATTCCATAAGTGGTAGACACACTTGTAAGTGCTTTGTAATTCATTTGTCATAATCATTCTATGAAGTAAGCACTATCATTACTCTCATTTTTACTGAAGAGGAAACTGAGGAACAGAGAGATTAAGTTACTTGCCCAAAACCACCCAGCTAATGAGTGGCAGAACCAGGATTCAAATCCAAACAGTCTAGATCCAAGTCAATGCACTTAGCCACTACAGGATGCTACAATTTGCTGAACTTTTCTGAGATCAGTTTTCCCATTTAAAAAATACGGAAAATAATTCCTTTTGGTCCAATTGTGAGGAAAGATTAGACAGGCAGTGAAAGGAAGGCACTCCATAAAAAGCTGCTGCTTTTCTTAATTTCCTCTCTTGGAAACTCAGCCTTTTTCTGGTTCTTAGAAGGAACCCTGACTTGGTATTTTCCAGAATACCTTTCCACTTGGATCTTCTACCCCTGCTTGATTCTTGAGCCCATCACCATATTCCATTTGTTTTTTGAGTGCTCTCTTAGTACATATTATGTCCCCAGCCTCCAGTGCCTCCCTCACTATATGGAGTAAGTAAACCTCCAGAATATAAGCCCTCCTGGTCAGTAGTTACAGAACCATACCCAGCTGTGTTAAGACAGCACATCTCCGAAGTAATTGGAGACTTCTGTCCACTATAGGCACTTCTGTACTCAGCAGGTACTTCATAAATATCTCTGTTGATTGTGGGCTTCGCTCTGTGCTATGTGATGCATAGTATACAAAACAAAGAGAAAAAAGAAAAGGAATACAAAACAGGATAAAGGGAGTAGGGAAGACAATAGGGGCCAAGAAGTTCTTCCTCCAGGGTATTCTTCCTACCCCGCCCCCACCCCTGCCTGCACCATTTAGCCATTCTTCATCTGCTGGGCTGAGGTGCCAGCTTCCAGTGTCTAAATAATCTGATAAAAGTAACCTGTGCTAAAAGTGTTCATCTAGCTAACAGGTTAATGTGTTATTCTTCCTGGGTAATTTGTTCATTTAGAGAAGGGTTTTTTGAGGACATTATGGCATGATGTCAGGAAATTTCACATCTCTTTGCAGCTTGGAGAGGAAGAGAATGCCCCCCTCCAACCTAGGCTTTCAGGATTAGCCTTCGTCTGATTTCTGTGGTCATTTTCAAAATCTCTCTGGTGCCAATGCGACTGTCTGATGTCTTTTAATATGCCCCACCCAAGTGTGATTCAAAGGGAAAAACTCATGGTCCTCTTCTTTTGTATTTGGGATGCATGTGATCAGAGGTAAAGAATCTGCCTGCGGTGTAGGAGACTTGGGTTCAATCACTGGGTTGGGAAGATCTCCTGGAGAAGGAAATAGCAACTCACTCCAGTATTCTTACCTGGAGAATCCCATTAATAGAGGAGCCTGGCGGGCTACAGTCCATGGGGTTGCAAAAAAGGCAGACATGACTTAGCAACTGAACAACAAAAATCTCTCTGGCTGCTAAGTCACTTCAGTCGTGTCCGACTCTGTGCGACCCCATAGACGGCAGCCCACCAGGCTCCCCTGTCCCTGGGATTCTCCAGGCAAGAACACTGGAGTGGGTTGCCATTTCCTTCTCCAATGCATGAAAGTGAAAAGTGAAAGGGAAGTCACTCAGTCGTGTCTGACTCCTAGCGACCCCATGGACTGCAGCCTACCAGGCTCCTCCATCCATGGGATTCTCCAAGCAAGAGTACTGGAGTGGGCTGCCATTGCCTTCTCCGAATCTGGACCCAGGAAGAAAATTCTCCTGATTGCAAGAGGAGCTGAGAAATGGGCTATTTGTCCATGGATGAAATTAGTCAGCACTCTTGATCTGGTAGGCAGAATTCTAAGTGCTTTACCTATGTTATCATTTAATTCTCACCACAAACACCATGACACAGGTGCTATCTTTGTCTCCAGTTTTAAAAATGAATCACAGAGAGAGTAACTTGTTCAAGATCACACTCTTAGTAAGTGAGCACAGGGAACGGGGCTGTAGGATCTATACTTTTAACCATCACAATCAACATCTCAAATTCAAGTTTCCCTTCTTGAATAGCAACAGCAGATGGACCAGACATAGTCACTGGCTCACAGCGATTCACTACTGAGGCACACATTCTCATGCCACGCCTCCCATTTGCAGGCCAGAGACAGATCACTCATCTGGCACTCTGACCTTGCTAGTAAGAGCTAGTAGGAGTTACTCTGGGGCTGATATCACCTTGTTCTTTTCTGTGTTGCACAAGATTGACAAGGAACTGGCTCTCAAGTTCTCCTTTCTCCAGTCCACACCAAAAAGGGAAGGAGTGCTTAAATCCCAGTGGTTACTCTGAAGGTTTGGTAAGGAGTCATTCAAGTGTGACTAATTCTATTTTGTAAAAGTAAAAGGAAGATGTGCCAAATTATGCCTCCTGTATGACTATAGCCAAGAGAGTCTTGTCTTTGTCACAGGCAAGCCCTCCAAATCTGCAATGGCCTCCACCGACTCTCACGAGTGGAGCACTGTGTTCCAGGGCCTGTAGGTGCTTTCAAACCTTCATCATATATAACACTATAATATATGCTAAAAGGAAGGTTCTAGAATTTTCTGAATTTCATTCATGAGGAAATTGAGAGAGATTAAATATTGTCTGAGGTCACTACATTACCAATAGATATTTTTTAGCTTCTTGCTCATTTTCTGCCTTTGTTCATTACCATTCAGTATCATCTCAGGTTCCATGATTAAAGGTACTGGTTCATACTGATATTATATTCATAATATCATGAAAGCAAAAATGTAATGAGATCATAATTATTTTTTCAGAGACCATAATCATTGTACCAACATGTTGCATGGAGGTTAGAGCATGTTTTAACATGAGTAAAAGTTAGATATTTAAAACCTCAAAAATTGGAATAGGAAGGATTTCCTATACATGCGAATGTAAATCTTTCATATTTATGTTTACTGTTTTTTCTGTGGTGACAAATCTAATGAAATTATGATATGGAGTGTTTATTACTTCACATCGTTTAAAGCCTGGCAAAAGTATCTGATTCGGCCTTGGTCAGGCACAGATTGTTAAAAGACAATTCAACTTGGGTGCCTTTTAAAAAAAGAACTCAAATCTAATGAATTTGTCTCTCATTTTTAGAAGTAGTTGCTTTACAATGTTGTGTTAATTTCTACTGTGCAGCGAAATGAATCAGCCATACATATACATACATTGCCTCCCTTTTGGACTTCCTTTCCAGTCAAGTCACCACAGTACATTAAATAGGGTTCCCTGTGATATACCAATGTTCATTCACTTTCAAAATGAACAAAAACAGGAGGACTTGCCTGGTGGTCCAGTGGTTAAGAATCCACCTGCCAATGCCCAGGACATGGGTTTGATCCCTGATTCAGGAGGATTCCATATGCCGCAGTGCAATTAAACCTGTGTGCCACAGCTACTGAAGCCCGCGTGCCCTAGAGCCTGAGCTCTGCAATGAGAGAAGCCATAACAACAAGAAGCCTGAGCTCTGCAACTAGAGAGTAGCCCCTGCTTGCTGCGGCTAGAGAAAGCATGCTCGCAGCAAGGAAGACCCAGCACAGCCAAAAGTAAACTAATTTCAAAAATGAACAAAAACAGTGTTTATGTCAACACTTAAAAAGAATACATTTCTGTCTCATATTTTAACCATTCCAAAAGCAGAGGTACAAGAAAAAAGCTAAGGAGCATAAAAAGGGGGAAAAAATGTGGAGTAAAACAGGAGATGGGCTTCCCAGGTGGCAGTAGTGGTAAAGAATCCATCTACCCATTCGGGAGACTCAAGAGACGTGGGATCGATCCCTGGGTTGGGAAGATACCCTGGAGGAGAAAATGGCACCCCACTCCAGAATTCTTACCTGGAGAATCCCATGGACAGAGGGACCTGATGGGCTACAGTCCATGGGGTCGCAAAGAGTTGGGCATGACTGAGCAACTCACAAACAAAGGGGGTGATAGAAGAGAAAAAGAGAGTTGAAATACAGAGAAATGAAGAAAGAGGCAGAGGGCCAGAGGAATATTCATAAAAAGTAAAAGAACAGACGTTGAGAAATGCAGGGGAAGGCAGAAAGAAAAAGCAGAAGGTGAGAGAAATAGAAGCAGTTTATTTGATATAGAGGTCAAATATTTCTCGAATTTAATAGTGTTTTATTGGACAGGTTGCCAAAATAATAAAAAATTTTTAAAATGTCCACTATTAGGTTTTTTAAAAAAAACCTAACAGATTTAGATATAAATCTGTAGGCTTTCCTGATCATTATCCTTATGAATACTCATGGATACATTTAAAGTGAAAAATCTAATCTTGCAGTGTAACATTTAATTAATGTTATTTCTTGTACAATTTTCTGCTTTCCTACAATGCTCACATTATTTCATTGTATTAATATATAGTAAATAGCTCAATCCTTCCTCTATTGTTGGATATTTAGGTTGTTTCAAGGTTTTTTGATATTCAAAATAAGCTGCTCTTTTTCCCCTTTCTTTTGAATTATTAGTTTAGGATAATTTCCCAGGGTTGGGATTCCTAGTTTGAGGACTATGAACATTTCTATGATTGTTGACCCAGTTAGCAATGCCATCAGCAACTTGAATGAGTCTATTCTTCCAAAGTCTGTAGAGTATTGAGTTTTATATTGTTATTTTGGGCAATTAAATTAAATATCAAATGGTGCCTCCTAGTTAGAACAATATACAATTCTTCTAGAGTGATATTCTTTGACCATTTGTCCCTTGAGGATCTGGTAATTGTCTTGTACAGCCTTAGTACCTCTGTCTACAGTTTAGATGCTAGTTCTATATCTGTGATCTTCCTAGCATGCTCTGGTGCTCAGTAGTGTCCGACTCTTTGTGAGCTCGTGGACTGCAGCCCACCAGGCTCCTCTGTCCATGGGATTCTCCAGGCAAGAATGCTGGAGTGGGGTGCCACTTCCTTTACCAGGAGATCTTCCCAATCCTGGGATCTAACCCTAGTCTCTTATGTCTCCTGCATTGGCAGGTGTATTCTTTACCACTGAGTCACCTGGGAAGCCCCTCTTCCTAGCATTTCCACCATTTAATCCTAGTTTTGAAAATGGTTTTACATTGTTTTTTTATGTTGTACTCTCCAACCAGTTTTTCCTTTACTATGTTTTCTATTACTTCAAGGGCTTCCCTGGTGGCTCAGCCGGTAAAGAATCCACCTGCAATGTGGGAGACCTGGGTATGATCCCTGGGTTGGGAAGATCCCCTGGAGAAGGGGATCTCCAGTATTCCGGCCTGGAGAATTCCATGGACTGTATGGGTCAAAAAGTCCATGGGGTTTAAAAGAGTCGGACATGACTGAGCAACTTCCACTTTCACTATTCAAAACTTTAAAAATTCCTATGAAAGTGAAAGTTTCATCTCTTTGTGACCCCAAATTCTCCAGGCCAGAATACTGGAGGGGGTAGCCTTTCCTTTCTCCAGGGAATCTTCCCAACCCAGGTATCAAACCCAGGTCTCCCACACTGCAGGCTGTTTCTTTACCAGCTGAGCTGCAAGGAAAGCCCAAGAATACTAGAGTCAGTAGCCTATCCCTTCTCCAGGGGATCTTCCTGATCCAGGAATTGAACCAGGGTCTCCTGCATTGCAGGGGGATTCTTTAACAACTGAGCTATCAGGGAAGTCATTAAAAAAATATAAGAAAAATTCCTATAGTTAAGTTAAATACTTAGTCTATTCCTATTTTTTTAAATTTTGTTTTAAAGAAAATTTTAAAAATTAAAGAAAATTTATTTAATTTTTTATTTCATGTGGCAAGAATCACTATATCTGGTAAGAGACAAAGCCTTCTGTTGATTCCTCTCCATACTCATGACCAGTTACCCCAGGTGAATTTACTTAATAATAGGTATTTCCCCATTGTTTTGTTATGCTTTATTCATCACATATTCTATTCTTACATTTATTAGAGCCTTTTTTGAGGTCTCACTTTTGTGTTTACTGATCAATATTTCTGATTTTCATCTGAATTCTGCCATTTCAACTAGTGTTAATTTATAACACATTCTAATATTTGATAATTCTTTTAGACTTTTGTTTCCCTAGGATGGTGATGCACAATTAATACTACAAATGAATGTGGTATCTTTTTTGGAATGAGAGAGAGCTTCATTTGAATAGTCTGCCTCTATAAATCAATTTGTGAAGTATTAGCTTTACACTATTGTTTCTTACCAAAAGGACTATTAGCTCAGTCGGTAAAGAATCTGCCTGCAGTGCAGGAGATCCGGGTTCGATCCCTGGATCTGGATGATACCCTGGCAAAGGAAATGGCAACCCACTCCAATATCCTTGCCAGAAAATCTCATGGATAGAAGAGCCTGGTGGGCTGCAGTCCACGGGGTCACAAAGAGTCGGGCACGACTGGGCGACTAACACTTACTGACTTATTGGTCTTACCATTCAGAAATGTAGCATGACTTTACATTTTTTCATACTTCCTTTATTTCTGCCATTAAGATTTCATATTATTTCTTTTTCTCACACTCTTGAATATATTGACTTATTTCCAAATACCTTAGTTTTTTTCTTTTTTTTTGCTTTATTGGAAATGTATTACTTTTCTGACTTAGTGATAGGTATTTTGATGTGTTGAACTCTGTAGTTTTGTCTAATCGCTTGAAGTCAATTCTGTGGCTTTTCCAGGTATCTACTAATGTTATCTAAAAATTATCTATCTTTAATTTCTTCCTTTCCAATAATTCTAATTTATTTTCATACCTTATTACCCAAACAAGAATTTCCAGAAACACCAAACTTATACATGAATAAAAGCTCTCTTGTTTAGGTCCAGTTTCTAGGAAATGACTTTGTTTTTCTAACAGGCAGAAGACTAATTCTTTGTTTTTTAAATACACATCCTTTATTATATTAAAGAGGTAGCTCACTATTCCTATATTTGAAAGATGTTAACTATAAGAAGGAGTTAGATTTTACCAAATGCCTTTTTGGCATTTACTGAGATGATCACACATTTGCCAATAATATTGATATTTTTTACTAACATCTTTACATTTCTTGGATAAACAATATGTGACCAAGGCTTAAAATTATTTTAGTACATTTCTATATTTTGCTGGCATCATTTTGATAATGCCCACATCAGTGAGAGGCAGTATGGCATAGCAAGTGTCTGAATTCAAATCTAACTGGACCCCACAATTGCTTAATTCAGTACTGGGTTGTAATTAAAAGCATGGGCCCTATCGGCTGAGACAACTAACTTTAGATCCTGGTTCTGCCACCTAATAGCTTTGCTAGTTTCTTACTTTGGATAGCCTCACTTTCCTGTTCTTAACATGGGGACATGATAATATTTACCTTATAGAGATTGTTGTGAGGATCAAGTGAGCTAACTTGTGAAAAACGCTTAGCACAGTGCCTGGCATGGAGTATTTCCATATTAGATGGCTGCTATTATAAAGATCAGGCTTGCCTGGTAGCTCAGAAGGTAAAGAATCTGCAATGCAGGAGGCCTGAGTTTGATCCCTGTGTTCTGGAAGATCCCCTGGAGAAGAGAATGGCAACCCAGACCAGTATTCTTGCCTGGAGAATTCCATGGACAGAGGAACCTGGCAGGCTATAGTCCATGGGGTTGCAAAGAGTCAGACATGACTGAGCGACTAACACTTTCACTTTCATTTTAAAGATCATATTCCTAAGTGATAATAAGCCATGTTTTTCATATCACTTTATCTTTTGAATCTATTCTTACATTTGTGCATCATTTTTATCTGTATCATTCTTACTATATTTCCCTCTGAAGATAATTTTAAGAAATATACTGTACATTTCAAAACTCATGGATAATTTGTATAATGTATCAAAGGATAGATTATATAACGTATTCAAAGGATCCTTCAAAGGCTTGGGGAAGAAATTGCCTTATAAATCCATTTGGCCTGGGTTTGTTTCAAAGAGAGTGATTCATTAATTTCCTGTTTTCTTCTCTGTTTATGAGAATATATTCAGGTAATTCTGAAAATTTTGTCAAAGTGAAAAAAAAACTGAATTTCAGAAATTTTGTTTCCAACCTGAGAACTGTTGATCTACTTATCTATCTTTGCAATGATTTCAGAATGCAGGCTGGTTAATGGATGGCTTTATCACGCCTTCTGTAAGAAATACGGTCTTCATCACTTTACAAAGGGGTTACCTTGGAAGCTGACATTTATTTGATTGTCTAAACCTTTTTAACAACTAGACTCTGAAGGGTTTTATTTTCCTGTTTATCTAATCAGAACTTTGTGTGAATCTCTCAATTCCCAACTACGAATGGAAAAGACTTTTCAGAAATGGATGAATAATTAGTGTCTGTAGCCCTTCAGTTGAGTTCAGTGGGCTCTTTGCCATCTCATGGACTGCAGCATGCCAGGATTCCCTGTCCATCACCAACTCCCAGAGCCTGCTCAAACTCATGTCCATCGAGTTGGTGATGCCATCTGACTATCTCATCCTCTGGCGTCCCCATCTCCTCCTGCCTTCAATCTTTCCCAGCATCAGAGTCTTTTCCAGTGAGTCAGTTATTCACATCAAGTGACCAAAGTATTGGAGCATCAGCTTCAGCATCAGTCCTTCAAATGAGTATTCAGGGTTGATTTCCTTTAGGATTGACTGGCTTGATCTCCTTGCAGTCTTAGGGACTCTCAAGTCTTCTCCAACACCACAGTTCAAAAGCATCAGTTCTTCGGAGCTCAGCTTTCTTTATTGCCCAATTCTCACACCCATACATGACTACTGGAAAAACCACAGCTTTAACAAGACAGACCTTTGTCAGTAAAGTAATGTCTCTGCTTATGCTGTCTGCTGCTGCTGCTGCTAGGTCGCTTCAGTCGTGTCCGACTCTGTGCGACCCCATAGATGGCAGCCCACCAGGCTCCCCCGTCCCTGGGATTCTCCAGGCAAGAACACTGGAGTGGGTTGCCATTTCCTTCTCCAATGCATGAAAGTGGAAAGTGAAAGTGAAGTCGCTCAGTCGTGTCAGACTCTTAGCGACCCCATGGACTGCAGCCTACCAGGCTCCTCTGTCCATGCTGTCTAGGTTGGTCATAACTTTTCCTCCAAGGAACAAGCGTCTTTTAATTTTATGGCTGCAGTCACCATCTGCAGTGATTTTGGAGCTCAAGAAAATAAAGTCTCTGTTTCCATTGTTTCACCATCTATTTGCCATGAAGTGATGGGACCGGATGCCACGATCTTTGTTTTTTGAATGTTGAGTTTTAAACCAGTTTTTTCACTCTCCTCTTACACTTTCATCAAGCGGCTCTTTAGTTCTTCTTCGCTTTCTGCCATAAGGGTGGTATCATCTGCATATCTGAGGTTATTGATATTTCTCCCAGCAATCTTGACTCCAGCTTGTGCTTCATCCAGCCCAGCGTTTCTCATGATGTACTCTGCATATAAGTTAAATAAGCAGGGTGACAGTATACAGCATTGACGTGCTCCTTTTCCAATTTGGAACCAGTCTGTTGTCCCATGTCCAGTTCTAACTGTTGCATCTCGATGTGCATACAGATTTCTCAGGAGGCAGGTAAGGTGGTCTGGTATTCCCATCTAAGAATTTTCCAGTTTGTTGTGATCCACACAGTCAAATGCTTTGGCATAGTCAATAAAGCAGAAGTAGATGTTTTTCTGGAATTCTCTTACTTTTTCTACAATCCAGTGGATGTTTGCAATTTGATCTCTGGTTCCTCTGCCTTTTCTAACTCCATCTTGAACATCTGGTAGTTCTTGGTTCATGTACTGTTGAAGCCTAGCTTGCAGAATTTTGAGCGTTACTTTGCTAGTGTGTGAGATGAGTGCAATTGTGTGGTAGTTTGAAGATTCTTTGGCATTGCTTTTCTTTGGGCTTGGAATGAAAACTGATTTTTTCCAGTCTTGTGGCCACTGTCAAGTTTTCCAGATTGGGTGGCATATTGAGGACAGCACTTTCAAAGCATCATATTTTAGGATTTGAAATAGCTCAGCTGGAATTCTATCACCTCCACTAGCTTTGCTCATAGTGATGCTTCCTAAGGCCCACTTGACTTCGCAGTCCAGGATGTCTGGCTCTAGGTGAGTGATTATACCATCGTGATTATATGGGTCATAAAGATCATTTTTGTATAGTTCTTCTGTGTATTCTTGCCACCTCTTCTTAATATCTTCCACTTCTGTTAGGTCCATACTGTTTCTGTCCTTTATTGAGCCCATCTTTGCATGAAATGTTCCCTTGGTATCTCTAATTTTCTTGAAGAGATCTCTATTCTTTCCCATTCTACTGTTTTCCTCTATTTCTTTGCATTGATCACTTAGGAAGGCTTTCTTATCGCTCCTTGCTATTCTTTGGAACTCTACATTCAGAGAGATATATCTCCTTTTCTCCTTTGCCTTTCGCTTCTCTTATTTTCGCAGCTATTTGTAAGGCCTCCTCAGACAACCATTTTGCCTTTTTGCATTTCTCTTTCTTGGGGATGGTTTTGATCACTGCCTCCTGTCCATAGTTCTTCAGGCACTCTGTCTATCAGACAAACAGATTCAAGGGATTAGATCTGATAGACAGAGTGCCTGTAGCCCTTCAGCCACCCTTAAATAGCCAGAGACTTCTGTATGGAGTCACCACAAATAGTGTTGTGGGTTGTAGGCTGCGGAGCTGTCGCTAGAACACAGCAGCAGCAAACAGTACTATTTGCTAATAATAATAGGTAATTATCACACAAGTTCAAAAGAGGAAGGTGATGTTTCACATTTCTCTGCATAGCATGACCCTGCCTGCATGTCTAGCAGTATCAGCTGACCATCTTTTAAAATGAATAATGAGTTATGTGACTTAGGAAAGGAGTAAAAGCATAATTCTGATAGAATAAATTGAGAATTCAAAAATCCCTCGGAAGCATGGTGCACTGATATATGAGAGAGTTTAACTTTTCACCTATTCAGTATCTTTAAAAAAAAATACAGCAACATTTGTTCAGTGGTGGATTACCATAATCCTTTTGTTACTAAACCATTACATAACTTTTAGAATTCTTTCCTGTATCAGTCAAAGTTAATTAGATTTATTGGAAGAACACGCCACTTGAGAGGCTTCTACATCCTTACCTCCAGTCTTAGCTTTTACATCTGTATGTGAGAATACGGAGAGTATGTTCCCTAAGTGTGTTTAAATGTTTGGTTACCCACCTCTATTTGACTGACGGAGGGAGAGTGAAGATCCATTAGGACTAGTGGTTCTGAGACTAGCCCAAAATGCAAGGGGAAAAGAAGTGTTAAGTATTCAGAGACTATAATGTACATACATTAAGAACTCATCTAGTGGATCAGTGAGTATACAACTTAATTTTTCCTGGGTCGTGCCCTCCAATCATGCCTAAGGAAAAGAAAATAAAAGAAAAGGTTGTCTAGCTCTACCCACTCTACTAAATTGGAAAGTAATTCCAAGGTGAGTCTACCCCCTGAGAGTAAATGGACCCTTTTAAAATGCTGAGGGAAGGGGACAGCAATTTCCTACCGCTTTTGAAAACACTCCCTAATGAACCCGTAGCATGGAAATTTGCCTACCTTCATTTGTCACACCAGCCTGGATACAAGGAGGACAGTTTACCAGGCTCAAATTTGTTTATAAGGTTTTTCTTCCCTTCAGTGTGGAGAAGAGAGAATAATGAAGTCTCATTTGCAACTTTCACCAGTCAGAAATGTCCAGCAAGAGACAGTGTTGAAGCTGTGCTACCCAGAGAACAACCAAGCCGTCCTCTTTGTGACCTGAAATTTATGATAAAACAATTATTTCAGCCATGAAGGAACACTAAAATCAAGCCAGCTTGTGTGGAATTAGGGAAAGCCAGTGTCCCATAGGAGACGTGGTTTGCAATGGTGGGCAGAGGTAAAGGAACTGGTGTTGACCCAAGTCACGTTTAGTATAAAGAGTCCTTTGTTGACTTGCTGTGATAACAGTTCCTCATTTGTTAGATCATTGGGTATAGAGTTATATAATTCAGCCTTGCCCTTCTCTCCAGCCTACTGCGGTAGCCAACACCTCCTACTTTTAGTCTCTGGACTGCAAAAGCCACTTCCTATACATCAGCCAAATTTGACTTTTAGAGTAGGGCAGGTCATTTGGTAAGTTGGAAGGGAGGTGCAGAAAGGTGGCTAGGAATTAGTCTCTTTTTTCCCCTCTCCTTCTTTTCAAATAACTAGAAACTCCTGCCTTTTGTTTGACTCATGCTTAGGATTCTACTCAGTATTACAAACCTATCAGACATCGCCCCTGCCTGTTGTCCTGATAACTTTCACAATGCTTGTCAAATGCCACAGAGGGTTTTTCTCAATTATTTAAAGGACAGTTTGTGCCAGTGTTCTTCCAACCATTATGATCCTGCTCCTATTATCTCACATTTAACAGAGATTGATTTCTTGCCTAATATTAGCTGGAGAATTCTATTTGGATCAGTCCGGTAGAATTTTTAAAAATGTAATTAGCCTGAGAATTCACCCCACTCTTCGATTTAACTGCTGCTTGAATACCTCCTGTGACGTTTCTGCACTTTCTGCAGGGCACGTGGAACTCTGTTACTGGGGTGAAGCAGTTCATGGCAGGAGAGCAGCCCATGAATTGCTATGAGCTTGTCACGGAGCATCCTGCATATACGTGTGTTTCAGACTACAATTGTCCTCCTAAGATTAAATAAAAAGCATGCATTGATTACCATTGGGCTCCAGTTAAGGAACAGCTGGTGTTCCTATCACACTTGCATTAAAAAGAAACTTGTAATTTAGCTATCCAGATGTACATTTTTTGAAAAAATCAAAATATATAATTGCATTTGCTTTGTCCACTTGTCATTCAAAAGTATCTGGAACTCTACCTTAGGGCTCCTCCTCCCCTTCAAACTCCGTTAAAGAGGGGAGCTATTCGTACAGACCAACATTTCCCTTTCTGAGATCAGGGTTTTAAAGGGAAATAAAGAATTTATAGAAAAGAGAGGACTCAGGAAGGCAGCTGATGAGTGTTGGTGAGTATATAAATATATATGTATTTTGTCTTCAGTGGGCCGACGTATTTATTGACTAAGGTCATTTTTGGAATTACCTATTTCATCTTATATCCAGAGTGTCTAGAAGCGTCCAGCTTCGAACCGCACTGCATTTCTCATTGGCACTTCAGGTCCTGCAGCTCTACAAACTTTGCTGCCTCCCTCCCCCACCCCCACCTCCACCCCCACCCCCATCCCCTCTGGGGCAGTGTGTAAGTTCTGTTCTCGCTTTTGCAAAACCTGAGCGTTATGATTTGCTGCCCCAGCCCCTTCCCTTAATAATGAAATGGCAAAAAGCCCTTGAAGTGGGGGCTGGGCTGGCGGGCTGGGGGAAGAGGCGCCACACCCCCTGAGAATAAAGCCCGCGCTCCGCTGCACGAGACCCGTGAGCTAAAGAAAGACTCAAAGAATATACACATCGCTACAGGAACACAGTGCCAACACTCGGAGCGAGCGTGATCTGGAGCGCTACTTTTTGGCGCTCTCCGGGAGCAGCGAGGGAGGCGGAGGACCGAGAGTCCCGGGCTGGGCGCGAAGTCGGGGGCTGCACGCCGCTGGATTCCCGCCGCGTCCGGAGCTGCGAGCCGCGCGCGCCGGGCCAGGTGAGGTCGGCGGCGGCGGTGGGGCCGGTGCGGGGCGCGCCGCGCTACCTGGCCGGGCGGGGCAGCGCGCCGCTTCCCAGCCCGCCGGAGTTGGGCGGGAGTTGCCGCTGGGGCGCCGGGAGTCCCCTTGCCGGCGCCGTGCCCTCGGCGCGCCGCGCGTGTGCCGGGCGCGGGGCACCGCGAGGGCCGCCGGGTCGGCGGGCGCTGCCGAGGACCGACCGGCTGGCCGGCCGGCGGGCCGGCGGAGGGCACGCCTTTGGCTGCGGCCGGGCGGGGTTTGGTCCCGGGTTGCCATGGCAGCCGCTCGCCGGGCCCGGAGTCCCGCGCCCGCCCGCCTGCCGCCGGGGAGCCCGGAGCGCGAGGTGTGCTCCAAGTGGACTAAACCAAGCGCTCGGGAGGCGCGGGGAGGGCCGCCCCCGGGCCCCCACTGTCCCCCAGCCCGCCGGCGGGCCCCAGGAAAGGGTCCCGGAGTAGTGGAGAAAAAGAAAATCCTCAGGTCTCTGGACTCGCAAGGAGGCTCGCCCGAGCCCGGGGGGTGGCGGGGAGGGGGGAGGGGGTCGGAGGGATGTCGCCTCCGTCCCGGAGTCCCTGTGTGCGTCTCTCACTTGACATTTTCTACCCCACCGCGGCCGACTCGAAGCCGGGTTGCCCGTCCCAGCCCCGAAGTTCTGTAGGTGGGGCGGGCTTTAATTTGCTTATATCTAATGATTTCAGGAGCCTCGCTTTAAAATGGCGGCATTGGGTAGCCACCCGTGCTAGAGGCTCTCCCCGCATCGGGGCCACCTAGCGCAGCGCGGCTTTTGCTTCTGTCGCTAACAGATGGCATGTGCCACTGTCCCCGCCACCGCCGCCGCTGAGAGCGGGACCCCTTAGCCCCTGGGTTCGCGCTAGCAGCAGAAGGTAAGGCCGGCGAGGAGTTGGGGTTGCCGAGCGTGGCTCCCTTTCTAGGGCGCCGGCGAAATCGAATGCTTTTTAAACTTTTATTTTTCAAAATGGCAAGTAGAAGGAAAAGTAGTCCTACAAGTTTGTTAACGTTAGGGGCTTTAATCTTTCTTCTTTTTCTGCTTCCTTTTTTCTCCTTCCTTTATATATCTGTATGGCATATATAATGCCTATTTTGTCATTGAAAGGAACTTCTTGTATGGCATACCATCCGCAAGTGCTTCTAGCCGCTCACGTTCCCGGGGCGGTGCGGTAACGTGGGCAGTGCCCTGGCTTTCCTGTTGCGCGGTCTGGTCTCTCTTCCCGCTGCAGAACAACACATTTAGGCAGCTTGCTTTTACTATCGGCATCCGAAAGGGAGTGAAGGTAAATTTCAGGAGACTCTTGAAAAGAGAACGTTCATTTTTAGCGTTCACACGATAAGCTTTTATGGTCAGAAAATGAAATTAAATAGACCAGCAACCCAAGCTAACATTCGGGTGATTCAGTTGTGTAGTTTTATCGTTAGTAGACCTACTGTGTGTTTTTCTGTCTGCTGACCCTTAGTTGGTGGAGCTTAATACAACAGTGAGGGTGAATTTATTGTTGCTGTAATTAAGATAGCATGTTTTCCAAAAGTTCTTCTTTTCAGATGTTCCTAAATTGCTGGTGTTTTTGAATTGGGTATGAATCCTCACAGCATAATGCCACAGGTTAATTGACGAGAAAACACCAATTAAAACAAAACTTGCAAGATTTAGTTTTGAAATAATTGCTAATTTTTCACTATGTTGACCCCTTGATAAGTCTTTGGGTAGTTACTGGTATAATGGTTGGAAAGTGGACTGTTGAACTAGCTGTACTAATGACCACACGTTAGTGTTTAATACAGTTCACCTGAGGTTTTTCCCCTCCTATGAAAGGCATATTGACCATGGAGCTTACCAGCGCCCTCGGATTTTTCTGGTTATAATCACATTTTTCCATTTTGCCTATGAGAAATCTAGTCCTTAATGTTTAAATACTGTTAAAAGTTGTTTTTGAAATGTTTCTCAATGTGTAATACTTCAGGGAAATGCTTTCATATTTGTTGAAACTTCCCTGAACATAGCCTAAAAGGGCTTCTACCCATAACCCAGGTGATATTCTTCTACCTCTGTCCACTTTTGACTTCTCCCAAAGCAATAGGAGCAACTTGGCTGGCAGATTCTCCTGTTATTAAAATAAGCAAGCTCCCCGAGGAGTGGTGGGGGTGAAGAGATTGTTTTGCACCTGTGCGAAATGCTGCAGTTTTCCTGTCTAGGTGCTGTGGTGTGCCTAGAAAGAACTTCACTGTTTGCAGTGGAATTTACTGTATAATCCATTTTTCAGATTATTGGTGGCAGAAGTGTTCAGGGAAGTTCATCACTTCACATCGAAAAGGAGAGTTCCTCTTGCAGGTAGAGAAATAGATACCTGCATTTGTGCAAGAGAGCAGCGATGACACAAAGGACCTTCTCTAGCTTTTAGTGATTACATCCTTAGACTCCAGCTCATGAAGCTTTGCTTCCTCACATCCTGCCTTGTTGCTGAATGACTTTGGGCAAATGTATCCTTAAAAGAGTGGGGGTGGCATGGGGTGGGGGGCTAAACCTTGGGGACAGAATAGACAAGCTGAACTAGTGTCAGACATTAGAAGACATTTTGTCAGTTACACATTCAGTGGCTTTCTAGACTGATGAGATTGGAGACCTTGTATGAAAATATAAGCAAAGGAGTTTGTCAGAAAAAAAAATATTTTGAGAGAGAATTGATATGGTGCTGGGCTAGAGGTGGTGACTGCATGTTTCACTCTGTTTCTTACCTCTTAGGTACTTCATTTCTCCAATTTCCTTTGCTGCTTTAATGATTCCCCTCAACTGTTCAGCCCACGCGTTTCACAACAGGTGCCTTTTATGGGGGATAACACCTATGATTCTGAGCTGGTATCCGAATTCTCTTTGGTAATCTCCTGCACCTACCTAAGCAATGCTTGGCACAAATTAGGTGCTTAATACATGTTGAGTTAAAAAGAAAAATGAGGAGTTGGTAAACTCACAGAGGAGCAGATTTTGTGCTCAGCTTTTAATTTAAACAGAAGATAGTTTGCTTTTTGTGCCCTGGCTAGAACCTCAACATTTGAAGTCATTTAGAACATTCTTTCCCTTCATTTCCTGCATTGTATTTGCCTCAAATGGGTTCCCTCGCTTCTCACTGCACTGCTAGGCTCCTGTGTAATTCATCATTCTGACCGGTAGGTGTACTATTATCTGCCCAGCTCTGCCATATGAAAAAGTAATCACAGCAGCCTGGGGAAAGAAAGGTCTTGCCTTGGGAGGCTGTACAGTACTGCACGTGCTTGGAACAGTGGCCGTGTCTGGGCTGCTGTGCAGATGCTTACTGTGTAGCTGGAGGTACAGTTTTGTCTCTCCCCAGATGTCTTTATATGTGAGAGGGAAGGGAAGGGAAGAAAAGAGTAAAAACTCCTAATGTGATGAAGATTTTCCTTCTGAAAACTGCACATTTATTCTGCTTATTAATAGCACAGTCCTTTCAGGAAGGTGGCAGAGTTGTTCTGTTTTGAAATAAATCAAACTGTCTGATAGGATTACAAACAGAGATTGGGGCCTAGCAGACAAGAATAAGTTACAGTCCATGTTTGACAAGTAATTTGATCCCGTAATTAAAGTTAGATAATGATCACTGCCATGTTACAGCTCTCAAGTGTCTGAAAGAGCATGCAGGCTACGTACACCTTGACTTTGTTAAGGTGCTCCATATGGTTGAGTTTTCTTATAATAGTGTAGTAGGGTCAACAGATGGATTTTTCTCCCTTTATAAATGTATGTGATGTCAGGAGAGTATAATTCAGAAGTTTTGTTTCTTTTGGGGGGTTTTTCTGTCCCTCGGTCCATGTGACAGAGCTCTCAATTCAAAAATAAAAGGAAACGTGTGCCTCAGATGAAATGACGTGGGCCCTTTCCCTCTAAGAGAATAAACTGGGAGCAAGTACCTTTAATTGCTGACCAACCCAAAACAAACACAAATTATGACCCAAAAGAAAGCAAATAGAGCCATATTAATGTAGGCTTTTAGATCTTATGGAATCTGGTTCTGAAGCATCCTGCTCTTCCTGAATGGGTTATATATTGCTTGAAGACAGCCAGATGACAGTGTTGGAAAGACAACTTTGAGAATTAGGATAAATAAGTTATCAATTACATTATCAGGTGTTAATGCTATCCGTTTGACCTAAAAGGGGTCAGAAAAGTTTTTTGCCCCAGATCCTTCTAATAAATACACAATATAAAACCATAATTTACTTCTCCTTGGTATTAAGTTGAGCGACTATGGGGGAAAAAAAAAAGAAAAAAATAAAAGAGTGATGGGGAAATAATGCAACTGGAAAGAAGGACCTTATTTTTATTTGCGAAATAAAGGTACGCCTAGGTTGTCTGGGCACAAAGAAGCACACGCAGTGCACAGTGTACAAAATAGTCTTCATCTTAGGACAGTTTATACAACCATGCATTGATTTATTCCCAGATGATTATAGAAAAATACCTATTTTTACAGCACTCCTCCAATTCTAAGAATGAAAGAAAAAAACTTCACAATAAACTATAGTAAATGTTTGCATTACACTATGTCTCTCCAAGGCTCTGTATGTTGAACTCCAGTAAGTTAATTAGAATATGTTGATTAGAACTCAAGAGGAAGCAGAAATGAGAAAGCTTGATTTAAGTATGTGTGTGTGTAGGGGTGTATACATGTAAGTGAATATACATGTGAATGTATATAACATGTACAGTATATATAACATGTATGTTATATATTCACATACATGTCACACACACATACATATATATATATTTTTCTCCTTCTATATGTATATGATCCTTTTCAAGGAACTCAAGCATAGTAACCCCAGAACTCTTCATGATAGCCATGAGACCAAAGTGTTAAGGGAAAAAAAGGAGACTGATTAATAGAGATTTAGAAATCAATTAGGCATGCTATTTAAAATATTATGTCTACTCTTAGGGCCTTTTTTTAATCAGCATTACATTGGCTCATGAGTAGAAGGAGTGATTTGTTTTTAACATTAGACAGAGGTCAGTTTTATGACGACACAGTGGATGAACTTGAAGGGCCCAGAAGGAAAGGGCCTCCAATTGAGAAAGGCAGTCTGGGCAGAATTGCAGGAGATTGGCACTGGACTTCTGACAGGCTGTGTGATCTCCTTAAGGCCGTAGGAGCATCCTAGAGACCGGCAGTTTGCTTCATCTTGTTGTCCAATGTGGATTACTCAAATTAACTTAAAATTGTCCCACCAGTTTTTTTGAATCTTGAGCTCCTTGGCATCGCCTGCAACTGGTGTGGAAATTTGAGACTACTTTCTTAAGGCTTATTCAGGTTTCCTTGAATGTATGCTGCTGCTGCTGCTAAGTCGCTTCAGTCGTGTCCGACTCTGTGTGACCACATAGATGGTAGCCCACCAGGCTCCTCTGTCCCTGGGATTCTCCAGGCAAGAACACTGGAGTGGGTTGCCATTTCCTCTTCCAATGCATGAAAGTGAAAAGTGAAAGTGAAGTATGAGTAACTCCTTATTAGGCAAGTTCCTGGGTCTCCTTTATATCCCCAGTGCCTGGACATAGTAGCTGGTACTAGTGTTAGTCACTCAATTGTGTCCAGCTCTTTGCAGCCCCACAGACTATAGCTCCCCAGGCTCCTCCGTCCATGGGATTCTCCAGGCAAGGATACTAGAGTGGGGTGTCATTCTCTTCTCTAGGAGATCTTCCCAACCTAGGGATCAAACCCTGGTCTCCTGAGTTGCAGGCAGATTCTTTACCATTTGAGCTATAGGGAGGGCTCTCAGTAAAACTTGGTTAAGTAAATGGGAGAATATTCTTTCTAACTTCTTGTTTTATTTTATGAACAGCCTTTCTGTGATTTCAGGTAGCGTTATCTATTTTTTTTGACAAAAAATTATCAACAACAAACAGGGTATCGTGCTTGACGCCATGGTAGCAGCTCTGCCACAAGTCCAGGGAAAAGCAGGCAATGGCAGCCTTTGGGCTGAGGCCTCAAGGAGTAGCCTGAAAGCCAGCTGCTCTTTTCCCGTCACCTGTATTTGCATTTAGTGTATCCCTAGCACATCCCAGAGAAATCAGTCCGCAACCAGAAGTTGTGTAGAAACAGTCCTTCAAACCGTTTTACCAGGTTAAAAAAAAAAAAAAAGGAACAAAATCAGAAATACCGTGACTCAGATGCCTCATGTCATGTATAGTTTAGAAAGTGATGAAGTCAGACAAAACCCCAAAAGGACACTGAGAGCTGTCTCATTTTCACTCAAAACACTGATTGCCCATTTAGAGGGTGAATTTGCATAGGTTTTTATTTACCAAGATACAGGTGTGAATAGCGCCTCTTTTTACTGTATCCAGAAAGCAAAGTCCACCCAGTGGAAGAGACGAGCTGCCATTTCAGATCCACCACAATCATCTTTTGTGCCCAGAGGACCATGAGGCTTTAGGTACAGCTTTTGCAGTCTCTCCTTATATAGCAGCATGAACAAACCAGACAAGGGGCTGTGTTTTTATTTGGCAGGGGGCAGTTGGCCTGTTAGCAGAAACCAAGAGAGTGGAAGAACCAGAGAGCTTGCATTTCAACTTTTGTTTTTAGTCTTCAGCCTTCACGCTGGAAAACAAAGCAGAAGAAAAGTACCATGTATAATATTAATTTGGACATATGTCCCATAGTATAATTTCTCACTTTTTTTTGCTTTACAAACTGAGAAAATGAGATTTTCACATAATGTTAGGGTGGTTGCTTTATTATGATTGGATCCATGTACTCTGTAGTGGTTTTTCCAAGTTCTATTTAAAATATATAGAAACACACTCAACTAGATGCGTGACACGCTGGCAGAGATCACATTCCTTCTCAGCACCCTACTGTCCACCGAAATGCAGGCACTCCATAAATAGCCCAAATTTTTATTAAAGAACAAACACATTGATGTGTCCCCCCGTCCTTGCTATCTGTTATCAGTGAGGCTCCCAGAGAAGAGGAGTGGATTCTTTTCAGAGGTGATTTTGAGCAAAATTTAAACTCTCAAGTTGTTGATGTCAGCATCTTTCCTAAGTGATTGGATAGCATGAAGAAAACCTTCTTAGCTCACCCAGAAGTATGAGGTGAAAAATATACAGATTATAGGGTCACTTTTTATGTCTAAGAGCTTCAAAATGTAGAAAACCATGGGGGTGGAGGAGGTGCTGGGTAGTCTGATCTTTTATAAATGCCTGTAGCACTGACCACAGCCACGGGAAGGGACTGTCTATAAGTGTTCTGCCGGCTTTCTGAAGCCAGGGTCTGGGCTGGGATCACACTCACAGTGTCTCCCCAAGGGAAGGCCTTTTTTCGGAGAAAGAGTTTGGCAGAACTTTGGCCAACTAGCTGCCCTGCTACCGTTTAGTAATCCTCTTTCTTTGATAAACCTGGTTTTGCTGGGGGATTCATTTGGACATCCCGAGAGCTTCAGTGTAGCAATAACATGAGAGCAAAACGCTTGTACTTTCCAGTTAAACTTCCCCTCCAAAGATCTTTGGTGATTGAGAAGTTGAGAGGCTACAGAAATGTGACATAGGGCTTGGCATTTCACAGTTCTGGAAAAAAGACAGGAATCCCTCCATATGGTGTGAAGTGTGTGTTGACAATAGTGAAGGATCTAAAATGTGATTCCCTTAGAGACCTCTCATACCTGTACATACTTTGAGGTTACACAGGTCATATTGTGGGCTGGTGAGAGACAGAGGGAGAGAGAAACCAAATTGAAGACGCTAGTTCCTCTTCTCTGGGGTATTATAGTCTGCAGTTCTCTCTTTACTCATCAGGTGCATGCAAATTGTTCTGAAAACTGACCTGAAATTAACAGGAAACATCTAGGTTATCTAATGTCTGATCCTGAACACTTTTACTTTTTACTTTTTCTCATGTGGTCTGTTATTCCTGTATTCATTAAAATGCAGAAGTTCAAGTGACTGGTTGTGTGACCAGTCCTAAGGAAATTTTTTGGTAAAAGTTACATTTTTCACTTTCAAGTCTAGATCATCTAACAGCTCCCTTCATTGCCTTCCATCTTATCCCCAAAGAAATTTCCATAATATTTTTAGCCATCTATGAAAACAGTTCCGACAGAGGCACTGAGAAATAGTGACAAGCAATGACAGGAAATGCCGTTTGCTCTGGTCTCCTTCATAACTTAGTGAGGCCACAGCTGCCTATTTGCTTTTCGCTTCCTGTTTGGGGGCTATTTGGGTCAAAAGTAGCAGTGTTTTCCGTATAGAGATGATTTTTTTTTTTTTTTTTGGCTTTATTATGTAGGGCCACGGTAAATCTGTCACTGGACTGTATATTTTGTATATTTTATGAACTGTATCATGTGGTTTGAGTTTAATTTGGAAGGCAGTGCTTTTACAATAAAGATCTGCTCACCACCCCCCCACCACGTGCAGCTTTAGGGTCTGGGGTTGCAGGGGCATTCGAAAGTTTATAGCTCTATTTACACAATAGTGATTGCTGAGAAGGGCATTTCCTGCCAGTTAATGACTGGTCGGAAAGGCCAACGGTCCAAATCCAGGGAGAGAGGACCATTCATTAGATGCCACGAAGGGACCAGGACGCTTTTATCATGAAGTGGGGGGGAGAAAGTGAAAACACAGTCTGCCTTTTGAAGAGCCCAAAGCAGTGCAAGCAGAGCCAGATATGGAGGTGCTGCTTTGTGGTGTGAAAAATGGACCTTTTTTTCATGACCAGGACCAAGTGACTTTCCCAAGAGGGTACCCAATCAAGACGTGGATGAGGAGGGCATTTCCTGCAGGTTGATGACCCATGGAGAGAAGACAGAGAAAGATGAGGGCCCTGAGCTGGCCCAGGATTAGCTGCCGAAATGGTCAACTCACAGGTGTTACAGTGCCCTTAAAAACCTTTAAGATCACAGGATTGAATTTCCTAACTGGTTGGATAACCAATTCATTGTGAAGTGGACAAGCATTTAGGGATGGGAAGAATGATCTCTTTTCAAGGTCAGTTAAGCAGGACACCAATATTCTGTTTCAGTTTCCTAATATAAAGAAGGTAAATAATATGTATGAAGAATGCTTCACCTCTTGTGAAAGGAAGTATCTTTGAGGGCTGTAATAGTGACCATTTAACCTAAGACATTCTCAGGAAACAGTTTCGTCACAAGTATAATTCTTGCCTGCTATAAAGCAGCTGAGGTGTGAAGCATTTGGCATTGATTTAGAGCAAAAGCAGAATAGGCCCAAGATTAGGTTCACATCCAGGAATCCCTGACTTCCTGGCCTGTCCTTCACTCCCTTAGCTTCTTAAGCCTTCATTTTGCAAAAATGTTAAATGTTTATAAAGGGTAAACATCTGCTCTAAGTTGTTTAATAGATACCTCCATGTAAGGGGGTTCTGGGACACCCCCACTTCAGAACTTGGCTTAGTCTTTTACCTTGAAATTTCCTTCCATATCTTCCAAATTTGGTAGGGGAATGGCAGGGGTGGGCCCGGCCTCTGAAAAACAGGCGATTGTAATAGGCCAGGCACCTGGATTTCTTCATGGGATTGAGTCATCTGTCACAGGCAGAGCACACCAAATATTAAGTTTCATTTTTGGGTCTGGAAAATGTCATTATATGCTTTTTAAATATTCAGTAATCCAAAGATTGCTGGTCATCACCAGCTCCAAAATGAAAAGAGTTTTCTGAAGTTTAAAACACTCTACAAATTAACTGTATACCAGTTACTGTTGTTAATATTAGATGATACCTCGAACACATTTATAAACAAAAAAGTGACTTGGATGAACTAAACAAAAAATTACAACATGATTTTATTGTTGAGAATTCTTGCATTTGAATGTTAAGATACACTCAGATTTTTCAAGCTCAGATTCAATATAATATTCTGATTTACAAAATGTTTTGGATTAAGAACAAACAAGGTTCTTCTGAGTAGATGTCCCAATGACCTGAATATTAACATGCATTTATAGTTAGCAACACGGCTGCGTTTAAATAATGATCCAGAAACCTTAGAGGTATCTTGTTCTAAGAGGTTAAATACCCCTTCCATCTTCTTGACATCATGTTTTGTTTAGCAAACCCTTTCTTTGTGGGTTATCCCCAAATATATTTCATGCTGGTTCAGATTCAGTTACTGTAGTCTGTACTAGTGGCCTCATAATTAATGAAGATTTACCCAACTATTAGCAGAGCTAATACCATTACCGTGTGTCATGTGGTAAGTCTATTTTTTCTATCAGTGCAGTCTTCAAGTGGTGGGCAGCAAGTCATGTGCATAATGAAATCCACTTAAGAAGTTATGACTAGCATTTCTTTTAAACAAAATTGAATAGAATATGTAGCAAGAAAACATCAAAATATATCAGGTAATACATTTAAATATTTTTGATGAGACTGTTATTTCAGATCTATACATATATATATACTTAAGATGTTGAACTGTGTTTCTTATTATTTGTTGCTGTTGTTTAAAAGTTTAAAAGTCAATGTTTTAGTAGATTTTATTTCAAACCAGGTCAAAAATGATTTTTCCTCTTTTTTTTGAAGGGAAGGTAGTCAAGAGATACAAGGGACTTGGTTGCTGACATATTGAATGATGTTGTTTAAGTACCCTGACAGTTGTGTGTCTGTTTTTCAAACTAAGAAGTGAGACATTGCTGTAGGAATGCTGTAAGATTTAACATCTATGATATTGCTGTAGTTCTCAGGGTATGCACTTTATGTAAGTATTATGTTTTTACCAAGTGATGTTGATAGACCATGAGACACAGGAAACAATGGTACCTATGAACAGAAGTCAGAAGAGGACATCTTAGAAAAACAACAACAATAACTAAAAATCTTGAGCTGGCTGGATGTGAGGTGCTTCTAGCAGCAAAAGAATGGTCAAAAAATTTATGTGTAGAAAAAAAGCTCACATTATTATAGGATGAATTTAATGTAAGTGTAAAAAATTTAAAAATTGGTTTTTACAAATCTAAAATGGTCATATCAAGAAAGAAGAAAACTGATTTTTAAATAAGTTGTAAATGTACACATTTACCATATGTTGGAAGAAAAACCTGTGAGTGGCTTTTTTTTTTTTCTGCAGTGAACAAAGGCACACATTAAAATGAATTGTAAAATTGTGGATGGGAGGTGTAAGATGGAAGTTAAATATACCTAGGATGTTGATGAGAAAGTGAAAGCCACTCAGTCGCGTCCAACTCTATACCACTGAGCTATCAAGAAAGTCCTGTTGATGGGAATGATTACACAGATAAAGACGACAATAGTCATAGAGCCTTCCTAATTACTTTTTTGGGGCTTCTCTTGTGTCTCAGCTGGTAAAAGAATCCACCTGCTATGTGGGAGACCTGGGTTCCATCCCTGGGTTGGAAGATCCCCTGGAGCAGGGAAAGGCTACCCACTCCAGTATTCTGGCCTGGAGAATTCCATGGACTGTATAGTCCATGGGGTCGCAAAGAGTTGGACACGACTGAGCGACTTTCACTTTCGCTTTTCACTGATAAGAATTAAACCCAGCACTAGAGAAGAAAGGATTTACTCACATAAGGTACTGAGTATAATCCATTAAGAGGTTGGAAACAGCTTTAGAAATCTGGACAATTTGTGCATATTCCTTTGAATTAAATCATTGTTAGGGAGAGTACAACATAGCCATCTAGGGTACTGTTGTGTGTCCAGTAGGATCATAAGCATCCACCCCCATCCCCAGTTCTCTCCCAGTGCCATGAAGCCTCTTTTATGACTGGACATGTTGACTTCATTCCCAAAGGTCTTTTACTGTGGACATCTTTCAGAGCCTTTAAGCACTGCTGTTTTCTCCACACTAAGAATATGAAATGAAATTAGGCTTTTCATCACAGACATTTAAATGTTAAACTTAAGTTACTGCTCTGGAAATAAAATACAATCTTAGTTCTAATGAGTTGATAACTAAACTCTGTCACTGTAAATGAGTTTCATCTCCCTCTTCAGATATACCATATTTAAAACTTAAGAATAGAGAAAGGCTTACACATCTAATGGTTGTGTAATTAGCAATCAATTTATTAAATGGGATGTAAAACAAATTAAGCACTGTAATAAAGTGTTATACCATCACTGACAGAAATGTTCCGTGAATTACTCTATTCATGATGATAAAAACTAAAAAAGGATGGCTGAATCTGCATATATTTCCCTATCTTTGGAGTGACAGGTTTTAACTATTTCTTGTTCTGTTCATTAAAGCTGTTTAGAGAGCACTAATATGTATGTTTTTAGGCCACAGGATAACTTTGCCTATAGCATCTGTTTCATCATAAACATTTTAGTAGCTAGAGTAGTTAAAATAAGATGTGGGCCATTTAAGTGTGAGTTATTCAGGATTTTCAGCTGCAACAAGGATGTGATGGTTTTGTGTGTTTGGGGCAAACAAAATTTGCCATTGATTTGGGATGTCAGCTACTTTTAAATTTTTTAATACAATTTTAAAGGTTCTATTCCATTTATAGTTACTATAAAATATTGTCTATATTCTTTATGTTGTACAGTACATCCTTGAGTCTTTCTTATACCTGATATTTTGTGCCTTCCACTCCCTCACCCCTCTGTTGCTCCTCCCCTCACTGGTAATAACTAGTTTGTATCTGTGAGTCTGCCTCTTTTTTGTTATATTCACTAGTTTATTTTCCACACATAAGTGATATTATACAATACTTATTTTTCTCTGTCTGATTTGTTTCACTTAGCATATGTCCAGCATAATGCCCTCCAAGTCCATTCATGTTGTTGCAAATGGCAAAATTTCATTCTTTGTTCATTGCTGAGTAGTATTTCAGTATATGTATTTATTTTTATTTTTAAATTTTATTACAGTGTAGTTGATTTACAGTATGTTAGTTTTCTGTATACAGCAAAGTGATATATGATCTATACATGATATCTATATATATTCCTACTATATATATGATCTAGTCTATATATAGTAGTGTGTACATATTAATCCCAAAGTCCTAATCTATCCCTCATTCCCACCTTTGGTGACCAGTAGTTTGTTTTTGAAGTCTGTGAGTCTGTTTGTGTTTTGTAAATAAGTACATTTGTATAATTTTTTTTAGATTCCACATTTAAGTGATATTGTATGATATTTGTCTTTCTATGTCTGACTTAGTGTGATAATCTCTAGGGCCATCCCTGTTGCTGCAAATGGCATTATTTCATTCTTTTTTATGGCTAAGTAGTATTCCATTGTGTGTGTGTGTGTGTGTGTGTGTGTGTGTGTGTGTGTGTGTAGCACATCCTCTTTATCTTTTCATATGCTGATGGACACTTAGCTGCCTCTTTCACTTTAACCCTGTGGGGTTTTTTGTAAATACTTGGCAAATTAATAGGAATAAAAAGAAGCTATGGAAGAAGGTGTGTTACATCTGCCTAAACCCCAATCTGTCATTCATTTCACACATCATCCTAGCTTTTCTCAAGTCTGAGAAATATAATGATCTCTTGTGTAACACATCTGTCAAATTTCATTGAAAACCTCAAGGTATACACGGAACACAAGACCCTCAGTTGGTGAGTTTGTTGATTGTGAATGACTATTTCCCTTAGAAGGCAGTGAGACTGTGAGGGCATACTGTCTTCTAGAATGAAGAAGGAAGATTGAAAGAAAGAAAGAGATGCTATATTTACTAGTCTTTTGCTTTTGTAATTCCCTATAACTTATTCCTCATTTTTGTGGGACCCTATCCTAAAGGAGATCCGTCCTGGGTGTTCATCGGAAGGACTGATGCTGAAGCTGAAACTCCAGTACTTTGGCCACCTCATGCGAAGAGTTGACTCATTGGAAAAGACTCTGATGCTGGGAGGGATTGGGGGCAGGAGGAGAAGGGGACGACAGAGGATGAGATGGCTGGATGGCATCACTGACTCGATGGACGTGAGTCTGAGTGGACTCCGGGAGTTGGTGATGGACAGGGAGGCCTGGCGTGCTGTGATTCATGGGGTCGCAAAGAGTCGGACACGACTGAGCGACTGAACTGAACTGAATGGCCAAGAAAAATTAAGATGTTGGTATTCCTATTGGCAGAATTTTTCCTAAGTGAGGAAAGCTTCTTGGTTCTAAGAATTGCCACCATTTTATTTCAGGAAGCCTGCAACAATTGGACATAGGAAAAACAAAAGCTTGGTCCTCTCGGTTTCAGGAGAGGAGCTCTGGTTCCTGTTGTTCCTCATGTCGGGTAATAATTCAAACAAAACAAAGCAAACGCCTCTTGAAATGAGAGGTTGACTGGTTGGTTTGTTCTTAAGTGAAAATAAGCTGGTTTCCTTGAATCCCTGTAGAGGGAGTGTTGTGGAGGACACATCCAGACTTTGGAGTCATTAAACTTTTAGCTTCCTAGAGCAGAACAGAACTGAGGCAATAAGAAGTCAGAAAGTAAAATCAACACCCATTGCTTTTGTGTCATGAAGGGTCCCTTTCTGATTTGCTAGGTATAAAACTTAAGCATGTGAGATGTCAGAGGCTTGCAACTTCCCTTGACACCTTCTTATGCTGGCAGGCCCGGAGTTCTTGGGTGGCAGTGCTTACTACCACCTTTGCCTCTAGTAATGTATTATACTTTTTAAATCTTAATATCTGTAGGCAGGAGTTTATATATAGGAATAAAATTTGAACCCCCATTTTCACAGCCAATAAAAAGGTCCTATAATAGGTGTTTATTTAGAGTCAACTGACATTTATCGAATAGTTACTGGAGCCAGATGCTCTGTGCCCTGCTGCTGCTGCTGCTAAGTCGCTTCAGTCATGTCCGACTCTGTGCGACCCCATAGACAGCAGCCCACCAGGCTCCCCCCGTCCCTGGGATTCTCCAGGCAAGAACACTGGAGTGGGTTGCCATTTCCTTCTCCAATGCATGAAAGTGAAAAGTGAAAGGGAAGTCGCCCGTCGTGTCCGACTCTTCACGACGCTATGGACTGCAGCCTACCAGGCTCCTCCGTCCATGGGATTTTCCAGGCAAGAGTACTGGAGTGGGGTGCCATTGCCTGTGCCCTGCTAGGTGCTTTCATTGTTGTTGTGACATTTCCTCTAGCTACAAAATGCAGTTGGTTCTAGCTAGGCAAGTACGCTCTTTCACACCAGTAGATATTGGGCTAAATATTGTACCTTCAGCTCTTTGCTCACTTTTTAATACAACCCCATACCACCCTCACAAACACAAACTAATTTCTTCATTGTCCAGTCATATTCTCTTCATTATTTGGGGACCATCTCATGACCTATGGCCTCCCTCTTCCATCAGTAAAGAAATTTATTTCCTTTTCAGTCAAGCCAACATTAGTCTCTCAATCATCTTGATAGAACAAATGACTGGTGGATGGTGCTACAGTTGTTGTTGTTGTTGAGTTGCTAAGTTGTGTTGTCTCTTGATGACTCCATGGACTATAGCACACCAGGCTCCCTGCCCTTCACTAGCTCCCAGAGTTTGCTCAAACTCATGTCAATTGAGTCAGTGATGCTATCTAACCATCTCATCCTCTGCTGCCCCCTTCTGCTTAGCCTTCAGTCTTTCCCAGCATCAGGGTCTTTTCCAGTGAGTCAGCTCTTCACATCAGCTGGCCAAAGTATTAGAGCTTCAGCTTCAGCATCAGTCCTTCCAATGACCATTCAGGGTTGATATCCTTTAGGACTGACTGGTTTGATCTCCTTGCTGTCCAAGGGACTTTCAAGAGTCTTCTCCAGCACCACAATTCAAAGGCATCAGTTCTTTGGCACTCAGCCTTCTTTATGGTTCAATTCTCCTATCCATACATGACTACTGGAAAAACCATAGTTTTGACTAGATGGCCCTTTGTCGGCAAAGTGATGTCTCTGCTTTTTAATACACTGTCTAGGTTTGTCAGTTTTCCTTCCAAGGAGCAAACGTCCCTTAATTGCATGCATGCAGTCATAGTCCACAGTGATTTCAGAGCCCAAGAAAATAAAATCTGTCACTTTCCACTTTTTACCCTTCTGTTTGACATGAAGTGAATGAAACTGGATGCCATGATCTTAGTTTTTTTTAATATTGAGTTTCAAGTTCTACAGTAGGGTGGGAAATAACAGAGGATGAAGCATAAGGAGTCAGGAGTGTGAAATGATGTTGAGTGAAAGTGCTGCTGAAACAGCTACGTAGAAAAGCCTAGATCAAAGTTGTATGAAACTTTTTTAAAATGCAGAGACATAGCAGAGTAAAGCCTTGGAGTCAGTCTCTTACCCCTAGGAGTGGTCCGGCACAGCCCAAAGGGAGCATCAGAGGAGGAATCGCTTTGTGCCACAGAAGCAAAGTAGAAAGTTTTTAGAAGGAGAGTGCGATATCAACCAATATCAAAGGTATTATGTAAATTGAGTTTTGGTATTTTGGTATTTGGTTTTGGTATTTTAAATGTTATGGGTGACTTTTTAAACACACGAAACCAGTTTGCAGAGGGTTGAGGAGTAAATGAAAAATTGGGAAATGAAAGTGGTAATGATTGCTTTTTTGAGACACTTGATTAAGAATGAAAAATGTTGGAACTTAACAAGGAAATAGGATCCAGGGAAGGAAGAGTTTGTTGTTGTTTTAGGGTAGGAGTGGCTGAAATGTGCTTACTGGCCGACAGGGAGGCAGAGGTGAAGCGCTCTTTCATCCTACTTTTACTCTTCAAATGTAGAATACGAGAAATGTTTGTAAGTCACCAAATAGATATTGAGTGCCTACCCTACTTGCCTTGCATCTCGGTTAATATGCACAGTATTATTTGTGCAATCTGATTGAGTAATCTGTGAAGGGCTCTGGTGTTTATTCTCTTTGTACAGGATTAAGCCCATCGTAAAAAAACTGGGATAGGTTTGGACAAAAACAAGACAGTGGAACTCAGCCAAAATAATAGATAGGGTTGTTTTTAAGTAGCTTTAGAGACAAGTCAGTGCTACTGAATTAGTGAAAATGTGACTGACATCTTTGTATAAGTCAGGCTCAGTGAAAATGAACGAGAAGGTGGTAAAAGCTATAAAAAATAATGATTCCAATATAACTGCCAAGGATGGACTTTTACTCTGTGATTTCCCTTTAGACTCAGATTCAATGTCAGTCCTTCATCAAGTTAGAAATTTTAACATGGTAAGCAGCTTCCCTAAGTTGTATCTGGCAACTTTAGTTTTTTGTGGATTTTATACTTTTTAATATGTAATTTAAAAAATAAACTTTGGGTCCAGATTCAATTCCCCTCATTTTAATCACTCTCCCAATTCTCTCTTCTAGGATGTATTTTGTTCTTCCTTTCTTAGAAGCTGATGATAATTGGTACGAATATCTCTAATGTAAGCCTTGTATTTAATGTCTAGGGTGATGTCTGATTCTAGACAAAAAGAAATGGTTGCTGCTTTGAGATTCTGAAAATGCTTTTTACTCTGGAGAGAAGACAAAATGATGCAAATTTTGTGTCATGTTGAAAAACTTAAATCTTTGAAGTTACTGTAAAGGTACCGATGAGCTAAATCAGCATTTGCCAAACTGTGTTTATTTTGCCATATTTTTTTAAGTGGAATGCCTGGGAATTGATGGTTAAAATAAATACCATATTCTGAGGATTAAATTATACTAAAGTTACCATCCCTTTTCCCCCCACTCCCAAACTATGTATGTATGTGTGTGTGCTTAGTTGCTCCGTCGTGTCTGACTCTTTGCGACCCCATGGACTGTAGCCCACTAGGCTCCTCTGTCCATGGAATTCTCCAGGCAAGAATACTGGAGTAGGTTGCCATGCCCTCCTCTAGGGGATCTTCCCAACCCAGGGATTGAACCCAGGTCTCCCACATTGCAGTCAGTTTCTTTACCATCTGAGCCACCAGGGAAGCCCCATATATATATATGCACATACATATGTATACACACACATATATGTATAGATACATATATACATACATATGAGTGGGTATGTATGTGTAAATAATTTTTTTCAGCTTTTTTAATGCTACATTATAAATTGCTGTGCAAACATGACTTGTTGAGAAGAATTTAAGAATACTCCATCAACAGAAATCAAAATGGTTTAATAATATATTCCTGCCAAGAAGACACACTCTACAAAGTCAGCAGTAACTTAGATTAAAAGATGCCCCCCTCCGCTGCAAGGGAAATATTTGTTAAGTATAATTCTAAAATGACTATGAAGAATTTGCCTTTAATTTCTTATTTATGATTTCTAGTTTCAGCTTCTTCCTTACCATTTTATACTGGAGAAAATAGTATTTCTATACTATCCTAAATAAAGAAGCAAACGAATTGGTTTCACATTTAAGTTACTGAGAGTATCTTTTTACTTTGTTCTGGTAAAAACAGGCAGCAGATCCAAAGTTGAAATAATAGCCTGAATGGGCTGATTAAATCTGTGATCAACAATTTAAAACTCTGCTTGATAATTGGAAGAACTGCAAATGAAGACAAGTTTATATGGTTGGTTTAAATTAAGGCTATTGTTTTGAGGGAACCAGACAGCTTGATAATCAAGTTGTGAACTCTGTGCATCTCTTAACAAGTTAATTTAATCTGATATGTCTTCAAAGGCCATGTTCCGTGTTACCAGTTAACAACACCTCACAGGCATCTGAGCCCCTTCTCCAGAGTCTGCTCTCTGGTTTATTACTGTTACAGTGATTTATTGGATTCAGTAAAGACATTGAATTTGCAAATGAGCCCTTTGGGGGTTATAGTATCAATAATAACAACCTCGCTGAAACTATATTTTTTAACAATGATGTTTACACATTGAAATTAAATAATCAAAATTATTGATACTCATTTGAATTTTCACAATTAGTGATTAAAATAATTTAAAATATATATAGAAAATGTATTTTCCCCAAAGTCTTTAATGCATTATCTTTGTATGTGTGTTTGCATGTATGATTAATACTGTAATAAATGCCGAAGAAATGACAACTTGTTTGTCGAGCTTTGAGTGGAGAAATTCCAGCAAGGAAGACAAAAGTGAGTGATGAGAAAGTATTTCCAAACAAACCTCTCTTAAAATGGCTTTTCAGTAAAAGCCTTTGTGTCCACTTCTGCCCAGCTGCATTAAGTTGCGAGAAACATTTAATTTACTTTAGAATGCCAAGTAACTTGTCTTTTTCAAAGCTAAGGAAGTCTGGTTTTGTCAAACTTGCTGTCTTTTTTTTTTTTTTTGAAAGCACTAGCCGTCTGTCTTTGAGAGGTAGTTACTCATTTCTTCAGATTCCACTTCTATTCGATTTCTCTTGTGTCTGTTCATCACTGGAGCTCCCTTTTATCTCAAAAGGTAAGCTTGCATTTGTCCCTTTAGCCTCAGTTCCTGGAACAACAGTAATGTTCCTCAACATCCATGTTGACATCCAACGGTCTGTAGTTTCTTTTCTTGGCAGGAATTTGATTCTTCCAATATTCAAATTGAAAACCATAGTCTTATATGTGCAGAGCAGTTGACAAAGAGAAGGGGGAAGGGGCAATTTATCTGACTGCAGTCAACAAGCTAAACAAATTCATATGGAAAAAAAGCAAATCTGCAAAACATACATGGAGAAAAATTAGGTATACCAGCTATGTGTGATTTCTGCTGTTGATTTTCTACAGCATGTCAACCCTGGCACCACTCCCGCACCCCCTCCACAACACATATTCACACAAACATACACAGGAACGGTTTTAACTTATGTTATAGATTTGTAGTATCTGTGGATCTTTTTCAAGTATATCTTCCTATGTAACATCTGACCTAAAATAAAACAATCATACTTTTTTCTTTAAACATAACATTAACTGACAACCAGTTTTTTAGTGTCAGAGAAGGCCTAACCCTAGAACAATTTACTAGGAAGAAAAGAGGAAAATGGAACTAATATTAAGACTATATTAAGAAGTGATAGGAAGAGGTGATGCAATTTTGTACTGTTTGCTAATGGAAACAGCTGCCGACTTTGTGCCAGGCACTGTGATAAGCATTATACACGTATTATCTCATCTAACCCTCATTGCAACCTTGTGAGGTCGGTGTTATATCTCCTTTTTACAGATGGTGAACCTGAGGCTCAAAGAGATTAGGTAGCATGCCCAAAGACGTTCTGCTAGTAAACAGCAGCGTCCAAACTTGAAGTTTTTCAACTGTGACTCCATACTCTGTTTATATTGTGGAAATATAGAAAAGGTTTCATTGAGAACCTGAGTTTGCTGCCTGTCGCTTTCACTGTGTGATCTGGGACTGAGCACTGGATAAAGCAGTGCTGCTTGAAGGAAGTAAAGATCTGGAATGACCAGACGCTGTGGACTTTGCAGTACACTTCTAAGTTACAGACCTACAAACTGCTACAAGTGGGAGGGAGAAAGCATCACTCAGTCAATAATACCTTTGTGCAGAATAAGTCTGCTTGGCACAATATTGTCAGTAACAGCAGACTTTTTAAAAGTCATATTATGGTGAGATAGAATATTAATTTATTTTATTTTATATTGGAGTATAGTTGATTTGTGATGTTGTGTTAGTTTCAGGTGTACAGCGAACTGATTTGGTTATACATATGTATACATTTATTCTTTTCTGGATTAATTCCTGATTAGGTTATTACAGAGTATTGAGTTTAGTTCCCTGTCCTATACAGTAGGACTTTGTTTATGATTTTATATAGAGTATATATGTTAATCCCAACCTTCTAATTTACCTATCTCCCCACCTTTTCCCTTTGGTAACCATAAGTTTGTTGACTAAGTCTGTGAGTCTGTTTCGGTTTTGTAAATAACATATACTATTATTTAATGGTGGTAGTGCCTGGTATTTTTATAGGAATTGTTTGTTTAGGAGATTTTCATGTCAGTTGTGCTGAATGCATGTAGTTATCACACACATTTTAAATCTCAGGTTGATTTTTCCCTGATACTTGACTTCCCAGGACTTTTTCTGTTTCACTCTGCTTTCTATCCCACTTTCAGCTCTCTTTCTTCCTTTTTTTTTTTTTTGCATTGGTTATTCATTCAGCGTATCTTTATTGAGCACATCCCATGAATCAGCCATATTTCTTGGTGCTGAGGTTTTAACTCTGAGAAAGTATTCAAATAAGTTGTAGTATTAAGATAAAGAACCTAGTTTTTTTTTTTTTTTAAATAACCTGAGCATCACAAAGCATCATTATCCATAATGCCTTGGGTCTCCTTCTTTAGCCTAATCATGTTGTTTTAAAATTGTACTGACTTATTCATAATAGCCCAAAATAGGAAACAATCCAAATGCACATCAGCTGATGAATAGGTAAACATATGTGGTATACTCACACAATGGAATACCATTCAGGAATAAAAAGGAAGGGTATGTGTATTCAACAACATGGACGAACCTTTAAAATTTTATTTATTATTTATTATTAAAATTTATTCTTAGGGAAAGAAGCCAGACACAAAAGGCTACATACTGCATGATTCCTTTTATATAAGATGTCCAGAATAGGCAAATCCACAGAGACAGAATGTAGATTAGTGGTTGCTCAGAAATGGAAGGGTAGGGGCATGTACAGAAATGCTTTGGCTAGGGGATCAAAATATTCTAAAATTGTGATGATTTTGCTCATATCTGTGGATATACTAAAACCACTGAATTGTACATTTTAAAGGCTGAGTGTCATGGTATGTGAATTGTATCTCAATAAAGCTGTTACTAGAAATTATATTGACTTATGTATGATGACAGTTATATTATTCCCATTTTAAGAATTACAAAAGTTAAGGAACAGCTAAAGGGAGGGGGTTGTTGATCTTCTTTTAAAGAGAAGCAGTGGATTGGGACATGTTGAGATTCGCACTCATTCTATAACCTTTATGGGGAAAGTTGATTTGTTACAGAAAGATTCACGCTCACCTTTTCTGTTATTTGGGGCGCCGCCACTATTGCTCCCACTTTGCCATGCTACCCTCCACATGGAACAGATCTTTTTCTCCCCCACCAGCAGAGTGTCTTCCATATAGCAGATACTCACTGCTTAAGTTGGTTTAGGAAGTGTTTTGTCAGTAACTTAGTATATATGAGGTATTGAGCCAAACACTGAAGATGAATAACACATGCCCTTGAGGAGCTCACAGTTGAGCAGATAAGCAAGGATTCCACTATAGTATGACAACTGTTGAGATAGAGATGGGCAGATGTGTTTGATGGGGATGCTGAAATCCTGAGTATAGTTCTGTATCTGGATCTCATTCATCCACTCATCTGATATGCGTATCACGGCTGAGGCATTCTCCTCTACATTTCAACACATCCAGTAAGAAGGCTTCCCTGGTAGCTCAGCTGGTAAAGAATCCGCCTGCAATGCAGGAGACCCCAGTTCAATCCCTGGGTCGGGAAGATCCCCTGGAGGAGGGCACGGCAACCCACTCCAGTATTCTTGCCTAGAGAAACCCCATGGACAGAGGAACCTGGCAGGCTGCGGTCCTTGGGGTCACAAAGAGTCAGACACGACTGAGCGACTAAGCACACGTGCACATAATAAGAAGGCTTTCCCCTTTTACCGACATGGTGAAGTTTAACTGCATTTTTCTCATCTACCAAATGCCATGTATTTTGACATTAAATCTATGAATACAATGCAATTACATACTTCATTTGTAAATAAAGCTTAAGTAGAACTGTTGTTAGTATTGCTTGGCACCTCCAGAAATGATATCCTAATAGAACCTAAAAGTACTGGGATTCATTCTGTGCCCAAATATCTAGGAATATGCCTATAAATTTTAGGTTATGTTTGTGTACTTTTGTGCCCATGGGAGGCAATACAGACTAGTGATTGCAGCAAGCATTCTAGAGCATGCCCCAAATTGACAAGGGCTTTTCCACTAATCCACTGTGTGACCTTGGAGCAAGTTACTTAGTCTTTCAGAATCTCAGTTCCCCCATTTATAAAATTGGGAAAATGCTGGTGTCTACCTCATAGGATTGTTATGAGCAGTAAATGAATTAATGTACATGAAAATGCTAAGATTAGTGCCAGGCTAAGATTAGTGAACACAATGTGCATGTTTCCTGTTGTTATATTTTCAAGTCATCTGAAATTTTATGCTTTAGTATTCTGTTTTTCATAAATCATACATACTCACCTTTAAATGAAATTTAAATCACTGGAGGTTGATGTGAAGTTTTCTCTATAGTCCTTTGAGTCTTTTCACCCCAAAAGCCAAGCAGATTCTCCATTATCTGTACTTGGAAATGAGAGGTCAACTTTGACATTCCTTTCTGCTCCTTTTACAAGGCCGCAGAATTTTACAGTAAATTATGTGGCTATCTGTCAATTATCTTGATAAAATTTCCATAGCTCACACACTACTCGTGCTAAGGGATCAGTGCTTTTAGAATGTTTGATGTGTAGTTTATAAACCACAAGAAATAGAGCATACCACAGAGTTGGATTTACATTTCTTGACTGCATTGATGCCATTCTGTTGGCAAGGTTTACATGGGCATTTTTTTAGTCAGCCACTAGCATCATTGGCAACCCACTCCAGTACTCTTGCCTGGAGAATCCCAGGGACGGGGGAGCCTGGTGGGCTGCCGTCTATGGGGCCGCACAGAGTCGGACACGACTGAAGCAACTTTGAGGCAGCAGCAGCATCATTGGCCAGTACGCTATCTAGGAGCTAGGATTTAGTGGTGACTTTCAGTCTCCTACTGCTGATAAAGGTTTTTACTTGGCTCAAACAATTGACAGATACAGTCATTTAGAATAATAATAAATTAACATTGAGATTACTGGTTTTGTCTTAATTTATGGTATCATTAGCCTTTCTTCTTTCTATATTGTGTCACATTATTTCTAGTACAATGATGATATAGTCATTTTCAGGTTTAAGCACATGAAAAAACACTGAGAACGACAGGGAGGAGTGAGGGAGCCAGTCTGGCACAGAAAACAGAAGACTGGAGAAACTAGACGCTATAGTAAGTGCAGCTCAGTCCAGGGTCCCAGGGAAATCCACTTTGTTCTTTTAACCTTTATGGACCAAGTTGTTGCAATGTCCTCATCATTATACTTAGATTACAATTTTATCTTTGTCATTAAATGCTAGCATATTTATATTGTGCCCACTAAGAAAGCTTTCTCAGTAGCAGTAAGCAAATGGCTTAATTATAGCTTTCACATATATGGTCATTATCAATTTTTAGTCTGAAGTTCCCTTAGATAAAATATGTAAACAGTTAAGTTGCGCTTAAATATTTACTAACAAATAGAATCCACCTGCCAATGCAGGAGACACAGGTTCGATCCCTGGGTTGGCAAGATCCTCTGAAGAAGGAAATGGCAACCCACTCCAGTATTCTTGCCTAGAGAATCCCCATGGACAGAGGAGCCTGGTGGGCTACAGTCCATGGGGTCGAGAAGAGTTGGACACAACTGAGTGACTGAGCACACACCCACAGTCTTTATAACGTACTGTAATTATCTCTAGAAATCATCATGTGTTCAGTGACTAATAATCTAGAGCTTGTACTAAGGTAAATAAACAGAAGCAGCAATAACCAGTTCCCTTGTATTTCCTAATCATTGGCATGCCTTTTAGTCACATTTTAGATTTAAGGCGGGCTCTGTCTCTCCCTAGGAATTCAAACTATGCTTTCTCTTAGTTGGCTTCCTGGAAAATCTAAGCCTCCCTCTTGCTCAACAGCTTAAGTTCAAGCAAGCCCTTTTACATCCCTTTATAATGTCAAGGGACCTGAGTATATGGCCTGCATTAGCAAGCACCTAGTGCAAACTATCTGTGATAGTCCAGCAGTGTATGTCTGTATAGGCATATTTTTCTGAAATATTTATTAGAATAATTCCTTATTGGCTGGTAGATAGACACTGACCAGAGCACCCTTTCCACTGGTCACCCCCATGATCAGTCCTGCTTGGCTTGGATGCATGTTTAATATTTTGGATTTCATTTCTGGCTCATAGCCAACAGTGAGATCTGTCCCCTTCCCACCACCCATGCGATTGGAGCTCTGAGGCCTCCACAGTCTTTTCATTTCATGGACTGTTTGTCCCCGGTTGCATCTTAAATGCTAACTAGCATTCTGCGAGAAGAGTCATGTCCCATAAAAAGATGGGGCGCTACTCCCAGACCTCAGCTTCTAAACAGACACTTGAGATCTTATGAAAGCCAGATCCTAAAGCATTTGAACTGTCCTCATAGAGAAGCCCCCAAGCTCTCCCTGAGAGCATTCCAGAAACCACGTCATTTGTGTCTAAGTTAAGACCTTACACAGAGCAGTTGTTGCCATGTTTTCTTTGTTTAAATCTGATTTTGTAAAGTGGAAGATTTAATCAGTGTGTGTGTTTGGGAGGTGACAGAGGCAGTTGTACTCTTGAAGTCATGGCTAATAAGCATTTGCCAGTGAGGACAAAGACATACAAACTACAAAAGTAAACACAAGAATTCCAAGCATATAGGCGTTTGGGACATTTAAAAAGTGTTGAACATTTCCTTCAAGGCATGACCAATGTTTTCTTTGTAATGATAATCTAGAATTATCAGAAAAAGCCTAACTTTTTTTTTTTACTCTCCTGTGTCTAAGGAAGCAACAAAATTTTAAAAAGCATTTCAGAAAGATTTGTTTCCAGATCGATGATAAGAGACAAATATTCATGTTTTTGAATTTTATTTTTTGAAATATCAATTTTTGTTGAACACCTCCTTGCCTGATAGTGTTCCAAGAAATGAGGTGTTACTGTAATAAGACCTTAATGTGAACTTATGCAGTTTTGTAGTATCTGATGGGCCAGCAATATTAATAAAAATGATTTGTCATAGAAATTATATGGGACCAGAATCAGTAGTATAAAGAGGTAACTACTTTCATTAAAAGCACTTCCAAATTCATAGAGTTTGTTTGTTGGGGGTAAAGAATACAGAATATTAATCTTCTGTGTCCTCTTTTTCAATGAAATATAATTGAATTATTTTCTCACTAATAATCGTTTAAGGGAGCCTGATGAAAAAGGCTAAAACTGGTGTCACTATTGAATTTTTGCATGTGCACCTTTTTGCTTGTAAATATGCATTTGTATCTGGAGGAAAAAATATTTTCTTTCATTAATATCATAACATACTCAAATATTTCTTTAATAATTAAGAAATAGAAGTGTGGGCTAAAATAAATATTTAAAATTTTTTTTTGAGTTTCAGTTTGCCAGTGGAAGTTTTTTCAAATGACAGTAACACTTTGCTTATCCTGCAAAGGCTGTGTGGATGGAATTTTCATGCTATCCTGTGTTAGAGGTAGTAATCTCCTGAAGAGCGTGCCATATAGATGGACATGTCGCTTGTGTATGCTTGATGAAAAACCACATGCATTTTCTTCAGAAGCAGAACTTTGAAAGTTAAGTTCAGCTTTGTTTCATTCACACTGTAAGGAACAACAACTATTCTAATTTATTTTTACTAAGTTCCTGGTATCATAACAAAATAAATACATACTAGTTTACAAGATGTACCGTAGAGTTTTCTAGGTGCAAATATATATACTCAACGTATTTGAGGGAGGCTTTCTGATCGGCTCTATGTTAGAATTGATATTTATACTAACATGTATTTGTGAAAACCTACTATTCCCTGGTGGCTCAGAGGGTAAAGTATCTGCCTGCAATGTGGGAGACCCGGGTTCCATCCCTGGGTCGGGAAGATCCCCTAGAGAAGGAAATGGCAACCCACTCCAGTATTCTTGCCTGGAGAATCCCATGGACAGAGGAGCCTGGCGGGCTACAGTCCACGGGGTCGCACAGAGTCGGACACGACTGAGCGACTTCACTTTCATTTTCACTTTCACTATTCACTCCTGGGCTTCCCAGGTAGTGCAGTGGTCAAGGCTCGCCTGCCACTGCCAGAGGCACAAGAGACGCAGGCACGATCCCTGGGTCGGGAAGACCCCCTGGAGAAGGAAATGGCAACCCATTTCAGTTTTCTTGCCTGGAGAATCCCATGAATGGAGGAGCCTGGTGGGCTACAATCTATGGGGTCCCAAAGAGTGGGACACGACTGAGCATACACACACACACGATGCACTCAGCACTAAAAAGTCTATTATAGCTCCCTTTCTTCTACATTACTCCCTTTCCTTTTCCTTTTAAATTCTATCATTTCAGCTTACATCTGGTTTTAGAAAATGGCATTTGTGTTGCATCAGATAGTTTTAAAAGCAGGCTCTTCTTACCTCTGCTTAGCATAACTGGTATATTTGGATAGCAAACCCAGTACCATCTTCAGCAGGCACAGCACTACTCCACTTAATTACTAATCATTTCTCTTGGTATGAATAACCTGGTAAAGGAATGGAATATGGAATGAGTGTTGTTTTCTCGGGTTTTAAGTCATTTCTGATTCCTACTAGATTTGAAAACTGAATGTTCTTCCATTCTTTACGTTATCATATCAACCTTTGCAATTGTGAAGAGCGAAGTTTCTTGATTTTTAGCTAGCATTATTTGTCTTACCGATTCTCAGGTGGCAGTAGTGGTAAAGAGCCCGCCTGCCAGTGCAGGAGATGTAAAAGATGGAGGTTCGATCCCTGGGTCAGGAAGATCCCTTGGAGGAGGGCATGGAAACACACTCCAGTATTCTCGCCTGGATAATCCCATGGACAGAGGAGCCCCAATCGGTGGGCTACAGTCCATAGGGTTGCAAAGAGTCGGACGCAACTGAAGAGTCTTAATACACACACACACATAAGATATATTTAATTTTGCATTTACATTGTAAGATCATAGTTTTCCTTTTACTGAGGGTTGTTTATACATTTTTTTCAAATACAGTGAGCTGCTAAATGGAACTCAATGGTCCAAAACCCACAATCAATAAGAATTTTATCTGCATTTGGTTATTAGGAGAGAGAAAACATGAATGTACCAGAGATTATAAGGAAAATTATCCATGTTGTAGTCTAAGGTCAATTCATATTGAAGCCAAACCCCAACAGCTTCTATTAACTTTAATAAAAATTGATGCATAGGAATGCTGCCCTTAAGCCATTAAAGTATGTCCAGTAGTAAGAGAAAGATTGAATTAGGTTTACTTTCCTGGGTGTTCATTGGAAGGACTGATATTGAAACTGAAACTGCAATACTTTGGCCACCTGATGCGAAGAGCTGACTCATTGGAAAAGACCCTGATGCTGGGAAAGATTGAGGGCAGGAGGAGAAGGGGATGGTAGAGGATGAGATGGTTGGATGGCATCACCGACTCAATGGACATGGCTTTGGGTGGACTCCGGGAGTTGGTGATGGACAGGGAGGCCTGGCGTGCTGAGGTTCATGGGTTCACAAAGAGTCAGACATGACTGAGTGACTGAACTAAACGGAACTGAACTGTATGTTGTTTATTAAGACCAAAAAAAAAAAAAAAAGAACATATATTGAAAAGATTTTTACCAAAGTGGTTTCTAGTAACCACAATTTTTAAAAGGCTCACCCAGTGTTTTTATTAATTGAATCTATTTTATATGAACTATAGATTTTATACAATAACATGCTTTATCTTTTCGTAAAACTGATGAAAAGCTATTCTCATTCATTCATTTTATATGTTCATAATCTACTGCCACATTATTCTCCTCGTATCCATTAAAAAAGTTTTACCCAACCTCTTTTTAGGTACAGTGATAGCTGAGCCTTTGTTTAATCTACTATCTATATAGAATATATTTGTTTAGGAATGAAAAATCCACTCATTTTCTAAATCTTATCCACTGAGAGAAGCTGATGTCCAGTTAATTCAGCTGTAATAATATGAATATATTTGAAATACTATAAAAGTGAGAAAAGCAGTTATTGTAAAGGCATGGCCTTAGTTGTTTGGTAGCATTTATGCTTGTACTGCTAGCATTATGAAGGCAAGCCACTATGCTTGCAATTCTATTTGCTGCCATTAGGTGGTGCCTGTTTGTAAATTTCACCTTCTGGGCTTCCAATGCATGAAGAACAATGACCATGAATTTATAGTATACATGTGGATCAGATTTTTTCAATGAAAATTAGTTATTAAATTGTTCAATATAAATATTCAGTCAGTCACTAATTATAGACAGGTCAATACACCACTTTAAATAATATTTAAAGACATGAAAGTACATAATTATGAGTACCTTTATCCCATCAGACTTTATTATTAATAACCTCATATGCTTTCTTTTTTTTCCCTCAGGGAGAATTTTTCTCTTCCTTTTAACTTTGTGTTTTAAGAAGCTTTAGGCTATACGCCTTTATACAGCTTCTTGTAGGCTTTCTGTTATAGCTCTCTTCTGCTGACCTAGTTATTGTTTTTGCTGCTAGTTCTAATTACTCTAAATGACTAAGCCTGGTTTCTCTAGCTCAGGTGAAGTATTATTTCTCGGCATTTTTTATATAGAAAAGAAGCATGTCATGTATTCAGTACGATTACTCACTAGGTTTAGCTCCTTTGTAGCCAGCAGTTACAACATTCTATGCCTTACCTCAGTAACACGCACACACACACACAGCCCGAGTGCATGCACCCTTCCCTCTCTTCATGCACTGGTTTCCAGCAATATAATATACACATGTAGATTAGTGGCTGTATCTTCTTTTGGTCTCAGAAAATCCTGTGGTGGTCTCATTTCCACCAGCTAACTGCCAGCCACTGTCATGAATTCTAACTCCTCCTTCCCTTTGGACTTTGATGCTTGTATTGTTTTGAAAGCTAATTTGCATCAAATAGTAAAGATTATCTATTAACTTCCCTAGCAAGTTCCTGGCAGTTTTATAGGCTGCTTTGTAGAAAGAGGCCAGTACTCTGTTTCTTTTGAACTTTTGAAAGCATTTGTTTCAACTTCCCTTTCAATAAAAAGAATGGTATTAAGTAGAGACACAGTGGCTTCAGTTCTTATGATCACATGTATTCTCATGTGTGAAAATCAAGAGTTTAAATATGAAGAGAAAGGACAGAGAGAATGACACTGATAGAGGAAGAGAAGAAGGGAGGGGAGACTCAGATACATATACACACACAGACCGAGAAGGAAAGAAAGAGAGATATTAAAATTTCTCCAAGATGTAGAACAAAGTGTTCAATTCTGATACTGAGCTCTTGTGCTGGCTGTGTCACTAACTTTCTTGTAACTGTCACCAAGTGATTTATCATTTATAGTCCTGTTATCTTGTCAGCAAAATGAGGAAACTGGCCTGTAGATCATCATTGCCCACGCTGTAAGTCTGTGACTTGTGCTCATATTAAAGCAAAAATGTGGGGAATGTATCTTAGCTTCAGATCTGCTTGAGTTCATGACTAAACAACTCAACTGCCAATATAAGGCACAGATTTTTGTGTGTCTTATTTTATGTGCCTTCATTTTTATAATGAAGATGTATAGGTTCACTCTTTCTCCTTTCCTTTCCTTTATTTCCTGGACCTGCTGCTATCAAGGCAGTGCTTCACATTTGGGAGACATTGGTAGATATAACACTTTCATATTCACACTAAAGGAAAACAGGAACCCTGGAGTGTGTATTTCTTTCATTCACATAGACACAGTCATTCTGATTTAGAAGAAATATTACCTTTGGATAAGAGAGTATTCTAAGAGGACACAGCTTGTCTCTGTATTTCTAGGAGTTTGTGGTTATAAAACAAAGGACGTTCAGAACTTAATTGTATGCTACCTCTAATAATTTGGAGAGGTAAGGTTATCTCCCCAAATAGATTATAAACTACTTGAGGGAAGGGAATCTATCTTAAATATATTTTTTGTTACTCAAAGACCAAATGTAGTGCTATGCATATAGCCTACAAGTTAGCAATGTACTTCCTATCTGATAAAAAGTTACTGGCTTAATGGCGTCTTAGTACGGCGATTTTGATGTTTCTAATGCAACTTCCAATGCAGTGTGATAGACATGCAGCGCAGAGGAGTAAGCACATCACCTAGTGAAGCAGGTCAATGCACTGTTGCACAGCTCAGGCTCTGAGCTGGCTCTTCACTGCGTTGAGCTAACATGTGCATCTCCACACTCTATTTTTGCCCCTAGATCCATCTGGAAAAAAGAAAACACGTAAGCTTCTTGCCTTTATATTTGCTTGTTTATCTGCAGAGTTCCTCATTTCCTAAGTGTGTATATAAGGAAGTTGATGGCTTCAGAGTAAATTCACAGCAAAACACTAAAAAAAATTTTTTAGTCATTGTAGTCATGGGATGAAGTTTGTCAGATTCCTATTTCCATATTGAACAAGACAAGTCTGATGATTTATTTCAGAAGCACTTTTTAGTGCCAAGCACTGTCCAGAGTGCTTTGTAAATATTAATATTAACACATTTTAATCTGCAAACCAACCCTCTGAGATTGATAGTCATTAGCACCATTTTATGGTTGGGGAACCTGAAGTACAGATGACTTAGATAAGTTGTCCAAGGTCTTTCAACTGGGAGGCGAGAGGTGTGATTGTGAACAAGGACTTCTTGTTTCAAAATTCTATATCAACCACTATGCTGTGGTAGGTTTTATTTTTTAATTTTTTAAGCTGAGTCATTTCATTTTTTTCTCTTTTTTGTTCTCATAAGTAAGTACCTAGTTGTTTAAAGTTTTCCAATTTTTCATGAGACTTTATTCAAGTTTTCTTTATAAGGTCTGAAAAAGGTACTGCTTAAAGATTTGGAAAAATTCTACTTCCATTTATTCTGTTCATTTTTGCCACCTTGAAGCACTGTACCTTTATTTTGATCATATAAAACTTTTTCCTTTTTAATTAACTGATGTGCTAATATCTAGTTAAGTTCTACTTCAGTCTCTAAGGATACAGTTACATCAGCTCTATTTTCTGCCCCAAGGGGAGCTCTTTACTTTTTTTTCCATCTAGGTCCTTTGTTCTCTCCCACACTGAATTTATTTAAATGTTTGCTTTGACTCAAGTCAAACCTAAACATCAAATTAATACCATAATTTGGTCATTTATACATTTTTCACTTTCTTTAAATGCCTAACAACCAGCCTACCATGTCTGAAACCAGTTCTATGTCATCAGCCTGGATCTTCGATTTATGGAGTGTCCACCTCACACCAGGGATTTTCACATCTGTCATATGATTGAATTCTACTAGGAAACTGAGATGATGAGGTTAAATGTCTTGACCAAGGATCAAATCCAGGTCTTTGTGATTCTAAAGCTCATTCTATATGCTACAGAACTGACCTTTTTATTTTTCTGGGCCTTAGTTTTCTCATCTGTGCAATGAAAACAAATGGATTGAGAGCCTATTAAGTTTCAGGTACCAGGCTAGGTCCTGTGCAAAAGTGGTTCACAGAAATAGTTGCACAGCTATGATCTAACAGGCTCATGATGAGGAGTTCTGTTTGAGAACTGTTTGAAGCCTTCTGCTTGATGTAGGTGAGAAGCTGCCCCCTGAGAAACAAGTGAGATTTCTCCATTTCTATGGAAGCACATTATACAATTCTATTCTGCCTTAAAATATACACATTAATAAAATCATGTTGTACCCTTCTTTCTATAAACAGTCTTATTAAGTGTGCGGCATCACGATTGTAGTTTGCTAGAGTATTAAAGTCCATGAGAGGGAGCTCACCTCCCTCTGTGATAACCTAGATGGGTGGGATTGGGGGGAGGGAGGTTTAAGAGGGAGGGGGTATTTGTATTCATATAGCCAATTCATTTTGTTGTACAGTAGAAACTAATACAACATTGTGAAGCGATTACACTCCAGTAAAAGATTTAAAATGAAACATAAAAAAGTCCATAAGAAGAGGAACCCTATCCAGTGCCTTGTAGATAGTGCCTAAAAGATATTTCGAGGATAAATAAAGGGGAAAAATAATTTTTGTAAATATATGCATTCTTGCACACAATGGACAATTCAAAGATTTTTTTTTAAATGAACACTATGTTTTGTATACTGCCACCTTTATTATTTATATAGTTTTCAACTTAGCATTTATTGAGAACCTAGTTGCTCTAAGTACTGTGCTAGGGGAGGTAACATTAAACATACTTACATTTCTGGCAGTGTTAGCATTATTCGGAGAAGGCAATGGCACCCCACTCCAGTACTCTTGCCTGGAAAGTCCCATGGACGGAGGAGCCTGGTGGGCTGCAGTCCATGGGGTCGTGGAGATTCAGACTCGACTGAGCGACTTCACTTTCACTTTCCACTTTCATGCATTGGGGAAGGAAATGGCAACCCACTCCAGTGTTCTTGCCTGGAGAATCCCAGGGACGGGGGAGCCTGGTGGGCTGCCGTCTATGGGGTTGCACAGAGTCAGACACGACTGAAGCAACTTAGCAGCAGCAGCAGCAGCAGTAGCATTATTCTTTTATTCTTGAGTGCAGTTATAGAATCTAGAACAGTTTTAATAGAATGGTGGAAATGGAAGTCATCTTGTAGTGAGTGCAAGAATGACTGGGAGTGAGGAAGAGGAAGTATCAGTTGGAAGATATTCTAGCAATGAAGGCTTAGGAAGTCTTCCTTGAGACAGACACAGAGCTGAACTGTAAAAAGTCGCATGGATATTTGTAGGAAGATGCCTGAGGAACATGGTCACACACGGAGTGAGTGAATTCCTAAGGATATTATAGTTTGGCCTGTTAGACAGTAACCTTGTGGGCCTTAACATAAGTCATAAGTTATTTTTAAATGAAAGGTATGTAACATCTGAATTCCTAAAATCATGTCATCTATCCATTAAGATTATCTTTTCCAAATTTGTTAAAATTTGAAAATAAAATGCAAACATGAGGAGCTGTGACTTTCCCATGTTTATAGCCTTGACATCTAGTTATATATAACCAAAGTTAATCCTGAATAAATGTCTGGGATTTCCCTGGTGGCACAATGGATGGGAAGCCCCCTACCATTGCAGGGGACACAGGTTCAATCCTTGGTCTGGGAAGATCACACATGCCAAGGAACAACTTAGCCCATGCTCCACAACTACTGAGTCTGTGCTCTAGAGCCCTTGAGCCTCAACTACAGAAGCCCACATGCCATAACTACTGAAGCCCATGTGCCTAGAGCCCGTGCTCTGCAACAAGAGAAATCACTGCAATGAGAAGCCCGTATACTGCAACGAAGGGTAGCCCACCTCACCACAACTAAAGAAAGTCCGTGTCCAGCAACGAAGACCCAGCACAGCCAAAAATAAATAAAAATAATAAATGTGTGAAGAATGTATTTATGAGAGAGATTATGGTGAACTACGATCCATATGTATTCAGTAATTGGACATGCACCATCTACCCTCACTGGCTTAAAGTCCTTCATTTACTTGCCTGAAGCTAGACTTGATCTTTTAGGATTATTTGCAACTCCAGCATTCTTAAAGTCTTTATCCCTTGGTGAAAGAATCTTTTTTGACTTTTGACAAAACTAATAACCCAAGTTGTATTGTTTTGGTGATTACTTATTGGAAAAATGTTTTCTTCCTTGAGGCTTGAATGATTTTAGTGGAACAAGTACAAGTGATGATATCATCCATATTTGGACACTGGGAATTTAAGCTCAGTTTTATGTCAGTGTAAATTGAAGAAGTTTCTATTATGCTGAGAACCTTTATGATCTTTTGTGACATATGTGTGTTAGTCGCTCAGTCATGTCTGACTCTTCATAACCCCCATGGACTGTAGCCTGCCAGGCTCCTCTGTCTGTGGAGTTATTCAGGCAAGAATACTGGAGTGGGTTGCCATTTCCTTCTCCAGGGGATCTTTCTGACCCAGGGATCGAACCCCAGTCTCCTGCATTGCAGGCAAGTACTGTTATTTAAAAAAGAATCGAGGCATTTTGATTTCCTTCATTGATATATTGAATTATATGGCAGTTCAATTTAGTCATTTTAGTCATTCAGTGCTTGGTGATAGAGATGATATCATGTTAACCTAATTTCCTTATCATTCATATAAGATATGCTCACATGATTTTAAGTTGATGAACACAACTTGGTAACTGCAGTATAGAATTTTATTCGTTTTAATGAGATTCCATTCACCTGAGTATAAATGTAAATACTCTCTGTAATTCAATGTTTAAGCCATTACTCCTTCTCTTCCTCCTCCCCCTTTTTTGCTTGGCCATTTAAACTGAGTTGATTTTTGAATGATTCTTATGTAAAGTTATTAATAGTTTCTTCTTTTCCATATATGTTGGTGCTTACCTTAGTGAACAGAGTTCCTTGTTGGTTTGATTTCACCATTTCCTTAAGTTTTATTTTAAAATCCTGCTTTCTTTTCAGGCTCTTACTCAGATCATGTCCTGAAATCTTCATGTAGAAAAATCCTTTTTATTTTGCCTTCTCATTTTGATTTACATCCTCCAGGTTTTGATATAGCAAGTTTACAAATTATCACAGAGAGAGGAGATTTAAAAGGTGCTGGCTACTTTGCTGTAGTATTATAGCTTCACAGTTTTTTCATAATTTCTCCATCTTGGTTCAGTTTTCACTTTGATTCGGATAGCCATTTTTCTTATAGAGAATTTTATTGTTGGGGGAGGGATTTAGTATGCCCAAAGGCTTTTATGCTTCCCTTCTGCCAGCTGGATGCCAGATTTCTGGACCACATGTTCATTTGAATGGGTGATTTTAAACCCAATGTGTCAAGCATTTTCTAACTTATTTGCCGGACATGCATGAAAAGATATATTCAAAAAATTTTAAGCAATTCACGATCCTCTGGCTTCCATGGATAGGCAGTAATGAGCTTTCATATTGTAATTACAGGAAGCTGGGAAGAAAATTGAGAAACTGGTGATTTTTAGATTAGAATCCATGACTCTATTACTGTGACATCTGAGAACTTTAAGTATTGAAAAACTCAGCACCACTATTTGGTGACAAGTCTGGAACTGAGATTTGTGACAGATTTTGTTTTGAAATTAGACTTTAACATTGCTCGTTAATATTATCTACTTCATAGAATATTGGGATGATTGAATGAAATAATGAATATAAAACTCTTAACACAGTGTCTGGCACAAAATAGAGCTCCATAAGTGTTAACATCTAGAAATACCAGTTGTTTAATAACTAAGATACCACTTTAGAATACATCTTAAAGTCTGTTCAGCGAAACATTTATCCTTCTCATTGTGTTTTAGTGGTTATTTTGTGAACCCTAAACACACTCTTGGAATTTTTTACTCAAAATTTCCAGTATCTCAATTGATTTGAAATTGATATAGAGAATATTTTTAATGGAATAGTTGGTATATTTATTCTGACCACAGAGGACAGAAGGAGAAATGGACTCATAGACAGAAGTACGAAAAGAGAAACCAAAACCAAACATTGGGTTAGCAGGAGGAATATGCCAGATTGTATGTTTTGGCTAGCTATAATAGCAGGAGGGTCAGATGGTTATAAGCATGTGAGCTCAGTCTGATTCTAAAAAGGTTATAGAAATTAAAGAAGACCAGGTAGACTGTAGTAGAAAAGTAGAGTCTAAAGTTTGTCCACAGTAGAGAGGAAATTTAGACAAAATCATGTGTGCAAAGGTGGTTTTCTCTGAAACTGAAAGAGGGTGTTGAGGCAGTTGCATTGAAATTAATGGAAGACACAGGCCCACTGGGGTCAATAAGTCCTTTTAATATTAGTGCCAAGGGACTACCTTTTCCCAGGGATTCAAAGCTTCAGAGATCACCCTTCTGGTTTTCAGAAGTGTGAAATTCACCCATAGCCAGGAATTAAGCTCAAACATGGAAACGTGATGTCAGTGAAAGGAACTAAATGAATCAGGACAATTGGGTTAAATGTTTGGAATCTTCCCACCCATCTGACCATAAGATATCAAATATGATGAAATCAGACTATGCACTCTTCATGTGTAAACTAACAATTTCAGGCATTTTAGCCAAGTAGATGAACCTTTCTGGGCCGCTCTGTTCAAGGCTGAAGTAATCAATAGTTTACTTTGCTCCTTACTGGCTTTGATAATTCTGCTGTAATTTACAGTTATTTGGGTTTTTTTTCATATTTGATATGGGCTTGATTTTTCTATGCCTTCCTTTTTAAAATCTGAAATCTGGATTTAAACTATACACCTTACAGAAGTAGAAACATAAGTTATTTTCTCATTTATTGAGACAAGCTAGAATTGAAGTTGATAGATTTCAGAATTGTTCTTATAGAAGATGAGTACTATATTTCAGGGTTTAGGTGTTGCTTTCCATTCTCAGGGTACAATTAAAGAGATCTTTTTTCCAATTCCTTTCAACTTTGGGGGTTTTGTAATCTTTCCTTTGAGACTTGTTGACACTGACCTTGAAAGATAGAAGAGAACTATTCTACCTGGGCCAGGAAGACAACTGTATAATGATAGTATTATAGTTACACATCTTTCTTTAGTGTTAGCAAAGCCATTTACTACTTGTCCAAAATTCGGTTAAAAGATGTTAAAAAAAAAACAGCCTATTTTACATTTTCTCTAAATTTTTCTATAAAGAAACACTCATAATTTCCAATCCAGTATAAATCACTCTGAAATATCGAGAGAGAAATGGAATTCTTATTTTAGAGGCCACTAAGGATATTCTCAGGACAGTATAAAGTTTGGGAAATAGAGAACTTAAGAGTCTGTCCTGTCTGTTCTCCAAACTCTTCACTTCTAATTCTTTTTAAAAATTTCAGTTTATTGAAGCAAACAAATAAAAATATTCATCCGTTTCTGCCACCCTCACCCCTGGCAGCCACCAATCTCTTTTCTGTATGAACACTTTGGTTTTATATATGTGTATGTATGTATTTTTTTCCATATGTAAGAGATCATATGGTATTTGTCTTTCTCTGACTTATTTCACTTAGCATAAGGCCTTCAAGATCCATTCATGTTGTCACAAATGGCAGGATTTCATTCGTTTTTATGGCTGAATAATATTCCATCATATATATATGTATATCACAGTTTCTTTATTCATGTACACTTGGGTTCTTTCTATACTTTGGCTAATGTAAATAATGCTGCATTGAACATGGAGGTGCATATATCTCTTCAATTTAGTGTTTTTGTTTTCTTCAAATAAATACCCAGAAGTGGGATTGCTGTATCATACGGTAGTTCTATTTTTAATTTTTTGAGGAACCTCCAACATTACCGCCAAGAGTGCACTAATGTTCCTTTTTCTTCACATCCAAACCAACATTTGATATTTCTAGTCTTTTTGATAATAGCCTTTCTAACAGGTGTGAGGTGATAGCTCATTGTGGTTTCTCTGATGATTAACAATGAGCATCTTTTCATGTATCAGTAGGCCACCTGGATATCCTATTTGGAAAAATGTCTATTCAGATCTTCTGCACATTCTAAAATCAGATTCCTTGGCTTTTTTTGCTCTTGAGTTATAGGAGTTCTTTATGTATTTTGGATGCTAGCCCTTTATCAGATATATGATTTGCAAATATTTTCTCCTATTTAGTAGATTGCCTTTTATTCTGTTGTTGGTTTCCTTTGCTGTGCAGAAGCTTTTTATTTCAGTGTGGTCCCACTTATTTTTTATTTTGTTGCTTCTATTTTTGGTGTCAGGTTCAAAAAATCATTGCCAAGATCTTTATCAAGGAAGTTACCACCTATGTTTTCTTCCAGCAGTTTAGTGGTTTCAGGTCTTATATTTAAATCTTTAATCCATTTTGAGTGAATCTTTGTGTGTGGTATAAGATAATGGTTTCGTTTCATTCTTTTGCATGTGGCTATCCAATCCTCCCAACACTGTTTATTGAAGACACTATCCTTTCCTCATCGTGCATTCTTGGCTTCTTTTGTTATATATTAATTGACCATGTATGAGTGGGTTTATTGATGGACTCTCTATTCTTTTCCATTGAACTGTGTGTCTGTTTTTATGGAATACTGTAATTACTATAGCTTTGTAATATAGTTTGAAATCAGTACCATGGTGTGATCCCTCCAGCTTTGTTCTTTCTCAAGATTCCTTTTGCTCCTTGGGGTCTTTTATAATCCCATACAAATTTTAGAACTGATCCACTATTTTTGTAAACAGTCTCATTGGAATTTTGATGGAGCTTGTATTGAACCTGGATATTGCTTTGGGTGATATGGACGTTTTAACAATATTAATTATTTCAATCCATGTGCACAGAATATCTTTTCATTTATTTCTGTCTTTTAAATTTCTTTCATAATGTCTTAACAGTTTTCAATATATATGTATTTTACCTCCTTGGTTAAATGTATTCCTATGTATTTTCTTCTTTTTGATGCAATTGTAAATAGGATTGTTTCCTCACTTTCTCTTTCCAGTAGTTCATTATTAGTGTATAGAAACACAGCAAGCTTTTTTGTATTGATTTTGTATCCTACAACTTGCTTGAATTCACTTAACTAGTTTTAAAAGTTTTCTAATGGAGTTTTTAGAGTTTTCTATATATAATATCACATCATCTGCAAATACTTTTTCCCATTCAATTTGGATTTCTTTTTGTTTCTTTTTCTTGCCTAATTTCTCTGGATAGGATTTTCAGTACGACGTTGAATAAAATATGTCTGAAGATGTCACTTGTCTTGTTCCTGATATTAGCAGAAAAGCTTTAAGCTTTTAATCATTGAGTATGATATTAGCTGTGGGCTTGTTGTATATGGCTTTTATTATGTTCCTCTATACCCTTTGTTGAGAGTTTTTAACATAAATGGGTCCTGAATTTTGTCAGATGATTTTTCTTGAGATTATCATATGATTTTTATCCTTCATTTTGTTAATGTTGTGTAGATGTTAAACCAGCCTTCTATCCCTGGAATAAATCCCACTTGACCAGGATTTTTAAAATAAATAATAAAAATTTAAAAAAATAAAATAAATTTCATTGAGGTATAATTGACATAAATTATATTAGTTTCAGATATATTGCATACTGATTTGGTATTTGTATATTATATGAAGGTGTATGATCTTTTTAATGTATTATTGAATTCAGTTTGCTAATATTTTATTGAAGATTTTTGTATCTATGTGCATCAGGGATATTGACCTGTAATTTTCTTTTCTTGTGACAGTTTTGGCTGGTTTTGATAGGGTAATGCTGGCCTTGTAAAATGAGTTTGGAAAAGAACCATTCTCTTCTATTTTTTGGAAGACTTTGAGATGGATTGATGTTAATTTTTCTTTGAATGTTTGGTAGAATTCACCAGTGAAGTCATCTGGTCCTGGACTTTTGTTTGTTGGGAGGTTTTTGATTACTGATTCTCAATCACCTTATTTGTTATTGGTCTGTTCTGGTTTTCTGTTTCATCATGATTTGGACTTAGTCAGTAGTGTGTTTCTAGGAATTTATCCAGTATTTCTAGGTTGTCCAATTTGCTAGTGTTTAATTCCTCATAGTAGTCTTTTATAATCCTTTGTATTTCTATGATATCAGTTGTAATATCTACTCTTTTATTTCTAATTCTGAGTCCTCTCCCTTTTTTTTCTTGGTGAATAACTCTTTACTAAAGTAGCCAGCTTTCCAATTAACTCCAGGCAATTAGCTTACAGATATACATTACAGCCATGTGTATAATGTGAATGTGAAATCATGCTTCTAGCAACAATAACTTCAGAGATAGAGGATAGAACTCTTGTGTATTCTTGCTCAGGAAATTTACTTTCCCAGAAAACTCCCTTCAAGTCTACTAGAACTTTGGGCATTGATGTATTAAATTACTTGATCCTTGAAATCAGGGTGTGTTTGGTCCTCGTCCAGCTTTTTCAGCCATAAAGCTTTTTTCCTCTATCCTTTCACTAGTCTTATAAGTGCTCCTAAAAAGGATTGGAGGTTTTGTACTGAGATTGAGAGTCTGAATTTATTGGACACAATACCAGTGATGAAGTCAGGTAAGGATGCCTACGAGATAGTGATGAATCCCTTTACATGATCAAATCATGTAGATGCTACTTTAGTTTACCTCTCTGACAATAGTCATTCTTATGTGACTCACAAATTTGACTAGAGTTCCTTGAGCTGTTTGTAAGTATTTAAAGGATAATTAAACATTTTGTGATAGCTTCTGATGATTGTTTTGCAATTTGTTGCACGTGTGTGTGTTGGTGAATAGTCAGTGTTCAACCAAATCTTATCAGTGAGTAAATTGGCCATGAAAATTCAATTGAGTTCAATTCAGTATGTACTTTGGGAGGAGTGTGAACATTTTCCAGTCACTGAGGTACTGGTTAAAGTCTTGTAGCAAGAATTTACAGGATGCCGTTACAGGCAAAAAATTGCTGTCTAAATGTAATTCCTGGCATGTGCTTGTTCTGTAAGAAAATCTGAAAAAAAAAAAGTCCTTGTTGAAATTTCAAGTATGTTTTTAAAAGGAATTTAAAAGATTGAGATTGAAAAGCATTTGAGCTACTTTGTAAAATTGGGATAGTTATGTGACCTTAATGATGGGGGTCATTGATAAATGTGTAATTAAAATGAAAGCAGGAAGCTGCACTTTCCATTTGTTTCTTTATCTACTTTTCATGCCAGCCTGATTTGAATCATTGCCTGTCATATCCTCCCAAAGCCTGTGAACTAGAGAGAAACACTCTGGCTTCCACCCACTTCTCTCTCATCTTTTCTTCTTCCAGAGTGTGTCAGGTGTGTAAACTTTGCTCTGATAGTGTTGTGGGCTCCTTAAATAAAACAATTTTTCAAGGGCGGATCATTGTTAACCATACTGTGTTTATGGCCACTAAGTTTCTACTCTGCTTAAAATCTTTTATTTGTGTAGTAAGCATACACTCCTGGAGCCATTTTTAAGAATCTTCAGAAACTACCTACACCATAGTTTCTCTACCACAGTATAACCTGCTATCCTAGCTAGCCCATGTCTGCTCACCATCCTACAAAAGCTTCTCATCCTCATCTGTGCTGTTCCTCTCTCCAGAAAGTCTCTCTGACCCTCCACCCTCACCTAGGTTCTGCCCTCACCTAGGTCCTTCTCATTCTTTAAGGTCCAGCTCCACTTTCTCTTCTTAGAAAACTCCCTTGACAACTTCAGGCCTGAGTGATATCCTCTTCTCAGAACTCTCATCCCGTTTGTTGTTAATGTCATTGAATTTTGCCGTTAATTGTCTACATTACTGCTGCTGCTGTTTCGGCGCTGAGTTGTGTCCGACTCTTTGTGACTCCAAGAACCATAGAGCCCACCAGGCTCCTTTGTCCATGGGATTTCCCAGGCAAGAATACTGTAGTGGTTTGCCATTCCCTTCTCCAGGGGATCATTCCCACCCAGAGACTGACCCGGTGTTTCCTGTGTCTCCTGCTTGGCAGGTGGATTCTCTACCACTGAGCCGCCTGAAAAGCCCCAGTTGTCTACATTTTTAGCTTTTATTTCACATCATGTTGTTTGTATCTCCCAAACTCGATAGAGGTTTGTTGAGTACAGGCAGTGTTTTAAACTCATCTGGTTTAAACTTATGCGTGTGACATAAGTCTGTGCCTATAGTTGGTGGACATAATGAATGTTTGTTGATTAACCGATATTTTCCCACATGAATATTTTTTTAATTTATTTATTGAGATATAGTTGATTTATGATATTATTAATATAAAAGTTTCAGGTATACAACATAGTGATTCACAATTTTTGAAAGATTGTACTCTGTTTATAGCTCTTATGAAATATTGGCTATATTCCCTGTGCTCTACAATATATTCTTGTAGCTCATTTTATGCATAATAGTTTGTAGCTCTTAACCCCCTACCCCTAAATTTCCCCCTCCCCTTCCCTCTCCCCAGTGGCAACCACTCATTTGTTCTATGTGAGTCTGCTTTTTTGATACTCATTTAATGTTTTTATTCCATATACAAGTGATAACATACAGTATTTCTCTAACTCATTTCACTAAGCTTAATACCCTCTAAGTCCATCCATGTTGTTGCAAATGGTAACATTTCATTCCTTTTTCTTGCTGAGTTGTATTCCATTGTATATGTATTCCACATTTTCTTTATCCATTCATCTGTTGATGGACACTTAGGTTGTTTCCATATCTTGACTGTTGTAAAGAATGCTCCTTTGAGCATTGGGGGTGCGTGTACATTTTCAAACTAGTGTTTTCAGTTTCTTGGGATATATTCCCAGGATTTCCTGGATCATATGGCAGTTCTATTTTTAGTTTGAGGAACCTCCATACTGTTCTCCACAGTGGCTGCACCAATTTACACTTCCATTGACAATGTACAAGGGTTCCCTTTTTTCCACATCTTCACCAACATTTGTTATTCCACATGAATGTTTTTAAAGACCTCATCTGTTTGAACTTTTAGGGAATCATAATAGGTATTTTTTAAATAGATAAAATGAATGATGGTACAAGTTTTTTTTTATTTTCGCCACTCTCCCATCTCCATTCATGGCCAACCAATTGAATGTACATTTCTCAGGACCAGGATTTAATCTTGTTCACCTTTGCATCCCCAGCACCTGGATCAGTGCCTAGGTCACTTGGATACCCAATAAATATTTGTTGAATGCATCTTCAGCAAAATCACCCTACACATATTAAATGCAATCAGTCTTGTGACATTTTGTATTTCTTTCATCTCAAATGCTTGAACATTATAGGGTTTTAATTGCCAAGTATATTAACTTCCTGTCGTCTTCAATTTTAAATTCAGTTTTTTTGTTATCTTTTAGTGGCTCTGGGATTTCTGTCCCACAGACATAAGCAATTAACCAGTGCTTTTATATAACGACTGTGTTCAGAATCCAGTTTTAGGTTGTTTTTACGTTAAACTGGATTAGTTTTAAATATTTACATGGCATTTATTAGCAAATTCTCATAAATTAATATATTATTTTTAAAGAGATAGATCTTTTTTTATTTTTTTAAAAAGATAAACTCCTCTGACCAACAAAACCAATCACATATGTTTGAAAGAGACACTGTAGCACCTGTTTTTTTTTTTTTTTTCCCTTTTATGACCAGTGTATGAACTGAGGTTTTATGAAATAAAATAATGAAATATGAAATAAAATAATAAAATAATTGCTTTATGAAATAGAATAATTTGACTTACCTGAGTTTTGTAAAAGATAAAGCTATTATCCTGGGAATATTGTGAAAAAAATTCAGTGAGGCTTTTTTTTTTTTTTTTTAAAGCTTAATGAAAAAATTCTGCACATAGGTGAAATATCCTTATTTTCAGAGACTTATTTTTTTGTTCAGATAGAAAACTCAGTTTTCCATCAGATGCTTGTGAAATCATGGTTTCCATCTGTAGATCTGAGGACCTCTCATATGCTTGAAGAACACAGATTGGTGGACCACTAAGCAAAACACGTGAGGGAAATAGAACTTGAAGCAAATTCGAAAACTTGAAAGCTTTTAAACTTTGTCAGCCTGCCAATTCAAGCAGTGTGTGGCAGGCATGTCATATATTCATAGAGCCAAAATAAATGGCCACAAGGAATTCCGAGGTAATACAGATGTAAGGAAAGCTTAAAATGGAAAGAAAGAAAACATTGTTTTCATTGTTTATTCAGGAGGTTGATAAATGCATTTAAAGAAATGCCTCTTGAGATATTGCTTTAGCTGCCAGAGAACATCTTTGTGATCTTCTGGACCAGGCATTGGCAATGTTTCTGTGTTATGTGCTGACTTGTGAAGGGGAGGTAAAAGAAAGGAGGAGATGAGGAAAATGTAGCAAAAAGTGAGGGTGAAAGTAGCTGCTGTCAGTGACCTTGCAAGCCGCTCTGGAGCAAGGTACTATTTCCATTGTATCAGTTGAAAATATTTATTTATTTTGTTTTACCATCAAGAAAAATTCCATGAGAAAATGTGTGAACCTTTAAATATATGTAATATATATATTTTTTCATGTTCTTTTCCATTATAGCTTATTATAAGATATTGAATATGATTCCCTATGCTATACAGTAGGACCTTGTTTATTTGTTTATGTATAGTAGATTGTATCTGCTAATCCTAAATTTCTAATTTATCTCTTCCTGTCCCTTTCCCCTTTGGTAACTGTAAGTTAGTTTTCTGTGTCTGTGAGTCTGTTTCTCTTTTATAAATAAGTTCATTTATATCATATATTAAATTCCACATATTAGTGATATATGATATTTGTCTTTGTCTGACTTTTTTCACTTAATATGCTACTCTCTAGGTCCATCCATGTTGCTGAAAATGGCAATATTTCATTTTTTATGGCTCAGTAGTATGCCATTATGTGTGTGTATATGTATATATACATATACATATATATATATATATATATATATACACACATATATATATATATAGGCTTCCCTGGTGGCTCAGATGATAAAGAATCTGCCTGCAATGCGGGAGACCTGGGTTCAATCCCTGGGTTGGGAAGATCCCCTGGAGGAGGGTATGACAACCCACTCCAGTATTCTTGCCTGGAGAATCCCCTTGGACAGAGTAGCCTGGCAGCCTACAGTCCATGGGGTTGCAAAGAGTCTGACGTGGCTAAGTGACTGAGCACGCACACACATACACATATATACACACCACATTTTCTTTATCCAGTCATCTGTTGGTGGGCACTTGGACTTTTTCTTTATCTTGGCTATTGTACATAGTGCTGCAGTGAAACTGTCTTTTCCATCGTATCTTTTTGCCTCCTTTGTTGAAAATTAATTGACTATAGGTGTGTCAGTTTATTTTCTTGCTCTCTATTCTGTTCCGTTGACATGTGTCTGTTTCTGTGTCAGTACCACACTGTTTTGATTACTGTAGCTTTATAGTATAGCCTAAAGTCAGGGAGCGTGATACCTCCAGCTTTTTTCTTTTTCTTCAAGATTGCTTTGGCAGTTTGGGGTCTTTTATGGCTCTGTATTAATTTTAGGATTATTTGTTCCAATTCTGTTTAAAAAAAAAATCCCCTTTAAAAATCACATGAAAAAATACTTAGGAATAAACCTGACCAAGAAAATAAAAGACTTATATTCCGAAAACAATAAAACATTGATAAAGGGAATTGAAGATGATTTAAAGAAATAGATATCCCATGCTCTCATATTGGAAAAATTGGCCATGCTACCGAAAGAAATCTACAGATTTAATGCAATCCCGATCAAACTAATCATGACATTTAAAAAAATCCAAGATAAGATATTGTTGCTATCAAAAGAGCAGTAATAGACCATTCCTTATGGAAACTGAGTGCTGTATATATCAATAATTTCAAATATTAATCAGATCAGATCAGTTGCTCAGTCGTGTCTTCAACTTGAAAGCTAGAATTATGAAAAAATACTCGACTTTACGTGTCTGATAGATATGAAACTGACAGAGGTGGCCAAAGCTTAGTCAGCCTAGAAGGTTCTCAACTGACAAAACTCCTTGCTTGAAAGGGTTAGTTACCATTTAATCTTTGACCTTTCACAGTAAGAATCCCAAGAAATGCTTAAATGCTCGAATTTGAAATGAGAAAAACTAAGTAAGACATGGTCTCTATTTTTATGGAGTTTACAATCTAATAAGGGAGAAAAGTTAAGAGCCTAAAAAGTGTGATCCGTACCATAAGAGAGATACAATATTGTGACATGATTAAGAAGGTGGGCTCTGGTCTCAGACTGGTGGGTTTGAACCAGGTGTTGATGGTAGCTACATGAAGTTGTGTAAGACTCAAACCTTCCCCACCTCTCTTTCCCCATCTATAAAATGGGAACAGTAGTACTGTCTTCAAGAGGAATCCTAAAGGCAGTAAAACTTGGTAATTTCTGGGATACTGCTTTTAGTGACTTGTTTCTATTCAATAATGTTTGAGTGTGTGTTTAAGAGTGTCGTTAAGTTACAGTGCTTGATGTACCATTCATGGGTGAATTGGAGGCTCATGTTAGAATACCTAGAGTCTGCTTCCAGCCCTTCATAAACTCTCATAATCATTCTACTTAACTAGGCCTTTTGTTTCTTCTCTATTTAAATGAACATAGGAAGTTCCATGACAGCAGGGACCTTATCTGTCTTGTTCCACATCTAGAACAGTGCTTGGCATATAGTAGACATGGATAAATGTTGGTATAGCACAACTTGGAGATATTATGAAGATGGCACTACAATATGTGTGAACATAACTTTGAGAAGGAATCATAAGTACTACACAGAAATGCTTGATTTTCCTTCTTTAAGAATCCTGAGAGAGATAAGAGATAGGAAACTGCTACATTTCTCTACCAGGATCTAAGCATGAGATTTAGAATCAGAGAATCTTGCCAGGAGCTGTGCTTCTACCACTAAAGGCTGTGTAACTTCAGATAAATAATTTAACCTCCTTGAACTTCATTTCTTTCTCTGGTCTTTTTTGGGTTATCTCCTATGCTGTAGAGTATTTTTTAGGGCTCCAAAGATCAATGAGATAAAAACACTATAAAAATACTATACAAGTACAAATGTACTAAGAAATGGTAACTTTTTAAGTTCTTCCTTAGAATCATGAAAAGCAAAATTGCATTCCTATTACTCAAGTCTAAAGTAGTTAAGATAAAGTTGTGTTGTCTCCCAAACAAAGTTGATTTTTAAAATGGACCCCCTCACCCCTGGCTTTTATACACAGATGAGCAAAGCTGCACGAGGGAACCAACGTCTCTGCAGTGTCACGCCAGCTCTTTTTAGCTGTTGCACCTAGCTGGTTCTGTGCCAGCTCCAAAAATAGTTCCAGTCTGAAGGAAGACATGCAGACAAGTTCTGGCTGGAAATGTTTTGAGGAACTGGCCAGGGGCCCATCAGAGGTTACAGGCCAATTTTAAAAATGAAGAAAATTCCTTCTCCCATTCCCTCTGTCTTATATAAAATGCATGGCCAGAGTTCAATTCCTGTTTGTATTTTTCCTTTGTCAAAGTTTAAAGTTCAAATTTATTATTTATTACTGTTCCTGTACTTGATAGACCGATAGAAAAAAATCTTCCTCCAGAACCTTACTCACTGTCTTACGCGCTGAGAAAAAAAATGTTATGTAGATATACATTCTTTTGTGTTATTTTTTCTTTCATATATATTTAGGCAACCTATATGATTTAGTTATAGGACTAAATTTGACTACTTCTTTAAATATAAACTTACAAACTCACAGGACATACTCATTTAGAAGTACTTTCTATAACACAGATGTGGAAATGAATTTACTCTTGAAGTTCAACTTAGGAATACTACTTAGAAGAATTTGTATCTAAGAAAGAAAAGATTGGGATAGCCAATTCTATCACCTGTGAGACTTTTTTGTTGTTGTCGTGTCTCTTTAGACTTAATAAATAGCTTTTTCAATATATAATCCACATACTGTCCAGCTCACTCATTTAAAGTACACAGTTTAGTGAATGGGCTTTTAGTATATTTGAAACCTTGCAACCATTACCACTATCTAATTCCAGAATATTTTCATCGCCCTCAAAGGAGACCCTATACACATTCAGTAGTCATTCCACTTTCTTCTCTTCTCCAGGCTCTTACAACCATTAACTTGCTTTCTGACTCAGGATTTAATATCAATGGAACCATACAGCATGTGGCCATCATGACTGGCTTCTTCCACTTAGCATCATTTTTTCAAGGTTCATTCATGTTGTGGCATGTGTCAATACTTTATTCCTTTTTAGGATAGAATGATATTTCATTGTGTGGATATATCACATTTTGTATATCCACCCATCTGCTGATGGACACTTTGAATGTATCCACGTCTTGGCTACTATGAATAGTGCTGCTATGAACACGAGTGTACAAATATGTCTTCAAGACCCTGCTTTCAGTTCTTCTGTGTCTATACCTAGGCATAGAAGTGCTCAGTCATATGGTAACTGTTCAACAGTTTGAGGAACCATCAGACTGTTTGCCACAGCAGCTGCACTATTTTACATTCCCACCACCAATGTTCAATAGCCCCAGTTTCTCCAATTTTTCTCTTTTTTTATTGTAGTCATCCTAATGGATATGAAGTGGTATCACTTTGTGATTTTCATTTGTATTTCCCAATCTGGCTGCTTAATTAAAGAATATACTTTAAATGTTTTGCTAGAGGTCATTCACCTGACAACCTTAACCCTCCAGAATATACTGCATGGAACATATTGCAAAAGGGTTTCCAAATCTGTAAGAGTAGTCACACACCACACACCTTCTGCATGAAAGCCTGGTACTTTGTCCCCAGACCTCTCTTATAGTGAATAACTAACTCTTAATTAACATTCACGATTATGTAGTCCAGAAAGGAGCTGGACAGTCCACCATGGCAGATACTGTGGCAAGAAGGGAAGTTACCAGTAGAAGTGACGATTAACAATCTGCTACTGAAAGAGAATTATAATACTTCCCAGGACATTTATAACCCTAAGTCTTCAACCAGAGGTCAAATTATGCTCAGGACTTTTTAAGAAGGCAAAGCTACATATAATACGTTTTGGAAATATTTCCATGAAGAATGACTTAGAGAAACACGTTTTGCTCTTAAATGGATAAGCTTGGGTTTTCCGTATATTTAATTTCCTAATAGTATCTAAAAAATCAGGTGAATGTAAAGATAATCCAAAAATTCAGATTTTGTAAAATTACTGAAGAAACTATTTAAAAACGATACTGGATGCTTGGGGCTGGTGCACTGGGACGACCCAGAGGGATGGTACGGGGAGGGAGGAGGGAGGAGGGTTCAGGATGGGGAACACGTGTATACCTGTGGTGGATCATGTTGATATATGGCAAAACCAATACAATATTGTAAAGTTTAAAAATTTTTTAAAAAAAGAAAAAAAATAAATGAAATGTTTTCAAGAACTTTAATACTGCTTTTTTGATGGATTAACAATCGGTTGATTTGTCTGGTACTCCGAGCTTACTTTGGCTGTAGAAAATCCCAGTTAATTTTGGTACGTGTTCATGGTAGAATGCTGGCAAATTAATATTTATCTTCTCTGAGTTCCTGGAAATTGTTGCTGGCTGACAGTGGGTTGAAGTGCAAACCCTAAAACTGCACAGTATTCAATGTATGACCAGTGTATGGAACAGTGCGTTCTGTCTCACTTATTTGTCCACGCTGAAACTTCCTTCTGAGTTTCTCAATATCCCTTCATAAAGACTGAGACCTAAATAGAGAATACACAGAAAAAAATAAATCCAGCATCATTTCAAGGGTTTCTTTCTTGAACTGAGGCACATTTTCCATTTTGCAGTCTTTCCCCTACCTCATTTGCAGTGGGTCTCCAGCTAGTTATGTCATGACTGTTTTATGTGATCATCAACAATTACATTTCAAGTACACAGTGTCCTCTTTCTGATTTCTGGATTCTGAGAGCAGAACGAGCCTTCAAGCAGACCACAGTAAAGCCAGTTTAATGGTAGGCCTCTGGTAGCCTCTAAAAGCTGGAGACACACAGGTGTCTAAAGGTGCATAAAGGGATGTCACATCAGGGTCTGGCATTTTCTGTGCAGTGGAACCCCAAATGAATTTCTGCCCCCAAACAGATCAAAATGCAAGTCTTTTTTTCCTTTTAATTGGGCTGTTGCCAAGTCTTATATTTCAACAGTAAGTCAAAGAGGTGGCTTTCTTTTACTAGTAGAATTCTACACTGGGAAATGGCCTTCTTACTGACAATGGCTGACTATGCTGCGCTGCACCGTCGGTATGTAGATGAATGCGTGTGTGCTTAGTTCCTCAGTCATGTCCTACTCTTTGCACCCTATGGACTATAGCCCACCAGGCTCCTCTGTCCATGGAATTCTCCAGACAGTAATACTGGAATGGGTTACCATTTCCTCCTCCAGGGGATCTTCCTGACCCAGGGATTGAACCTGCGTCTCCTGTGGCTCCTGCATTGCAGGCAGTTTCTTTACTGCTGAGTGACGGGGGAAGCCCCAGTATCTAGATGCTTCCTGTTTTAAAGAGGTTATGTTACTGCTTTCCAAATCTAGAGTTTAAAACAAAAGCATTGTGTTAAATTAGCTAATTTTAATTTATTTTATTTTTGCAGGTTTCTGGAGAAGTGCCTTTTCTGAAAACGCTGCAGCTTGGATTCCACCTCAGAGCTGTATCTTTCTAAACCCGTGTCCCTACCACCATCACTGCCCCCTCTCCCCACCTGTGCCCCCAAATTTTCTTAATTTTCATAGTCATTTTCTCTCCTCCTGATTTTGCAACCAAAAGAAAAATCTTGCAGTTCTAACATCCTACCAATCTTAATCTTTAAATCCACAATATAGGGAGAAAACCTTTTCTCCCCTTGATCTGAGACCATTCCACAAATTGACGGGCAGCCAGCAGCATATGCTCTTTTGTAAGAATAATTGAAAACATCAACTGGAGAGCACAGAATCCTTTTGAAATTCTGCCAGTTATTTGAAGTAACTTTGGCAGAGGAAAAACAAAACACTCAATATCTTAACGTTGACAGTTGCCTTCTTAAGAGTTGGTCTCTAATTTGACTTTTGGTTATTCTGATACAATTTTTATTTTACGGTGGGCCTTTTGTTTGACTACTCAGACCGAATTTGACTTAATTCAACCCTAAGTGCTAACAAAGAAGCATTTCACCAAAGCAACCTGTTAGCTTTTCACATTTAGCTGGAATTTATTTTTAACCTTTCAACAGCAGCACTAATAGTGCCCTAGAGAAGGTGTACTTGATTTTGAGTTCACTTTCAATATGACGGCTTTCAGCATTGCCCTGGTTCGTGATGCCAAGTGGCTGACTTTGGAAGTGTGTAGAGAATTTCAGAGAGGAACCTGCTCTCGAGCTGATGCAGATTGCAAGTTTGCCCATCCGCCAAGAATTTGCCATGTGGAAAATGGTCGCGTGGTGGCTTGTTTTGATTCTCTAAAGGTGAGTCTCATCTAAATGCATATCATTTAAAATTGACACTTGTTGATTTCTGGGCATTTTGAAATATGTTGTACTTTGAAATTAGTCAAGTTAATAGTATGAAAGTGATAGGTTTGTTTTTTAAGGCAGGATGGAGACTTTGTATTTGTAGAACTAAGCCAGACTAAAGCACACCCATCAAAGCTCACTGACCAAGATAGATAGAGAAAAAAGTTCAAGAATTTTTGTAGGAGAAACTGTAGCCTTGCTTTACTTTACTTCTGTATTTATTATTTAGATTTTTAATGCAGTGATCATAATCCTCAGATTAACTTAGAGAAGTCCTTACTGAAATAGTTTATTATCTGTGTTACCAAAAGATACTTGGCAGGGACCAATCAGAGGGTAAATAAAGTCAGATGGAGAGAGTAAAATGTGAAAATCTCATCATCCAGGAGGAAAATGATGGCATTTTGAATTTTCTTAGTCAAAGTCTACTTTGAACCTTTAACTTGAACTTACTGCTACAATACTAGGTTCATATCATTTTCTTCCTAAATAACTGATTGACCAATTTCAGATTTGTGAGCACATTTTATAAGGAAAGTTTTATTGCCAAGGTTATCAAACCTGAATATTATGTAGTAGAGTACAAATAAAATATGAGGGAGGATGAAATATTATATAGAATAGAACATATATGATTGCAGAACAAAAAATATACTGATTTCCATGTTTTATTCATGGTTATCCTTAAATTAGGGGTAAACATGTACAAATTAAAGCATAGGAGTTAAAAATGGTCATAGATTCCTGGTTTAACTAATAAGATTTGCTATGATGCATTTGAGATTTTTTTCAAAATATGTTAAAATGAATTGATATTAATAAGAACCTTTTCAATTTCTTAATACTGTTTTACTTTATCAAGACCAATTTTATCTCATTAACATTTTTATTTATGGCTGCATTGGCTAATAGAGATGTATTTTTTTGTATGATCACTTATTCAGAAAACATTTTATCATGATATCCTATGTAAGTAGTTACTTTTGCTTATGTTTTGATTGCTAGTTTTTGTTTCAAACCATTCCAGTTCAAGAATGGTCACTAGTTATAAAGATAATGGCAACTCCTAACATTGAAAATGTCTGAATTGCTCTTTTTTGTAGCAGATATTCTGACTAAAGGGCTTATTCTGTTTTCTTTATTTCATTTTCATTCAAGTTTCATCTATAATTATTTTACGTATTATTTAAATCATTTATGTATTGTTTAAATCAAGGACTGGGCAGTGCCTTGAATAGAAAAGAGCACTGGACTAGTTCGGGAGTAGGAGGGAAGGAAATGCCTTTTAGCCAGTCCCTATAGAGGGTCCACCACTGCACTACGCACTTTACGTATCTTTTAGCCAGTCCGTATAGAGGGTCCACCACTGCACTACGCACTTTACGTATCTTGTTTCAGAAGTTCCAGACAAAGCTTGAGTTGCTTCATTTCTAATGCATGGATAATTCTTCTCTCCCTAACTTCCATGATTATTGCTGAGATTCCAGTAAGATGACATAAATGAAAAACCATGTATCACTATAAAAATGAATTAAGGCCTTCCCTGGCGGTCCAGTGGTTAGGACCTGGTGCTTTCGTGTCATGGCCCCAGATTCAGTCCCTGGTCAGGGAAGATCCCACTAGCCAAGTGGCATCCCTCCTCCCCACCCAAAAAGTGAATTAAGTGCAAAGTTACCTTCTTACTATTAACTAAACTGTTGTTTTAGGAGTTCTTCAAAACAGTTGTTTAGTTAAGGCTCTATTATTTAAAACTACACATTCATGTTTCAAAGGGACACGCTCGTATCCTCAAGCAAAGTATCACTGTCTATATGGCTTGCTCTTAAAAATAGAGTTCCTTGCAGGCTTTGTAAATTCTATCTTTTCAGGCATCTGGCAGGAAGAGATGTGTGATCTTACTAATCATTGATATAGTTCACATCGATTTTCCCATTTAAAGGCAAAAGAATGCCATAATGAAAACATTTTGAAGAAAAGTAATACGGAGCATGATTGTTAACAAAATGCAATACTGCACTACCACTTTAAAGCTTGGAAAATGTTTAGTTCAAAAACTACAAAGATACTGGCCAATGAATACTAATAAGCCACTTAATTATTTAAATACACTGTTTACTCACTGTATCCAGTGTTTTTTAAATAATTTTTGATATGTTAAAATTTTGATGACCAGACACACAGGATAAAGACGATTTGCATAATCCTTACATTCTCAAATTTTAATGAAAATCTTAGAATTTCAAATATACAATGCCTTTAAAAAAATTAATTTGCCATTTAGATAGCACATGCATCACAGTTCCATATCTGCACAAAAGCTTTGTAGTCCTGTTGTATTATTCCTTATCCTTGATATACACAAAAACCATACCATGGTATGCATGAAAACTATGCATGAAAACAGTTGACCTAAGTGGGTTGTACTACTACCATATCTACAATATACAAATAACATACCTCGATGGTTACTGCAGCGTTCACTACCACTTTGAGTTTCTGTCATTGAAACACTTTTGAAATGTATCTGTGTTCTGTTTCTTCTTCCATGAGTGGTTAAATAACTGAAGCAATCACTTGATGAGCTTTGGGTGACTGCTTTTGGTTTTTTGGTTTTTATCAGGATTCCATTAGCACTAAGTACTCTACCAGATGATGATGGTTCTTTGCCTTCATAATAGGCATAGTAGTTCACAATATCCTATACTCCTCTCATAATGAGGGAATGTTAGGAAAATAAGGAGGTTAAGCTTGATGGCTTATTGTGCATTATGCTGAAGTGCTGGGCCTATCACTCTATGAATGTTGAGTATTCAGTGATGAAGCATGCACCATCTTCAGTTAGAGATCTAGACATCACAGCCCATAGATTAATTTCCAGCTACATAAGAGTCTCATTTCATGTTGATATGTAGCTGTTTTTCTTATAACTCAGTTGCCCTGTCCACTTGGCAAAATTGATTTCAGAAAGTATTGCTTAACCCATTCTGGGCCAAATTCTTGATATTACAGTTCACAATTAATCTAGGTTAGTATTTTTAGTGACTCTCCCTTGACTTTAACGAAAGATCGTCACAGAAAATCCCAACCCAAAATCTGTGATTGTTTTCATAGCCAATATTATCTTCCTCCATACTTGAAGCAGTGTGATATCTGCCACTTGTTATCCAGGAAGGATATAAATTCTGTCATTATCTAATTATGAAAGGTCAACATCCATCACATCTGCCCACCCTACTTACTACCTTGTGTAGTTTTTTAACAAAAATTTCCTGGCAGGGGCCTTAGCAGCTGGCATAGTCACAGGACAGCCATGTCAACCTATATACATTCCTAGAAGATGGGAACTGAGCGAGGAAAAACAGAAAGCAGTGCCACACTTTCTTCAAATATTGCATATGATCACAAGCATAATAATAATATTTCGGCAAGTGAAACCAGATGTATAGGTATATTGATGTGAATATATCCTGTTAGGTCCTGAGTTAACTTTGTCCTGAGTTACCAGTATATTCTGTGTAATTATCACTAGTCACAGCAATTTCCATCCATTTGAAATTTGATTATTTTTGACTGAATATTTACCACATCCCTGTTTGCTCAAGGAAAATTTAGCAGGAGCAGAAGACTCCTAGCAACATAATCCCAAGGGTTTCTGGATTATTCAAGTTTTAGAACCATTTATGAGCTGATCAGAGAGGTCTGCCTGCACTGGAAAGAATATATAGACACCACCTGTCACCCTGAGACTCAAGGAAAGTAACATTTTACTTAAGGATCTTCTTACATTACTGACGTTAAAAAGGAAGTATCTTTGACCAGTAAAAGTCAATGCTATTTTGGACATTTCAAAAACCTCTCTTGAAAGAAAAATGGAATTAAAATCAGCATCCAAGTAAATACATATCGATGGCTCAGCCTCAGTTTAAAGTTTTTATTTTGAAGTAATTTTAGGCTTATAGAAAAGTTTCAAAAATAGTATAAGGAGTTCCTGCATACCCTTCACCCAGCTTCCTGTAATGTCAACAACTTACATACCATACATAGCACAGTTATCAAAACCAGGAAATAACTCTAGTTCGATACTATTAAGTAAATTACAGACGTTATTTGAATTTCACAAATTTCCCTCCTAATGACCTTTCTGGGCTCCAGAATTCAATCCAGGACCCCACATTCTGTTTGGTGATCATGTCTCCTTAGTCTTCTCCAATCTGTGACAGTTACTCAGTCTTTCCATATCTTTCATGACCTTGGCACTTTGGCTGAATACTGGTCACTCATCTTATAGAATGCCTCTCAATTTGGGTTTGTCGAATGCAATGTCATGATTTGATTGAGGTCGTGCATTTTTTGGTAAGAAAACCATAGAAATGATGTGCATACTTGAGGGTACTTGATGTATCTCCTCTCTCATGGTTACCTTTATCACCTGCTAAACATGGTGTCTGCTGGCTTTTCTGCTGTAAAGTGATCAGGTCTCCTTTTGTGAAAATCGATAAATATCTTCATTTATTCAACATCTCCTCAACATACCATTGATTGAAGGGTCACCCAGTATCCAAGCTGTCAAAATGTGGAAAAGTATCCATCTTAGAAGTCTCTACTTACAGTCAATCAAGAAAGATAGGAGAAAATGGACCATAAGAGAGAAACAACAGTATTACTACTGGCCACCAGAAAGACAGAACCCTGGAGAATGGGAAGCCCAAGAAATGTTGTGATGTGCTTGTCCTTGTCACCTGCTCCTATGGAGCGGCCCCTGTGCTGGAGTCAGCACCGCCCCCCCTCCCCGCCCCCAGCACCTCTAACTTCTGCATCAGGAAACAGACTTTCTGCCTTTTGTTTCATGATAAATACCATTTTCCCCCAATTTAGACAGTTATTCATCTTTATGAAGGGAAGGAAAAATACAAAAGAAATTTTTAAAATCATACACAAGAAGATAAAAATAAAGTGTAATAAACTGTAATAAAATGTCATCCCCAGTACCACTGCCAACATTATGCATTTCCTTTCACTCTGTATAGAATTGTATGTGTGCTGCATAAACCTTGCCTTACCTTCTGCCTTCTTATAGACCTCTCTCCTCCTCTCACTCCCACTTGCTGATCCTGCAAAGTCAACCTCTCCCTCCCTTTATCCTTCCTGTCAGCTTCAGATTTTTCCCCGAGTATCAGAAAATATCTAAATACTACTTGATCTTCTCCCATCATAGACTTTTAAAAAATATACCAATTATCATGGTTATTTTTTTTTCTGATCAGAAAATAAAAACATATGCTTTCTAGAAAACTGTAATATAGAGATAAAAATAATTATGAAACCTAACCTGTAATTCCATTACCCAGTGAAACCCTTCCCATGTTGGTATATGTTCTTTCAATATTTAATGAGAACTGTTTCTTTTTTTAAAAAAATGTTTCACTTGTTCCATGCAATGCAAAAGGCTTTTAAAACTTAGGAAGGAATGGTATTTTATAAATATTTTTAAATTAAAATATATTACTTTTCAAATTCTATGAGGCCATCAGAAATTATGTTTATGAGAACCATGTAATAATAATAATAGTAGTAAATTCTACCTTCTATTGACTGGGGCTTCCCTGGTGGCTCAGACGGTGAAGTGTCCGCCCTCAATGCAGGAGACCCGGGTTCAAGCCCTGGGTCGGGAAGATCCCCTGGAGAAGGAAATGGCAACCCACTCCAGTATTCTTGCCTGGAAAATCCCATGGACAGGGGAGCCTGGTGGGCTATAGTCCATGGGGTCGCAGAGAGTTGGACACGACTGAGTGACTTCACTTTCACTTTCTATTGACTACTATGTTCGAGAAACTTTTCACATGCCAACTGTATTCCTTAACCCAGTTTAGGCTTTCCCACTGATGGGTCAGGTTTCACCAGCTATATGGTCTTGGGTAAGTACCCACCCTGCCTGTTCCTAAATTTCCTCCCCTATGAAAACAATGTTCCTATTAGCACGTACCTCCTGAGTTCCTGAGCGTTCAGATGTGGTGGTGGCTCACGGTAAAGAATTCGCCATGCAGTTCGATCCCTGGGTTGGGGAGGATTCCCTGGAGAAGAGAATGGCTACCCACTCCAGTATTCTTGCCTGGAGAATCCCATAGACAGAAGAGCCTGGCGGGCCACAGTCCATGGGGTTGCAAAGAGTCAGACACAGCTGTGTGACTAACACCTGCGTTCCTAAGCATTCAAATGTGATGATCCGCCTAAGGCACTTGGAATAGATCCTGGCACACCACAAGCATTCCAGACATGTCTTTTCACCAAATAAATTCCATTCTCCATTAAAGGAACCAGGGAATCCTCAGAGTAATGACTATAGCTGGATTGAGGCAGGAAAAATATGAGTCTGTGACATCTTGTGCTTCCAGAAAGTAAGGAAGTGCTTGGAAAAGGAAGGGGCCTGATAGCTGGACACTGGAGCCAACCTGAAGAAGCACCCAGCGAGCGAAGTGTCAAGCTCAGGGAAGACAAGGAAAGACTGAGAAACTGTCAGAGATTGGAGATTAAAATAAACATGACAGATAAATACTATGTGGGATCCTGGATTGGATCCTGGAGTGGAGAAAGCACATTAGAGGGAAAATTGGTGAAATTCAAGTAAGGTCTCCAGTTTACTTAATAGAATTACAGTAAAGTTAATTTCCTGGTTTTGATAACTGTGGTATGTATGATGGATGTATAAGTCATTGACATAGGAATCTAAGTTAAGGATCTCCAGGGGTACTCTCGGAGAAGGCAATGGCACCCCACTCCAGTACTCTTGCCTGGAAGATCCCATGGGTGGAGGAGCCTGGTAGGCTGCAGTCCATGGGGTCGCTAAGAGTCGCGCACGACTGAGCGACTTCACTTTCACTTTTCACTTTCATGCATTGGAGAAGGAAATGGCAACCCACTCCAGTGTTCTTGCCTGGAGAATCCCAGGGACAGGGAGCCTGGTGGGCTGCCGTCTCTGGGGTCGCACAGAGTCAGACACGACTGAAGCGACTTAGCAGCAGCAGCAGCAGGGGTACTCTGTACTATTTTTTGCAATTTCTCTGTAAATCTAAAATAATTTCAAAGTTAAATGTTTTAAAAAGAACTTTCTTAGTCTTGCACATGCACCTTCTGTTTTTTTTGGTGCTCAGAAATACAGTGGAGTATTAGTTTTTTTGCTTTTCTTTCTTCTTCTTTTAAACTCTGGGTGTGGTAATGAGAAAGCTCTGAAATCCATGCAGTGGCTGATCCTGAAACTCACCTCAACCAGCTAGATGAGTCAGATAATTGAAATAGTTAATGAGAGCACTCATACCCATAATAGCGCTTCACAAACCTAGCAAATCAAAACCTGCGAATGTAGAATATTCAGTTGAGATTGTTACAACTTACAGATAGGAAACTAGGGATCTAGTGAGAGGGAGAGTCCCTTGCCCAGGGTCACATAAGCAATAATCAAAAGAACCTGAAAACTGCAGTGTTCTTCCAATCATTTCAGTCTTTTTTCCCATGGAGAAAAAGGAGATAAGAGAAAACATCATTTGGGATTATTGTATTTTGTTTCTGTTTTTGACCTTTGCAGCATTCATTTCATTCTGAGGAGAAACATAGAAACATACTGCTTAAAAATATGGAACGCTTCACAAATTTTCATGTCAGACTTGTGCGAGAGCCATGCTAATCGTCTCTGTATCTTTCCAATTTTAGACTATGTGCTGTCAAAGCAAGCATTGGGCTATTGTTTTACTAAACCAAAAGCATCCAGCGCTTATGGTCAGACTGTCCCATGTGACACTGGGATGCCCTGCTTTCGACGTTGTGTGGTTCTCCTTTACTTTTTGTTACTTTAGAAAGGGGGAAAAGTCATCTTTCCTTTTCCTAATATCTCCCTCATTTGTTGTTTCACAATATTGTGTTTAGATGAAGACTTTAAAATTCTTTTATTTATTTCTTTGACAATTATTCTGGCTGTTAATTTTGAAAACAAGAAGGAAGAGGGGCTAGGGTGTTTTATTTTTAGAGCAAGTTATCTAACTTAGTGATACTGCGCTGTTTTAAATCACTGAGAGTCAGAACACTGAGCTGTCTCTACTCACTTGCCCATCCTTCTCTCCAAACCCTGCAGCACTGAGTTAGCTAGCCAGAATCGGGTATTGTAATGGGCTGTGGATCATGTATAGCTTCACTGCAAGAAACTCTTTGATGTCTGATGCCGTTATAGATATACTCATTAGTACAAAGTCTGGGCCAGCTAGGGAGGTACCTGTCACAGATCAGCTGAAGATATTGCAGTAGCAGGTCAGCCTTGTTATGGGTCAAATACAGTTTTGTAAAGGAAAACAGAATCTAATCCAATGAATTTAAAATGTTGTTTTATGGAAGCATAGCTCAAGATCATTTCTCACTACCCCTTGCAGCCAAGGCTGCAGTTGGCTGCATAGTAAGAAAGGAGTTGTGATATAGCCAGGAAGGTATTTTTCAACCACAGTTTGATACCATTAAGATGGACCTTTTGTCACAGGAATCCCATTTAGTATGAGTGATCTGAAGTTTGAATACTGTCTACTGTATGTCAACTCATGTGTGGAAGAAGCTCTTTATATGTTAGGGACATAGATGTCTGATTTTACTTTATCATCTAATACTTCTCTCATGTCACATACTGTATAATCATTACAAATACTTTTTCTCTACTTCACTTTTTTGTGAAATGTGGACATAAGATACTTTTGTGCATCTGGAAATAGCAATTAGTTCTTCTAGGAACATGACTTTTCTCATATAACATCATTTACTCACTGCTGTTTTTGCCCTTACAGATTAGTTTTCTGATTGTAACATCCCCAAGGTTGTCTTGTTTTCCTCTGTCTCAGCCTGCCACTTGATTGTTGACCTACAGGTTTATATATTCCAGAGGAATTTTAGCTGTCTGTTCTTTCCTCAATATTTCTAAATAATCTTTTCATTTTTTTCTGTATTTCCTCCACTGTATAATAAGTCTTTGGTTTCTTAAATTTATGTTTTTTGTTCCCGTTAGTGTCTAATCCAGATTTGCAGCCCTGCTTAGGTTTTCAGTGTTTTTATTACTGTGCATTCAGTTATCACCACAGGGTCCAGTTTTACTGCTAGACGTAATGAGAAGTTTAACTCATGCTTTTTCCTATCTTTCTTGATACTGTTTTTTTAAAAGTCAGTAAACAGTTCCATTTGTTCTACAACCTTTTATTTTGTAAATAATCTCCACCATTTAGATTAACCATGTTGTTTAGAGTTCAAGTAAATTATTTTTCCAATATTATTCATGATGAGTTTGTATAATATGGCTTAGTGTTGCTTAGTTGCTAAGTCATGTCCACCTCTTTTGGAACCCCATAGACTGTAGCTCGCCAGGCTCCTCTGTCTGTGGAATTCTCCAGGCAAGAATACTGGAATGGATTGCTATTCCCTTCTCCAGGAAATCTTCCTGATCCAGGGATTGAACCCAGGTCTCCTGCGTTGCAGGCAGATTCTTTACCTCTGAGCCACCAGGGCTTAGTGTCATGCCTAATCTGTTTAGTGAAATAGATGTAACAATAGAGTCCATCAATTTTTGCAGCTGTTACTGGTTCATAAGCATGTGAATATATGCTTTCAGTTGGATTTTTTCTATTGTAAGTAGACATTTTATTGTAGTTGAAACTCAAATTTTTATTTACACAGTGGGAATTGGTAGAAAAGAGATATTAGCCTTTTGCTCCTCCCCATGTTCTTGTGGGTACACAGTAGACAGTGAAGGCAGTTTCCACACTGAAAAACATCCAGTGGCTTGAAAACATAGAGTCCACAGTGATAGAACCAATTTCCTGAACTAAGATATAACCAGTGTGTTAGGCATGATTTGCCTGCTAACTAGTTAAAACTAAGGTTCTGGTTTCTGTCTTTAGCATGCAGAAATGCAAACAGAAAATGTTTTTTCTCTGTGACTTTAAACTTCACCCATCTTTTATATGTGTCTGGGTACAGTGAGTAGGCAGCATTGTAGTATCGATCATCTCTTATTCCATTCCAAATACATTTTGGAGATTATATTTTTAAGATGACATTGTGTTAAGATCACACTGTCATACTGTCTTAAAATTTTTGTTCATCCTATTTATGAAAAAAAAAATAGTAATCCTGAAGTAGCCATTTGAGAAGTTTGAATATTTAAAAACTCTATGTGGTTTGAAAACATTTGCTAAATACCTATCTTAGAAGTTGTTTCTCTGTTGTTAATGTTTATACTTATCACATGCTTTGGTAAACGAACTTAAATCTTTTACCAACATTTGTAAAAACATAATCTCTAGAGGGTTTTTTTTTTTTTTTTTTTTTGCAATTTCCTGGTTATTTCACTTTTTCTCTTAGCCAGAAAAGCATTCTATATGGACGCAAATTCAATTTTAACTTCCAAGCAACCGAAAAAAATTTTTTGTTTATTTTCATTCTGCTAGCACTACAACAAAGAAAGGATTTTTCCAGCTTTATTGAGATATAATTCACCTATAACATTGGTTAAGTTTAAGGTATAAAACATGACGATTTGATACAACTATATATTGGGAAATGATTACCACAGTATGCTTAGTCAACACCTCTGTCACCTCATATAATTACTCTTTTTGTAGAACATTTCCAGACTTACTCTCTTAGCAACTATCAAGTATATAATACAGTTTTGTTCACTATGGGCTTCCTTGGTGGCTCAGATGGTAAAGAATCTGCCTGCAATTCAGGAGACCTGGGTTCGATCCCTGGGTTGGGAAGATCTCCTCAGGAGGAAATGGCAACTCACTCCAGTATTTTTGCCTGGAGAATCCTGTGATCAGAGGAGCCTGGAGGACTATAGTCCATGGGGTCACAAAAGAGTCAGACATGAATGAGTGAGTAACACTCTCTCTGTTCACTATGATGCTGTACATTATATCCATAGAACATATTCATCTTATAACTGGAAGTTTGCACCCTTAGATCATATCTCCCTATTTTCCGTACTCCCCTGTCCCTGGTAACCTCCATTCTACTCTATTTCTATGGGTTTGGCTTTTTTCAGATTCCTCATGTCAATGAAATGATACAGTATTTGTCTTTCTGTGTCTAGCTGTCAAGGTACATGCATGTTGCCAAAAAAGGATTTCCTTCTTTATCATGGCTGAATAATATTCCATTGTGTATGGTTTGGAATATTGTCTTGTCTTTCAAAGATGCCCTAGAGGTAGTCTTCATAAATACCTCTTTCTTCAGTGAACCACAGATGTAACCATGGAAATGTTTGATGTGAATCATGGTATCAGCAATGGAATAAACATAGAAAATGCTGCCTTGTAATAACAGCTCTAAAAAGGGCTCCTTGTGTGGCCTTGAGCAAGTCATAAGAATCCTCCTACCTCTGTTTCTCTTCATACAAGAGCACGGAGCAGCACTCAATTTGTAGGCTTATTGATTATGGTTTACTACAAGGATTTTAAATATTAGGGGTCATTTGATGCTGAAAGTCCTGTTAAATCCATTAAGAGTTCTATATACACCCAGTTCCTCAAAGAAATTATTCATTCAGCAAATATTTATTAAAACATGTTACTTGTTAGGCAAGGACTGCACCGAATGCAAAGTTGTGGAAGATGTGGTCCCTGCCTGACCTCCTAGTAGGAAGCTGCTTGTGTTATGTGCCATAAGCCAGGTACAAACTAATCATGAAAAGAATCCAAGGGGGAAGGCGGGGGACTGGAATTACACCCAGCTGTGGTGGTTAAAGAAATAGTCATTAAAGTGGTACCATGTGAGATATTCTTGGAAGGAGGGATAGGAAGAGATTCCAGGCAGAAAGGATAACCTCAGCAAAGACAGAGGAAAAACTGTAGCATGGATTTGGGGAGTTGAGTGTTAAGTCAACCTCTGAAGTGTAGATCGTATGTTGGTAGAGGAGTAGCCTTAAAAGGAAGTGAGGAATTTGAACTTGATTTTGTAGCTCTGAGGAATCTGACAATTTTTAAGTAGAGAAATGGCATCACCAGCCTATGTAAGATGAGTGGATAGAGCCAAAGAGACTGGCGACAGGGGAACCACTTAGAAAGCTCCTATTGAAGCTTAGAAAGCTTCATATTGATGGAATGAAATGATAAGAACTTGAATTAGTGGGAAGGAAAAGCCACTGATGGGTTTGAGATGTTGTTCAAGTCAACATGGTTAAATAAGAGGGGGTTGAAATTTTACTTCTGCCTACTGCTGTTGTGTTCACCTCCATATCCAATTTCATCACATTTGAAGTGAGGATTTCTCAGACTTTTTGGGGGGTTTCACATTAGATGATATCATTTACCACCACAGCTTTTGTGCCTAGCACACACAGTACATATTAGGAGCTTGAAAAGTGTTCATTGAATGAAACATACCCCCACTTTGTTGCATCATTTTGACAGAGGAAGAACCAATATGGGCTCCCCTACAAGGGGAGTCATCTCTCCATGTATGTCTATATTTCTACTCCCAGTTCAGTTTTTACCTGAATATGAATGAAAATTGTGTACACCCATGTGTCAACATTCCTCACTCAGTCACATTTTAACCTAGATTCGATAGCCTACCGATTGCTGATTTTTGTGAATTTCTGTCCCTTAGCATTATAGAAATGTTCCTTGGCCAAGCACCTTGGATGCTCTCCAAATGTTGCATTTTGAGTGTTTTTACCCTCTATGTGGATTTTTTAAAAAATTGCTGAGTGGCCACTGTAACATCTTGGGTTTCCCTGGTGGTTCAGATGGTAAAGAATCTGCCTGTAGTGCAGGAGACCTGGGTTCGATCCCTGGGTCGGGAAGATCCCCTGGAGAAGGAAATGGCAACCCACTCCAGTATTCTTGCCTGGAGAATCACCATGGACAGAGGAGCCTGGTGGGCTACAATCCATGGGGTTGCAAAGAGTTGGACACGGTTGAGCAACTAAGCACTGTAACATTAATATCTTAAAGTAATTAGTGTGATAAGCTAGTAATATTCAAGCATCGTTTTTTGCCTTTGAATGTTTGAAATTTAATTTCACAACAAATGGCTACCTTGCAAGTAAAGGTATTCTTGGAAGCACAATTAGTGCTAATAAGGTCATTCTGAGTCACTTACAAGGTCAAAATCTGCAGAAAAGTGTTTTGTGTAAAAGGTAACTGCCTATTCCAATAAAACTATATATTTAAAGTTTAATCAATAAAGACTGTCCTGAATGTACAGTGATCTTTTAAAAGTCCAAAGAGTTTGAGCATGGAAAGGCAAAGAAAAATTCTTAGAGAGCCCATGTATTGACATTCTAAAATAAATGTACCAAGCAATCTGCTTTTTCAAAGACATGGGGAAATAATGAGAAATGTGAAAGTAATTTCAAGATGGAATTTTTAAAAGGGATTTCTAGGCTTACGCGCTGTACCTTGATATTTGTACAGTCAGTTCAATCTCTTATACCATCTCCATCTTCATCTCCATTTCACATAGTGATTTCAGTTTTTCAGGACAGACATCCTGAGGCCTTGGGTGAATCAGGACATGATTCAGGGTTAGGCAACTGACTCTAGTTCAAAAATAAGAAAAGTACCTGGGACATTTTTAGAAAAATGTTTCAAAAAAGAAGAAAACTTAAGATGGTTTTAAGTATTTAGCAGCATTCAGCTGATGTCATTAATAGTTTATAATAATGTTCATAATTGTAACTTGCATATTTGAATAAGCGACTGACAGCTAAGATGAAGCCAAGACTCTCTTTCACTCTTCCCAACTTCTAAAGGTGTCACTCTGGTGGCACATGACATTTACTCCATCTCTGAAATATTCATGATAAATTTAATCATCACATTTCACTATTCCTCCGTCAAATCGCCTACTAGAGAAACACATAAGAAAAAAAAAAAATAATAACATTACTTCCTAGCCAGAGATTGTAGAGAAAAAAGAGAGAGAAATTTGGAGACATCTATCTATCGCTTCCCTGATAGCTCAGACGGTAAAGCGTCTGCTTGCAATGCTCGAGACCCGGATTTGATCCATGGGTTGGGAAGATCCCCTGGGGAAGGAAATGGCAACCCACTCCAGTACTCTTGCCTGGAAAATTTCCATGTACTGAGGAGCCTGGTAGGCTACAGTCCATGGGGGTCACAAAGAGTCAGATACGACTGAGCGACTTCACTTTTCTTCTTTTCTTTCATCTATTGAGACAGGCTTTTCATTCTGAAATACTTCAGCTCTAATAATAATGTATTTGAAACAAAACCAGAATGAAAGTGTAATGAATAAAATAACATGCTAATGAAAGAGGGGGTGATAGAGAAAGGGAGACTCCCCCAGAGAGAGAATTATTTGTGCCATTTTTATCACAGATTATAAACTCCATTATCAATTCCTTGGCTTTCCTTGAAGCAAAAATGAAGAACTGTGATTAATTATGGCTCAGAGACATCTCGTTCTCCCCATCAGATTTCTCCTCCTCCTCAATAGCATCTCTAGACCCCTATTTTAGCCACCTTTGATTACTACCCCACTGTCTTCCTTTGATTTCTATCCCATACTGTCAAGTGCTAGAGCCCCTCTCAGCAACAGTCCCCAGGCCCCTGCAATTGCAGGAGAGAGAAGATGTATAAACTCCTTGTAGGCAGGTTCCCTGCCTTACTCTTTGTGTCGTCCATAGTATCCAGCAGTCTTTTTACAGAGAGGTGCTTATTAACCAGTGTACTTTCTTTTATCGAGCAATAAGAACAATGCAGTTCAATACATTTTCCTCTCTACAGTAGTTATCAGAAAGCTCAGAGCTACACTTAGGGCCCAGCTGAAGTGATTAACCTTATCTAGCTTTTTGAAGTTTTTGATGTAATTGCCACCACCTTCCCCATTACATCACTCTGATTCTTTGCTGCTGCTAAGTCGCTTCAGTCGTGTCTGACTCTGTGCGACCCCATAGACGGCAGCCCACCAGGCTCCTCTGTCCCTGGGATTCTCCAGGCAAGAACACTGGAGTGGGTTGCCATTTCCTTCTCCAATGCGTGAAAGTGAAGTCACTCAGTCGTGTCCGACTCTTCACGACCCCATGGACTGCAGCCTACCAGGCTCCTCCGTCCATGGGATTTTCTAGGCAAGAGTACTGGAGTGGTGTGCCATTGCCTTCTTTAGGCCCATGATAATGGTGTTTTTGGAAATGTGTCCTTATAAGAAGGACATTTCCAAGCCATTTTGGGAGAATGTAGTTGTGTAACTAGTGAGAGGGCAAGGGAAGAGGTTAATTCTATTTCCAAATTTCTTATTTGCAGCTTATTAAGCTGTTTGAGTGTTTTTTATTTTTGACATGTCAATGTATTACAAGCATTACGGTATTGCAAACTGGGGGCTTCAGTTTAAGTAAGCTGCCAGTGATACTCAGAAGTAAACGGCGTGCTGCTGAGACTACTCTTAATCAGAAGGGAAAGAATAGCGAATACTTGGAACTCCTTAGCAAGGTATTTATTTTCTTCACAATGAAAAGACGAACGTATCTTATGGGATGTCCTGTTTCCTTACTGCATCACTGCAGGGTACAACCGATGAACTTTGGTGCTTGCTTTGAGGTTTGGGAGTCTACCAATACTTCACCTTTTGGTTATCCATGTTGAAATGCTGTGGTCAACATTGTGTTGTTTGCTTGTCTAATGTGAAAAGTATTTCCTTCCTTTGAGCTTATCCTTTTTTTCCAAATACCTTTTCTGGGAGTGAAGAGAAGAGGTAGTGCTTTCAAATGAGTGTGGTTTCTGCAGTGTAGTAAAGGTATTAATTTATTGGAGAGCCAAGGAGAATTTACTAGAAAATCTTCTGCCTGCTTAAATTTGGGTACCTAACAAACATTTCAAAAGCACACCCTGGGGAGATTTGTAGAGCAAATATAGGCAACGTAGTACAGAGCTCTTAAGTACTTATCTCCATAGCTAATTGCACTACGTTTGTAAACAGAAAATGAATGTAAGTACAATAGAATTTTGAGAGGTCCAATCCTTGTTTTTGCATGACCTGGACTGGCCTTCTTTTATGCGACTGCTAACATCATTACTGAGGTCAGAGATGTGGAATTAAGATATCAAAAGCCCTTTGATATGACCTTTTAGAAACTGAATTATCAGCAACATAAGAAAATGCTCAGTAAATGGCTCAATCTATTTTTGGATTAGACAGCTGCGTTCCCAGTGTTGGGAAAGTGTTGTTGGCTGACTGGCAGCACCACCTTCACCTGGGAACTTGGTAGAAATGTAAATTCTTGGGCCCCACCCAGAAGTGCTGAATCACAAACTTTGAAGGTGAATCTGACAGTCTGTTTTAAAAGGCCCTCCTGAACACTCGAATTTGAGGACCACTAGTTTAGAGAAACCAGTGGCTCAGTTGGTAAAGAATCTGCCTGCAATGCCGGAGACCTGGATTCGATCCCTGGGTTGGGAAGATCCCCTGGAGAAGGAAATGACAACCCACTCCAGTATTCTTACCTGGAGAATTCCATGGACAGAGGAGCTGGGCAGGCTACAGTCCTTGGGATTGCAAAGAGTAGGACACGACTGTGTGACTAGCTTTCACTTTCACTGTCTAACAGTCCAGGAGAGTATCAACTAAGAATAATGTATCTCAGTTTCAGAATTCTCAGCAGTTATTATTCCTTCAATGCTTTTTCTTTTTTTCCACTTTTTTTTCAAATGGCCTCATCCTTGGCTTATTGTTTATATTCAGATCTGGTGGAAAGAAAATGACACATGTTCTGGAAGACATATATCTTTGGGAAAGTTATATTATTCTCCCCAGGGAGCACCACAATGCTTATTAGCTGAGAGAAGACATACTGCATGAGACGTACTGCACGAAAGAGCAGTTTACTTTTGTTGCTGTTCAGTCGCTCAGTTGTGTCCAACTCTGTTACACTCAGCATTTCTCAAAAAATATTTCACCACAGAACCCTCTTTTTGTGGAGCTCATGGAAACTTTCCGTGGAACATCTCATCACAGGTAGTTGGGCAAGAATACCATTGGTATGTAAATGTATGAAACCGAAAAGAAAAAGATTCTTTTAATCATTTGTCTATTGTAACACTTTGGAAGGATTAGTGACGTTTTTTATACTCCAAAAGCTCTAATGTAGGTGTCGCTAGCTGCCACAGGTGGACTTTCAAAATGTTATATGCAGCAAGTGTGGGGACAAAAAGGGTCTAGATATGTATATGGTATATATAATATGCGTTTGTATATAATATTTATTATTCTTTATAATAGAAATATATTCAATATAGTATTCAGTATAATGAGAATATTCAGTAAATGAATAAATATGTTCAAATGTGTTTCACATTTATGTGAGTTGCTCTTGGCTTCTAAGCAGTTGGCCTATTGAGAAGAAAAACAAGAAAAATGAAAAACTAGTTCAAATATTTAGAAACCGTTTTATAATGAGATTCATTTTTATTATTTTACCAACTTAGATGAATCATATTCAGAATCCCTTTGTGATAATTAATTATGTGTTAGAATTTTAAGCACCATTAATATCTTTTATAGCCTGTTATTTGTTTTGCTTTATCCTCCTAACTTTCTAGGAAAAAATGACTTGCCTGATTTTATTATTTTAATATGTGTTATAAATAAGATATAGATGGCCCCAATGGCTCAGTGGTAAAGAATCTGCAATGCAGGAGCCACGGAAGACATGGGTTCAATCCCTGGGTTGGGAAGATCCCCTGGAGGAGGAAATGGCAACCCACTTCAGTATTCTTGCCTGGAGAAATCCCATGGACAGAGGAGCCTTGTGGACGACAGTCCATGGGGTTGTAAAGAGTCAGACACTACTGAAGCGACTTAGCACAGCATAAATAAAATACAACAGCTGTTTTGGCAAAAATAAAATATAGAAAGTACCAACCAAAAAAAGTGACACTCCAAACTTTTTTATATGATAGAAATTACTTGGAATGTTTTATTCACTATTAATTCTATAGTGAATTTGTGTTGTGTGAGATCTTAAAGTAAGAAGCTTGTAATAGTAGAGAAGTGCCTCTTGACTAGATAAACTTGTCTTCTAAGTAGGCACTGGCTTGTTGCCAGTTGTAAAGGGAGCAATAATTCCTTTCTCTTTTCACTTATTTCCAAGGATAAAATTAAAGCCTGGATCTGCTTCTTTACCCTCTGCTCTTTCACCTACCATTACCAGCGAGCTGCGGGACAGCAACTGTATAACAGTCTCCAGTTCTAAAAAGAGAAATGTCCTTGGTTTTTTAACACTGTATATAAATTCCCTCCCTAGGCACATGATAAGTTGTAGTACAAAATCAAAAATTCCTCATATAATGATGCATTATTTTTTGTGGGGAAATCAAATGGTAAAACAGTTTGTAATCTATCAATTTTGAAAAAATTCACAGCAACAATTTTAGCTCTGTTGTAATGAACTAATGAAAATAAATTTTTTTTTCTGATTTGATCTCCAAAGCATACTAAACTTTACTTTTTCCCTTTGTCCTTTCAAAGTAGTTATGAAGTGTGTAGGAGCAGGAATTATTCCTAGAAAAACTAATTAACAGATTTGGAAAATAATTTAGTCGTGATCTAAAGGTAATTAGAATCCAGGGCATTTAAATCCCAGTTTAGCCCTCTTCCTAATAAAATACTACATTTATACTTAGTAAAATACTACATTCATATTAAAAATTTAGGTTTATTCCTGCTTTGTCTTGGAATAAATGCATTAGAAGTCAGAGTGTGAACTGCCGGTGACCTGATTCCAAACAGTAGATTCATTTCACCATTGGTTTTATTTATCATGATTATTTTCCCCATCAAATTGTCTTTGAAAGTATAAATACCCTTTTGGACTCTACATGTTCAATTGTGTAGTCACTTAAAAGATCTAGATTCCCTACTATATATATCATCAGTAAATATCTAGAACATTTTGATTTTTCAAAGCTGTGGAAAAACCTCAATGATAAGTTAGATTGAATAGAATTGATACGTTGACATCATATTTATATGTTTACCTGATGGATCCCCATGTTAATTTGCATTTGAAGTCTTCAGTCTTATTTTGTGAATAATGTTTACTTAACCAAAAATAAATTGACCATATAGAAAAGAAAATAAACATAACTCTTGCTTACAGGCTGAGTGGAAGCACTGGAAACAACAAATCCTAGTTCCCAGGTTCCCATATCATCACCCCATGTAGCACTTTGTCTGGTCATTAAAATCAGGTCCCCCCTAAAACTGAACCTTTGGTGGCATGTCTTTCGTGAGGTGTGTGTGAATTCTTATTTGTCTGTGTTCTTTGTGGAATGAAATGCTTCAGAAGAACACTTTGTACTTCTTTGCAATAAATTCAATCTTCTGTCATTGTTTGGGATCTTCTCTGCTTTGTCATAGTGTTGAACCTACAGCCCTCAGCACTTTTTGTAGTCTGAGTAAACCTGCTTCTAAATGGCCCTGTCGTGTTCCTGTTTTTAATTCTTCTTTTAGTGTGGCAATAATAATAGTCCCAAAAGGCACACAACCAGACCTTTCACCGAGCCCCACTTCTATCCATTCTCTATGTCCATGGGGTTTTCAGGACTGTTACTCTTGTCAGGCTGTGGTCATTTGTGCTTAAGTTTTCATAACCCAGCTCCTGATTCCAGGACACTGCTTCTTCCAGACCAACTGGCAACATTCCTATTATGTATTTACTAAAAAGCTGTGCTAAGAGATGAGATATCTGTACTAATTGTTCTGCTTTGGTTAGGATAAAAGACTTAATAATGCGTTTAAAGCCGTTTGAACAGTGCCCAGCACATGGTAAATACACAGTAAAGTTATTCAGGTGGATGTGGTGTAAAAAAAACACTGGACATTCAGTTACCTTGTCTTACTCATTCTCAAGTCACCCAAGATGCCCAGGTACTTAACAAAACAGGCCACTTGGCATACATTCACCATTTGAATAGTTTGGGGACATAGCTGACAGCCAGTTGGTATGTAATCTTTATTATAATCTTAGACGGGAAAATAGTGACCGGAACACTGGAAATATTTGAACAAGTTCGTTCTTCAGTTTAGCACACCGAGATGCTGGGAAGCGCTCGTGTACATGTTCAAATCCCAGCTCTGCTGCCTTACTTCTGTTACCTTGCGCGTGTTCCTTCCGCTCTCTGTGCCTCAGTTTTTCAGTAGAGCACTGACTTCCTAGGGTTATACTGTGCAGATTACAGGAGGTAATGCACAGACAGCACTTTGAACAGTGTCTGACATATGGTAAATATACTACAAAGTCAGCTGATATTCAAGTGGACATGGTGTGAAAAAGATGCCAACCCAAACAGCGTTCAGTAAAGCCCGCAAATGAGTTGTACTTTTATGACTACTTTCATGAAATTAGTAGAAAATATAATTTTACAAGGGCCCCAACCTGGTCTCTAAATGTGGGTCAATAATCATCACATGCCAAGGAACATGAGCTAAACCTGTAGATACCATTACTCTGTAGCCCACTCATAAAAGGTCAGAATTAGTTCGCATCTGAAGGGGGTCATTTGACCTTATATGCCAGAGTCTAGTATATAAAATCAGTGTAAAACATAAAACAACGTTAAATGCTCCACTTATCTTCAGGAGAAAAATAAGTGTGAAATATTAGCACACTTATATATATATTTTTTTTACATGGCCTAGTTTACTTCATTGTATCACTTGATCAAATATTCTTCTAGAATGAAATCTGGTTTACCTTGTATAAGGGACACATAAACTGGACTCTATTTCGGCAAGACACCTTTTGTGAAGTTTTTTAATTTTATTCTGATTTTCAGGAAAGGCACAACAAAGCTAGAGTAGATTTAACTTTTCCCTCAGCAGAATAAGGATTCTGCTAATTAAAAGGCAGGGACTAGATCTCAGAAACCTTGCTGTGCTCTAGAGGGTTTATGTTTTTAAGAAACACTGCATCCTTACAAACATTCTGTTCTCCCCATAATTCTTGTTCTAACTGCTTAAACTGACTTGTGGAGTACAATTAATAGATTTTTTAAAACTAATTAACTTTTGCTGTCCTTTGCTTCACTTTGTTTTAGATGTGGAGACAGGCATTCTCTGGCAGAGGTCTTATTTCAACTTCTCTGTAAAGCTATGAGAGTTTTATGGTTGAGGGATTGATTTATTTTAAAACATAAAACTTCCACTTATCATTTTATCTTCTTTAAACAAGCCCATTTCTAGTTACATTGTTTGTGGATGGCCTTGTTTAGTTCTTTAAATACCAGGAACAGTTTCATCATCATCAAATATTAACTGCTCGCTGAAAGCAAAAGGTGAGTTTAACAAGGTTGCCATATTTACCAAGTGAAACTGAGAGAAGATCATTGTAAAACATTTCTTTTAAAAAAGTAGTCTTAGTAGTTTCATCAAGAAGTTTTCTAATTCTGTTCACATCTCTGAAATACATTTTGGATGAAACAGTATATTTGGTAGATATTCAGGCCAGGCAGAATAGATCTTTATTTTTAAAGAGAAAGAATTTATATCAATAAACTGCTTGTTTTTATGTCAGAACAAAAACAGCAACTTGGCCTAATAAAGAATCACTTGGCAAAAAAAAATAGCCACTTTATTTAAATACACACTGCATTTGGAATTTGGAGCTTTCTTTGGAGATTGTCTGATACTCTTAAATGCCTACAGTTTTAATAACAAGTTAGTGTAAAGGGATATTTCAGCAGGACTTTTGGTGATAAAAAATATATTATCATTAACAAAATGTAGACTTAATCCATGCCTCTGAGTATTCTCATGGCAGTCCGTGTCACCCAGTAAACCTTTCTGCTTGGAAGCTTCATATTTGTTACTAATTAGGTAGTTGGGTAGGAGCGTGAGCTTATTTTAAAGTGCATACATTTGGCTCTATTGTTTGAAATATTTCTACTTATGAATTTAGCAAGACCCTGTAAACAGCCATTTGGTATGCTTTTAAATTTCTTTATCTGAAAGAAAACTTACGTTTAGGAAAAAGAAAAAGCGAGATGGGGACTGATTTTCATCTCTGTGCCTCTAATTTCAAAAATACATAGGTAAATCAATAACTATATTTGTCCTTTATATAACCTCTGGGTGGAGGGGTAGTGACTGACTCTAGAGATGTAATTATTTAATTTATTCTTAGCAGCATACTGAGCTCTGCAAAGATAAATTGTTTAAATCTAAACAATAATCAGTGCCTTTCTCACCTTTTACTCCCCTCAGTTTGCAAGATACTTGTCTACATTTAATTCTTCTTTGAACCTTGCTTTTTACTTCGAGACAGGAAATTTAATTTTGCCAAGTGGAAACCGCAAGGCTTAAGTTTAGTGCACAACTAAGACCCTTAGGAATTGAAGGGATTGCCAAATACCTTCTGACTTCCCAAATTTTAGTGCCGTTAGAACTCACTAGAGACCCTTAAGTCATGGAAAACCTAAGGTAACTGGCATGGTTTCAAGGGTTAGAAGTCACAGTGTAGGAAAGCCAGTTAGACAGAGAAGGCTTGAAGTTGTGGTTTTCAAAGTTGCCTGAGTGAAGCATTCAAACAAAAGAAGAAAGTGCAGCAGCCTTTTGGAAAGCTCTGGCAGAACTTCCAACTTTGGCCAGGGGTGCTGGGAAGCTGACTGTGGGATCTTTGTAGCCATCATAGGAAAAATCTCCATCTTGTTAGCTGTGTGGAGATCAAATATGGACAGAAATGTTCAATGTCATTTTAACAGGCCATCCAGTTCCTTGGAGTTCACTGAATGCCATGGGGCTTGCTTTGAGTTTTAAAAGGAGGAAGTTAAATTAGTATTTTCATAAGGATTCTCTAATGAAATATGTTACAGGGTATCTTAGGGAAAAAAAAATGAGGGAATGGTTTCTGCGACTGAACTGTGTTTCTTAGTTAAAGACCGGCCGATTTCTTTCTTTAGGACATGTGAGAGGGAACGTTTACTCAGCTCTGGTGGACTGTTCATCTCCAAGAGGGGAACAGAGTGTGCCATTCCTTACAAGTATTTCACCAGGAAGCTCAGTTTCTGAGCCTCCTCTCTTAGGAATATTACACAGACTGATTTCTAAGAGCCTTTCCAGCTTTACCATTTAATGTTTTTATGACATGTTGTCTATAAACATATAAGCTTCCCCAGTGAAGTGCAATTTCCTTCTCTCTGATCTAATTCTGACTCTTTGATAATCCCAACAAAAGAGCCTGAAATCTTAATAAAAAAAACTTTAGGACTGTGTCTCGTAACTGATTCCTGAATTTTCACCACTGCCACTTTTGTGTTATACCTAGTCTGTCATGCGGGGCTGTTATGAATCACCGTTTTTCCTGAATATATTATTTTGTTCATTAGAATTAACCATGTTCCTCTATATCTGCCTCTGTTTTAATATGAGTAATCAAGGCTTGACTGTAAAAGACATCTATGCAAATAATGGCTATTCATGCCGTTTTTTGCACGTTGTGAATATGTATCTGCATCCATCTTCTGTGTGCTTGTAGAAACATGATGCTTAAGCAGATGTTTTCCTGGGCTTCACTGGATGACTTTTGCTTGAATTTGAGTATGCCACCGACAGGACTGAAGAAATGAAAGTTAATCTGCTCTCCTCTCCCTCCCCCTGCTAAAAAAAAAAAAAACAACTTTAAAACATAAAAGCCTCCTCTTCCTGTAATAATTCATATGTTCAAGAAAATTTATATAGACTTAAAGAGTCAGGAGATCGGCACAGTGGTCACTCACCACGCCCTCCCCCCATCCTAGTCTAAAGGAGGAGCTCTGGCAGGCAGGCATCAAAGTCATTTGAATACACAGTTGTTGCGCCACAGTGGTTGGGAAAGTGGAGTGGCTGACTGGGTAGGGAGCCGTGTGAAGCTTTTGGTGGGAGGAGCCAGGGAGTAAAAAATTGCTTTCTCCAACAGTCAACTTCCTTAAATTCCTTGCAGCTGGTCAGGTAAGCTGGGACTGAGAGGGCCTTCTGCTTTGCTCTGGGGGAACTGAAGGCCTAGTAGAGCCTAGGCTGTTTCCAATGGAGGGGGCTGCTTATGACCTTAAGGTAAAGGGAGGTAAATGGGTTTTTGAGGATTTGACTTTATTTAGCTTAACTCACTGGAGTGGACGAATAGATAGGGAGAGGGTTGCCAGATAATATTTCGTATGGGGCATACTTATCCTAAAAAAAATGAGTCCTTGTTTATGGGAAATTCAAATTTGATTGGGAGTCCTGTGTTTTCATTTGATAAATCTGGCAACCGTAGATGTGAGCCCAGATGGAAGCCCTAGCCGGGAAGAAAGGGTACAGGCAGCCAGTGTCCATTCTGTCCTGGTTCTGAGTCGCTGTAGTGACTGGACGGGTGTCCAGAAAAGGGAGCCGAGGCAATGCTGAGAGCCAGAGATCTGACTGCCTAAGGGTGGAGGGAGACACCCCTTTTATGTTGCTTCCTAAGAAGCCTATGTAGCAAGTAGCTTCTTGAAGGTGCATGATTTTCTGTGTATTTTAATTCTTGGAGTAACAAATTCAATGTCATTCTTTTCATTCTTTCCTCTTTTTCTGTGTTTTAATGACATTTTCTGTTGGCAGCCATCAACTACTTTAAAGACAGCTTCCATGAATACTTAGCATCAGAAACGCCTCTGACTTTTGGTAACTCGGTACCTGTGTGCTTCAGTTGTTTGGGGATTTTAATTTGATTCTGGTTGTCTGTTTTGTAAACAGAGATGATACATTCCTGAGGAACATATTGAACAGATATCACATTTTTCTCAAGCAACTGAAGGTGTTAGACCACAGGGGGAAAAATTGGGAAGTGGGCAGGGAGCAGACCTGGGGTATTGGAGAGGCAGGCTTGGTTTCACTATGAACAGCAACTATGATTTTTGGTGTTATTTGTTCTTCAGAAAAAGTTCAAGCTCATGATTATTTGAGAATCAATGTTCAACGTGAATACAGCTGAATTATGGGTCTTAAGCACAGCAGAAACATTTTTGTTGTAAGAGGTCAGTAGAGATGCACAGGAAGGCCTCACCCGGTGTGATTATCCTAAAGCCTTATATTCCACCTTTGTCTAAGTAGCTTCAGGGAATTTGACTTGCAGCTGGTTAGAGAAATGAAGAGTGGGAATGGAGCAGTTGGAGGAGGCACTTTATTCTAAACTGACCCTCGAAAAGCAGTGCTCCCCTTGGGCAGGCCCAGGTGCTGATTAAATATGAATCTGCTGCAGGTTCCTTTATTCAGTTTTATAGGGGCTCTATATCCTGGGCGGTTCTTGTGACCACAGACCCCTGGGAATTATACCAGGGTTTGTGTCTGCGTGCCTTGGGTTCGTAACATTTCTGATTCAGTGTATACTGAATGACCAGGAATTTTCAGCCATGATGGTCACATACATGTCAGAGTATATATTCATTTAAAAAAATAAGCAGTAACAAATGAACTATTTACTATACCTGAATAAAATAACGGTTCATTTGAATCAGAAAACCAGGAACAGCCTCAGTCATGTGTTGGCTATTGTTCTCTTCTGGAGGAAGAAGAAAGAACTTAGGGAAGGAAATAGCAAGAGAAGCAATTAGGCTTCTAAGGCAGGCTTAGTGTGATACCCTATAAAATTATTCCCACGAAGTTTATCCACTCAGCAAACTTTTATAGAGTAGTCACTATTCACCAGGCACAGAAACAGCCCTGGAGGTTCAAAGATGAGGAAGATACAGTCTTGCCTTTAAACAAACTCAAAGTCAAATGGGGAGATAGGCATGCAAACAATTTATCAATGTACACAGTGATAAGTGCCATGATAAAACTGAGTACAAGATGCAGCTGGAAGCACAAACGAGGGAGAGATAAAAGGGAGTGGAGGAGTGGGGGTGGGAACATGGTTTCAGGAAAATCTTTATAGAGAAAGAGTCATTTGAACTGAAAATCCATATTGGGTAGTGAGAGTCTGGAAACTTGGCTTCTGTCCGTACTGAGCTGCTTGTTAATTAGGACGAGCCACATCATCAATTTGGCCTTCACTTTCTCTGTAAGATAAAGGTGCAGGAGATGTTCCTTAAAATCCGGTTCAGCCCTACATGTTTCAGTTCTGGTAATCAGGTTATCTCGTGGGCTGTTGCAGAGAACAACAGTGTGATTGTTGAGTTCCTCCTCCCTTCATCTTTTGGAGGTCACCATTCGAAAGCTTTCTTGAGGCAGATAGGCAAGAAAATTCTTCTGCTCTCCTCCCAGCTTCTTACTTATTCAGACTTGGTCTCTGGTTTGCACCAAAGTCATTGCCCTCTGTATATGTATATGGGATGTCAAGAAAGCAGAGTTCATGAGTTTGGGATGAGCAGATGCAAAATATTATACAGAGAATGGATAAACAACAAGCTCCTACTGTATAGCTCAGAGAACTATATTCAATATCCTGTGATAAGCCAGCATGGAAAAGAATATGAAAAAGAATATATATATATATATATATATATATATATAAAACTTAAATCACTTTGCTGTACAGCAGAAATTAACACAATATTGTGAATCAGCTAGACTTCAATAACAAAAAAAAAAAGGAAAGCAGAGTTCAGAAGAGACGCAGTGCTGACTTGGGGGGGCGGTGGAGTGCTTGCCTGCCCTCTCCATGGTGGAGGGACGGTCAGCCTCATTAATTTTGCCTTCAGTATACTCAGGAAGTGGTTTATTAAAGCCTTTTTAAAGAAAGATTTTTTTGTCTGTATCCCAAGTTTAAATTGAGTTGTATGTAAGATTTTAAGGATGCTTTTTGTGCATATATTCATAAATGGTACAATTCTGGAGGATACACATTTTTATAAAAACAACTCTTAAGAGAAAGAAAGTGGGAAATTGCCATTAGTGTGTTGATATCTGGTGATACTCAGTTTATGTTGATGTTGCCTTTTAGCTGTTTCAGATTGTTCCTAGCCTTAAAAGGTCCGTGATGGTTGTAGGAACCATGCAACCTAGTACGGATCATGTGTTGATTGTTCCTAGCCTTAAAAGGTCCATGAGGGTTGTAGGAACCAGGCAACCTAGTACGGATCATGTGTTATTCTAAAATCACTGTTACTTCCTCTGAGAAGCCATGTCCATGCATGTAAGTATGTTTTAGTTGGGCAGTATAATCAAGAGGTTTTTTCATTTAATACATGATCATTAAAATGAAATCATTTTCTTATAGAAATCAAATCACCTATTTGTTGGCTTTATTTAACATTTAACTCTAGGTAGTGTAGCAGAGCAATGAGATGTCTTTGAAAAGGTAATCCAGTTATTATTGTATTTGAGAGGTTCCCCCCCGCCTCCCATAATTCCTAATGTATTTGAAGAAGCAAGTCATTCTGCAAACAGCTGTTCCTGTTAAGATACTGGTGACTGACAAAGGGTAATTTTCAGCTTCCTGGGGTCCTTTTCTTATTCTGATGGATGGTAGAGCTTTGTCTCATGAACATAAAAAAGTACTTTTCACAGGAGTTTTCTACCACCAAGTGCCTGGAAAGTCTTGTCTCTGACAGACTCATTCTCAAAACTCCCAAGACTTAGGTGGATTTGAATGTCTACAATGCTACTTTTCTCTTTCAGTCGAAGGCTTTGTACTGTGAAAAGCCTGAAGGTAAGGAAAAGGAATAGATTGAATTTTGGAGGTTTTATGAATGCTCTGCAACTTTTTCCTTTGTCTGTCATCAACTTTTTGATGTATTTCAGAAATTTCATTGGTCATTTTCTCCCTGTGCTGCTTTTTGGGTGTTTTTGTTTTTTTTTTTTTCAAAGAGAGTAGATGGAATAGGGGAGCAGGGAGATGTGTAGATATAGTAACACTTATTTCAGCAGAGAATCACTTTCTTATCAAATCACTTTGCTATTTTCTTGACTCAGTATCACAGTGAAAGATCTGATGAGAATGATTTGTTTTTAAGGCCAAAGGAAATGGAAAAGGCGTGAAATTGAGGCAAGCCTAAATGAGCTTGCACTCTGATTTCTTTAATTTTGTGAGTCTGCACTGAGCACATGGCAACTCTTGAACCTGTGGGTCTAGAAGGAGGTTGGACACCACTGACTTGGCTTGGGAAACCCAACAGGTGATATTTTTCTGCCAAGATAGCTTCTGGGCTGTTACAGACCTGGTGTGATAGTCTTGTGGCCCATTCACAGTGCTTAGCTGGCCTCTGGAAAACTTCACAGTCACTGGTTTTCCAAAGGACAGAAAAACAATAAGTGATTACTGTGGTGGGCAAATCCATCCTTTGCCTCCACCCCATCTCATCCATACGTGCTTATGAAATCCTTAATCCCCTACAGGGACTAAAAGCAAATGTTAGCAAATGTCAAAAACAAAGTTTGCCACCCCCTCCCCAACTCCAATAAAAGTATTTTGCCCTATAATTAAGTTTGGGCGTCTTGAAGAATGAATACAGAGGAGATTTATTGCTACCAAGTGTTGTACATATAAATATATTACCCTGAGTCCTAAAGTTGTTTTGAAAAAATTTAAGGGGCTTGGCTTTCTTTTGAAATATTGTATTTCACAGATAACATTGATATTAAATTATTTGGTCTCATCTATTGTTTCGATTGAAAATGCAGGGTTTTTTTTTTTTTCTCTTTTATAAGCGTTCTTTAACATAAGCAGCAATCTCTGGTAAGGTAGGGTTGTGCATTTGCATTGTTATAGAATTAAATTATGGATTCTGTCATTCAAAAAAGAATGCTTTATAAATCAAGTACAATCTCATAACTAAGATGAGTAAGTTTTTTTAAAATCTTAGGCTGCGTCATATTCCATACTTTAGTTTTATAACCTACCTTGATGTGATTTTTAAAGTGTAATTCTTTTTTTTTTTCTATTTCTGTATACTGTGTTTACTTGGTAAAAATCTCATTAGTTTCCCAAGAAAAAACTTAAGAAAACTTATTATTTGTAAAGGACAGTAATGTAAAAGCACAGAGGCAGGTAGCAAGCCTTTATCTGTACATTGGCAGGAAATGGTCCAAATAAACCATGTTCTCTCCCGCCCTCCCCTCCCCTCTTGATTACATTCAATGTAAATGATGTTAAAAGTCTACCCTACCTGGAGGGAGGTGGGAGTGGAGTTCAGGGTGGGGAACACGTGTATGCCCGGGGCAGATTCAAGTTGATGCGTGGCAGAACCAATACAATATTGTAAAGTAATTAGCCTCCAATTAAAATAAATTAATCAAAAGATCCCTCTAAACTGTTAACAAATGGCAAAAACTTATTGTATTCCTTTTCCTTTAAAAAAAAATCTATTGTTTTTTGAATTCCGGAGTATAAGAGACTGTCCTCGTCTGATTGGGGGTGGGTTACAGATTGTGTCCTATTTAAATGGTTATGGTTGTGTTTGCCACTGGTCAGGGTAAACTATCAAGGTGGGTTTGTGATCCTAAGGCAGTCCTGCTCAGCAAGAGCCTGGTTTCTTTTTTCAGTGCTGCTATGTACCTATCCCAAAGCCTGGGAACTGGAGCAATAGTCCTAAATGCTAGTAGGCAGGAAGACAAAAGATAGTCTAAGGAGAAGGAAGGTCAGGAGTAAGTTACTTAGAGCTGGTTAGGGGGAAGGATTTCTAAATGCAACTGCAGTTAGTGATTTTAAAAAAGGCCTGAAATTCAGAAGAGAGGTCAGAGATAGAGATCGAGATTTAAGATCTGAGCAATTGCAGTGAGAGATGAAACTTTACCCGGACTTTATTTCTCCAGGGGAAAGAGAATAAAGAGGAGAGCAGAGGATTTAGGACTCTCCCTTGGGGAAGTAGGAGGAGAAAGAGAAACCCTAAAACTGCCATGCTTGGCTGTGGAAGGCTCCACGTGCCACCAGTTCCCTTGAGCTGTTAATTTTGACCCAGATAATCCCAGTTACGCTGGGTAGAGAATCTAGAGACTGAAATCGTTGTGACTATCTTTGCCTTGCAGTAGATGTAAAGAGAATTAACATTTTCTCTTAGGGGGACATGTTAATGGAGTGGGGGGACTTCCATTTCCGCCAGTTTTAGTGCATATAAGGATTTCCTTGGGGCTTCCCTTGGGGCTCAGCTGGTAAAGAATCCGCCTGCAATATGAGAGACCTCGGTTTGGGAAGATGTCGTGGCAAAGGGAAAGGCTACCCACTCCAGTATTCTGGCCTGGAGAATTCCCTGGACTGTATTGTCCATGGGGTCACGAAGAGGCAGACACAACTGAGCGACTTTCACTTCAATTACAGTCCTTATATGTGCTGAAATTATGTGGTTGTTCCTACCTTTATGAGTTCAGGAGGACTGAGTTCATACCACCCTCAACTCTACCGATAAATGCTTTCTTTTCTAAGGTACGTTGAAACTAAGAAATTGTTTGATTTTATAAATAATTTGATTAAAAATAAATTGATCAAATTGGAGAAACAGAATGAGAAGCCTAATGGAAAATAATAGTGGCTACCTTTATTTATCAAGCTATGTTTTAAGTTATACTCAGTTCCCTGCCAGGGGAGGTAAAAGAGCCACCTCATCCCATTGACCTGATATTTAAAAGAGCATTTGCAGTGCTTCTGGTTTTGCATTATAGAAAGTGAAAATCGCTCAGTCAATATCCGACTCCTTGTGACCCTGTGGACTATACAGTCCATGGCATTCTCCAGGCCCGAATACTGGAGTGGGTAGCCTTGAGGGGATCTTCCGAACCCAGGGATCAAACCCAAGTCTCCTGCATTGCAGGCAGATTCTTTACCAGCTGATCCACAAGGGAAGGCCAACATTATAGGTAACTCTAATTTTCAGGGCCACACCTTGTTCCCAGTGAAATTACGGGAGTGCTTTAATAACAAGATAACTAAATATGAAGGAGTGATTAATATAGTCCATTCAAGCATCATAAATACGGAAAATTCATAGCATTTGTTGAAAACACTTGAACTGATTTTCTCCTGGGAATTCAGGTGGCCTAGCAACTTGCACTCTTGGGTACAAAAAAAGTTGCCTTCCCACACCCCCCCCACCAACCCTTCCCTCCAGTAAGCTCCTGCTATAAAGCATCTAAGCAACTGTGGGAAAAAGAATGGCTTGCAGTTGTGCTTATCTTAAAGGGATTATGGCAGACTTAGTAATCCAAATGGGATCATCATTAGCTGCTTTGTACAGTACTTGAGTTAAACAAACACAACATAACACATTTGACAATGTGATAAATACCTGGTCACTGACATCCTTTGCTGCCACACAGTAAACACCATAATTAGCAGCCACATCAGCATGTAGGTAACACCAAAGCCATGTTTGGTTCCACAGGACTGCCATATGATCCTGTCTGGAAGTGCTGAAACCATCTCTAAAACATTCAAATACCTGACACTCCCAAATATACTTGGGTGTCAGTTATCCAAATGATCCGGGGCCATTCCCTCTAGAATCTAAAGAACAGCATAACTGTGAGGTAGAAGAGGTTTATTTTTCAGTTAACAAAATATCAGTGAATTTCAAGCAGTTTCTCACATTATATGGATTCAGGAAAAAGAACTTTAGAGCCAAAATTGTCCAGAATAATGGATCTAAAAGTTACAAGATACATTTATGTGTATATATTTAACACTTTTCCGTATTTTTCCTGATTACATATGTAGATCCACATCCTAGATCATATTTGATTTTATGTCTCACGTTGGGAAATTTCTATTTACATCTGTAATGTTATGATTATATACTGTCCCTGATATTTTATATTTTAAATGTAAGTTGATGCATACCAAAGTGGAGCAGAGCAAGGTGGCTATGAGAATGAGTTCTGGGGTCAGACTAACTAGGTTTTAGTTCTGGTTTTGTCACTTGTTAGCTGTGCAACTCCTCTTCATCTCCTCATCTGGAAGATAAAAATGATGAGAGTATCAGTCTTAGGGGTGGTGTATCAAGACAGAATACATTAATTCACATAAAGTACTTATAACAGTTCATCCCGCATGCTAAGAGATTAATAAACTTTTCTTATTTTCTTAGCCACACCAGATTTTTAAATATATTAATGTCAATTAATAAAATCCTTCATTTTTAGGGCCGGTGTGCCAGAGAGAACTGCAAGTACCTTCACCCTCCTCCACATTTGAAGACGCAGCTGGAAATTAATGGACGGAACAATCTGATTCAACAAAAGAGTGCCGCCGCCATGTTCGCCCAGCACATGCAGTTTATGTTCCAAAATGCTCAGATGCCATCAGTTGTAAGTCACAGCTCTGCTTTTTCAAAATTGCATATGTGTGTCCTTTTTTTTGAGGGTGCATATCTACACTGGAATAACCTGGCAAGGACTTTGGGAAGTTGTCACCGAAGGATTGAGGATGCGAACTAATATGTTAATTGACACTCCGAAGATGTTATGCATGTGAAGGGAGCAATCAGGTGTGAGATTTAAACACTGGGTTGCAGGCACCCAGAATGTAGCTTATAGGGACTTCCCTCGTGTTCTAGTGGCTAGGACTTCATGCTCCCAGTGCAGGGGGCCTGGCTTCTATCCCTGGTTCAGGGAACTGAAGATCTTGAGTGCCAGAACTAAGACCCAATGCAGTAAATTAATAAATCAAAAAATGTAATTTATCGAAGAATACTAATAAAAGGAGCAGGGACATTTTGAGAGGAGGTTTGATGATTATTACATAAAAACCTTTTAATTTAGGATATTAATTCAGATAAATTTCCTTGCTCTTTGATAGTTCTGTTGTTACTTTTAAATAGATTTTTCACTTTAAAATAACTTTAGATTTAAAGGAAAGTTGAAAAGATAGTACTGAGACTTACCATATTACCCATCACCTGGTTTTCCCCACTTTTAATATCTTATATGCAGTTTATTTGTCAAAACTAAGGAACTGACATCTACACATTACTATTAACTAAACTCCAGACTTTCTTTAGACTTCACCAGATTTTTCACTAGTGTGCTCTTTCTGTTACAGTGTCCAATCCAGGGTATCAGTGTATTTATTTGAATCCTATCTGTGCTCTCTCTTCTGGTCTGTGATTGTTTCTCGGTCTTTCTGTTTCCCATGACCTTAACAGTCTTGAGGGATACTGGCCAGGTGTTTGATGGGGGTTTTAACTTAACCTAGCCACAGAGTTTCCCTTTGGTGAAATTAATATTTTGGTGTCATTCTAAACCAATGTCTAGTATTTGGATCATTGAGTTTAAATGGATCACTTAAAAAGTGATTTAAGTGTCCTACAGAGAATTCATTTTGTCTTAATACCTTAAAATATACAGTTGCAGTTTGGCCTTAGACTCTTTGAGATGGAATTGAAAACTGTCCCTGTCTACTGAGTTCTTCCAGGTCTCATATTTGGTTCCATGGTGTCTCATTCTAATTCCAGCTGGCCTACTTCCTTTAAACCATTATCAGGCTAGTACTTGGAAAGGGTTGTGTTATCTTTATTTGTAACCCATTTCATTGGTGACTACTATATAATGAACACACTGAAAACTGAAAGATGTACGTAATATTTAGATACATGGAAAGTGTGGGAGTAGGTCAGTCTGCTCTCAGCAAAACCTATCTCATTACAAAGTTGTTTCTCAGAATTCAAGGACATCTGTGTAGATAGGGCACCCCTTAATTGGTACATCTTTATGAATAATGCAAAAAACGGGTCCTAGGGGCATTAACAAGTCACTAAAATTTTGTTCCATGATACTTTTTCCAGGATGTCTAGAAAATGTTAAGTAAAATAAATAGATTTCATGTGTTTACTCGTTTGCCAAAAATACTCGCCTTGGAATTCAGTGCTGATTAATTACATTGATAAATTCGTTCCCAGAATGTCACCAGTGAGCTCCCTGGAGTTCCTCTTTGACCTTTAGTAATACTTTATATGGTTGAACTCCTCCAAACTCTGTCCTTAGCTTTCAAACGCTGAAGCATTTCAGTTTGTTCTTGGTTTTGAAGGGATAGGGAAGAGAAAGTGTTCTAGATACTGAGAATAGTATAAATAAAGCCACAGAGAAATGAATATGCTTGGTGAGTCCAGAAAATGTGAGTAGATGGGGAGTAAAGCAAGGGAGCCTTTTACCCACCGTTACCACTCTTGGCCTCTTGTGGGATGTCCCATTTTCAGACTGAGCAAAGAATAGGAGCCAGATTTTATCACACACCTGAGCCCAGCATTTCGTATGCAGCTGGAGCCTATATTTTTTCAAAGGTCAAGGGACATCAATCAACTGCCCTATTTCAGAGAACCAGAGAGCAAGAGCCTGGGGTAAAATAGGGGTAAAGACAGAAGGCAGACTATTCATCTTCTGTTGAGCCTCCTGTTGAGTATCTCCATGCCAAGTCTCAACCCTTCATGCATTATTGATCAGGGAGTGACTTTTTTGGAGTCCAGTGAGAGATTCATTGAGTTTTTCAGCTTCTTATGCTTTCTAATTTGATTCTCCATGCTTTCTATAATAGAATACATTTCCCTTTTTTCTTCAATGAGGGTAATTTCAGGCTGCAGAATATGACTGTTATGACTCACAGGAGTACTATTTATTTTGTAGCATAGCAGAAGACATGAGACATTACTTAGAAGACCCCAGGGAACAATTGGAAATTGCTTTTCTACCTTGTAGATTATTTAACAATAGCTGTTATGATGTGATAAACTGATGAAAGATTAATTTCTTCAGTTATTATGTGTACAAAAAGCTAACCTCGAGATGGTTGATATGATCCTCTTTTGTGGTCTAGAAAGCTGCCTTGTGGGCATGTTGTCATTGAGCTAGTGTGAGCAATTTTAAGTGACATTTACCAGTCTGACTTGAAAGAAATTTTCTTTATTATGGATCTTGATTTTACTATGGAAGTAACATATAATTTTACTTTGTTTCTTTGGTACCTAGTCTCCCTAAACAACTGTCTATCCCTTCTAACTGCACATCCCTCCTGCTCTGATCATCTGATTCTTTTCCCTAAAATATTCAAGCTAACGTTTAAATTTCCAGTCCTGTTGTTTGTCTGCCTGCATATTAAGACCCATTGGTATCACTGCCTTGAACCTTATGTCTTCCCACAAACCACTCTTTGATCTGTTTCTAGGATACCGGAAGAGCATGTCTGCTTTTGGAAAATTGAGTACGGTTTGCTTATTACAAGGCCACAGATAAAGGGAATGACAACCTAGATGTAGCCAGAGAACAGATTCTGTTCAGTGTGACTGAACAATGAAAAAAAAAGCCACACCTAGTCAATTTGGGTGGAATGCTTGCTGTAGCAGGCAAGTTTGTTCACTGTATCTAACAGATCTGAATTGACATTTGCAAGTATAAAATTCCACCTCAGAAAGCTTTTGGTAGCTTTATTGAGGAAGTTTAGTAAGTGACACAAAGGCTGTGACTCCCTAGTATTTTTCAGTGCAGTTTAAGAGACAGAGCTGCTGATGTTCACAGCAAAAAAAAATTATACAATTAAGAACTCCCTTTGGCATAATTAAGAGACAAACAGCACTGGAGAAGAATTTTAGGGCAAGCGGACACACTGGGTTCCAACTTCTGAGAACAGATAATGTTTGGAATTTCAGATCTTCTCATAATTTGGAATATTCATTACAGAAAGAAATTTCCAAGGAAGGATTCTCACTGCTACATGTAATGTGTGTGTGTGTGTGTGTGTGGTGGATATGATGTTATAGGCTATAAAAATATTTTTGAATCAGACATTTTGTATAATCTAATAAATACCTTTCCTTTCTCTGTTTGAATGTGGTTGATTCACATGGAGGCGGTTCTTTACATGAAGGTAAACTTGACCCAGTTGAGTGTATGCACCTGATGATTTATATAGAGGTTATTGGCTCAGCCATAGCAGTGTGCCAAGTCCTCTGGTCTGCTGTATGCTTTTCATGGCTTGCATTCCTGTGGCCAAGTCATAGTATTCCAAACCACCGAGTCTATAAACACAGGACTTCAGCCTTTTTCTTTATCGCAGATAGAATCATCTGATGTTGTCTAGACCTTCCCCACCATTTTACATCATTTTTACAATTCTATTTACCACATACATTTCTCAGAAACAAGCTTATATGGGAAAAAAAAAAAAGAAACAAGCTTATATGTCTATCTGAAACTGTACTAAGGAATAAAGGTGAGGTGACATTTCAGGACCAAACAGGGATAAGTAGGAAGTTCAGTAGATAGGAGGAAGGGATATATACTAATTAATAATATCAGTATTTTTAGACTCCAGTGTTTCAAGTGTTTTTATTTAATTAAATAGGAGCTCTAAGATATTATGTTACTCTGTGCACTTTTGGACTAGGACAGATTTAAACGAATAGAAGTAAAATTGCAAAATATTTATTTACTTTTTAATTTTTGAAAATGCTAAATCATTTCATAGTTAAAGATGAAAGGATAATATCTTTTCCTCACCATGATACATTATACATTTTACATAGTCACATCAGAGTTATAGATTTTCTATTTCATATAAACTATTGGCGGAAGTATTTCTGCTATCTCCCTGTTTTCAGGGCTCTTCTGTTAAAAATTATTAAAATTTCCTAGATTACCAGTCTCATGGTCAGTACAGAAGTTACAGTGAAAGTTAATGAAGATTCTTCAATGAGTTTCTCAGTTTACCTACTCATGAAATAATAAATGATGACATTTAATCTCTTTCATCTTAATGTAGTGACATTCAGTATTTTGTAAAGTGATTGTTGTGAAATGTTCAAGTCAGTAGAAGACAGGCATTATGTAGTTATAAGATTAATATGCTCTTAATATATTTATGGCTATTACGTCGTAAATATCCACAATGGCTTGAGGTTAATCAGATCATATCACAGGAGTGTTTGAAGTGGTACCATGCTACGAGCCCCAAATTTTATCAAGATTTTACTAAGTTTTCTAAAAAATTAGAAAAGATTTTACTTTTAGATATAGCAACTGAGACCTAACATTATGTGTTTGTTCTATAGATTGTTCCCAGGCTTTCCTTGAGGTTAGCAAAGGAAGGCTCTGGGCCCCTTATTTGCATGGTCTCCTTCCAAGGTCCTGGGAGGAGGCCTAGCAATGTGTTTATAAAATTTGCCAAAAATATTTGTATATTCTTTGTTCTTAAGGCTCCCCTCCTCTACCCAACAACCTAAACTGCAGGCCCCTCAGATCCTGGATTCATTCCTGATTGCAATTACTGGTCCAGGGTAGAGTAGTTATCGAGGTCCCTTCCTGAGGCTGTGTATGTCACACAGCTTAAAGCCCCTTTAACAGTAAAACAAAAGAAATCACAACAGCAGGAGCTTTGCTGCCTTGTCCCAACTCGGTTTAATACAGTGAAACGAAAATGCTACACTTCTGCCACCAAATAGAGGGCATTTGTACATGCTGTCTTTCACAGTGCGTAGTTTCTTTGATAGTAACCAATCTCAACACTCTCCCTTTATCCTCCCTTGTATATTCCCAGGGGATAAATTAAAATGTAATCGTCTCTCAGCCCATTTTGTGTCTTACTCATCTGGGGCCGGTTAGCTCAGTTGGTGAGAGTGGGGTGCTAATGAGACCATGTGGGCCTATTAGCTTTCCTGCTCATGGTCACAGTCTAAGCTCCAGCAGGTACCTCACCATGGCTTGCCGTTCATCGCCATCGAGATGAAGGCAGGAAGTTGGGAAGGTCTGTGAAAACTCATTTTCCCTGGCGGAGGATAAAGAAATCACAGCAGCAACAAGAAACAAACCCAATGCTTGGTAGCCTCACCTAGAGAGGATTTTTTTTTTTCTTAACACCATACTGTTGCCTAGATCAATAAAATTCAATGGTTTGTCAGTGACAGGGCCATGAGGAGACCTAGTGTGAAAAAACATGGCTGCCCTCCCCACCCAGTAATCTTTCCCCCCAATAATCCTAATCTGCCATAATAATCTTTATGTGCGTGCTAAATCACTTCAGTCGTGTCTGACTCTGCGACCCTATGGACCATAGCCTGCCCAGCTCCTCTGTCCATGGGATTCTCCTAGCAAAAACACTGGAGTGGGTTGCCATGCCCTTCTCCAGGGAATCTTCTCGAACCAGGGACCGAACCTGTGTGTCTTATGTCTCCTCCATTGGCAGGCAGATTATTTACCACCAGGGCCACCTGGGAAGCCATAACAATCTTTATAGATGAACTAAATATTATTTGAAACCTTCCTTCACCTAGTCTCCTCTCTTCAGCCATTCTGTGAATATCACATTAGCAATTCACTTGTCCCCTGGAACCACATTTTTTGTAATATGTTGTATATTTCAGTCTATATCACTAAACCTTTTCTTTTTTTTTTCAAAACTCTTCATTGGATACCTTTTGATAGTGATGACTTAGCCACTCCAGTTAAAAACTGCATGCATACATATGTGTGGGTGTGTGCATGCACACATGCAGGTATGTGTATACAATACCCCGTGCTTCTCATACTGTTTTTATGTAGCATTTCACATCTGTATCAAAAGACAGTTTGGGAGTGGTCTTCTGCTTAAAGTTTTCCCCACCAGAGAGCAAAACAGATGGAATTCTCTGCCACTGGTTTTGATCCCTGAGTGCTTGTTTTGTTTGTTTTTTATTTTGATTTTTGTAACTGGTCAACCTAAAAGTAATCAATGGCTTAGGAATCCATTTTGACTCAATTCACTAAATATTTCTTGAGTGTCTACTCATGCCAGGCATTTAAAAGAGTAAGAAACAGATAAAAAGGTAAATTAGAAATAGTCTCTATCCTCTACAAATATATGATCTAGCAATAGTAAGATGATGGATTAATTTTTGTTTTTGATCCCCTTAGTTTCTGATTTCTACCTGATCCTTTGTATTATTTAGCTTTGAGCTTTTTTTTTCCCCCTCTGTAGAGTGATTTTTTTTTATATGAGCCATTAAAGGTTTTGTTTTATTTTGTGTTGTTTTGGTGGTGGTGGTGCTCTGTTAAACCGCTGATAATTAAAACCCCTTGCATCCATTTATCATGGATTTGCATTGAGATATCTCTAGTCTCCAGGCTTTCTGTGGCTTTTTTGCTTTTCTCAGCTCTTGTTATTTTCCCCTTCCCCCCAAACCCTTTTTCTCATGCCTGTTGTTAAAATTAAGTAGTCATTGATTTTTAAAATACTTTCTTTCCTAGTGCTATACTGAAGTTAATTGAATTACCAATGTTATTATATAGTGATTTAGCAACAAATAATTTTTACGGCAGTTCTTGTTCATGTCTCAGTAACAAAGTTAAAATCCACCCCCCCCCAACTAAGAAAAAAGTCATTTACCCTTTTACCAGATCCTTCTCTAGGAATCACCTGCTATTATGCTGTTGGTTATAATTCGTGGCCTGCTCTACAGCTTCTTACCACCTACAGGGAGATCCAAACCATAACTTGTTCCCTCTTGCTTGCTCAACTTTATACCTATGATACCCACAATAATCTATCAATCCTTCACCTACCTTCCTCCCTTCAATGCTTCCCCTTATTTGGAGACTTCCATGATTAATAAGGTCAGAAAAGCCAGGTTTAGTTGAGGATAACTATTCACTTTTGATTCTTGAATGTATTTTTCTTCACTCTCTTTTGGGCCACAGTGGCTTATTTATTAACAAGTATGATTAGTACATAAACACCACTATCAGCTTGCATCTGTTTATAAAGTTCACTCTCAATTACTGAGGGACCAATCAACTAGTCTGGAGATTATGTGGGCCTCCTTCGGTGTCCCAGTAACACCAGTCAAAGAGTGTGGAGATGACCAAGGAAAAACTGAAAATGATTCACTTGTGCTCTTTGTGAACATCTAGTAAAGTCTGATGAAAATGAAAATGATACATTTCATTGTGCTTTGGGATTATCCAAGGATAGAAATATGCATGGTGATGGTGAAAGGGACTGCTTTTTATACTATATAAATGCTTGTAAATGAGTAATAAAATTAAGATATTATGAGTGCTAAAAGTTAAGAGTGCTATATTTCTGGCATTAAAATCAAGTCAACAAATTGTTACCACATGTTTCAGTTCAGTTCAGTCCAGTCACTGAGTCGTGTCCGACTCTTTGAAACCCCATGAATCGCAGCACGCCAGGCCTCCCTGTCCATCACCAACTCCCGGAGTTCACCCAGACTCACGTCCATTGAGTCAGTGATGCCATCCAGCCATCTCAACCTCTGTCATCCCCTTCTCCTCCTGCCCCCAATCCCTCCCAGCATCAGAGTCTTTTCCAATGAATCAACTCTTCACATGAGGTGGCCAAAGTATTGGAGTTTCTGCTTTAGCATCATTCCTTCCAAAGAACACCCAGGGCTGATCCTCTTTAGGATGGACTGTTTGGATCTCCTTGCAGTCCAAGGGACTCTCAAGAGTCTTCTCCAACACCACAGTTCAAAAGCATCAATTTTTCAGGCTCAGCTTTCTTCACAGTCCAACTCTCACATCCATACATGACTATAGGAAAAACCATAGCCTTGACTAGATGGACCTTTGTTGGCAAAGTAATGTCTCTGCTTTTCAGTATGCTGTCTAGGTTGGTCATAACTTTTCTTCCAAGGAGTATACGTCTTTTAATTTCATGGCTGCAGTCACCATCTGCAGTGATTTTGGAGCCCAAAAAAATTAAGTCTGACACTGTTTCCACCGTTTCCCCATATATTTGCCATGAAGTGATGGGACCAGATGCCATGATCTTAGTTTTCTGAACGTTGAGCTTTAAGCCAACTTTTTCACTCTCCTCTTTCACTTTTCATCGAGAGGCTTTTTAGTTCTTCTTCACTTTCTGCCATAAGGGTGGTGTCATCTGCATATCCATCTTATAAAAGAAAATGTTTAGTTGTCCACCTTTAAACAGGAGCTTAGAGGGAAGGCCTCAATTATGATATTGACTTCAGGCCAGGATTAGCCTAAGTGAGTTAAGTATCTTGCATTCATCCAACAATAATTTTACTGACACTGGATATTATTCAAGTTACTACAAAGAGATCTAGGCTGTTATTAGGTTTTATTTCTTTATACTACCTTGAGGAATAACTCATTTTAAGTAATAAATCAATGTTCCTAAGATGTCTGTGTAAACTAGAGATATTTATTTGAGGCATCGTTTTTCACTGAATTGTATTATTATTCAAAGGTGCTTCAGAATCCTTTAAGATCAAAATGCGGTGGCTCCTAAAGTTTTTCCTTTACAGGATTCCATCTCTCTCCCCATTCTTAGTTACCAAGTAGTTATTATTCTATAAATAAATAGTTAAGAATGTGAATTTTAGTAATTATGTAAAAGAACATTTACGTGAACACTTTACTATTTGTTTCTAAAGCCTGACTTCTTCAATTTGTGTAATCTTGCTACAAGTATTAAATTCACATCCATAGATTTTAATACAATTAGCGCTTTACTTCAGAAATTGAGTGCTTTATATTTTTGAATCCTGTAGAATGAGGGTCAGCAAAATTTTCTCTAAATGACTAACAAATAGGTCAGCCTTTGTGGGACAAGAGACAAGATTTGAGGATACTACATAGGTTCTTCTGTAATGAGAAAAAACAGATATCCATGCTTTTCGTTATGTCAGTCTACAAGTGAGCAGAGTGTAATTTATTTATGGAAACTGAAACATGAATTGCATATAATTTTCATGTGTTATGAGATATTACAATGTAGAAAATAACAAATGCTGGAGAGGATGTGGGACAAGAGAACCCTCCTATACTGTTGGTGGGGTTGTAAATTGGTCCAGCCACTACAGAGAATGGTAAGGAGGTGCCTCAGAAATCTAAAAAATAGAGAGTTGCCATATGATCTATTACAGGCTTCCCAGGTGGCTAAGATGGTAAAGAATCTGCCTGCCAGTGCAGGAGATGTGGGTTCAAACCTTGGGTCTGGAAGATCTCCTGGAGCAGGAAATGGCAACCCACTCCAGTGTTCTTGCCTGGGAAATCCCATGCCCACAGGAACCTGGAAGGCTACAGTCCATGGGGTCAAAAAAGAGTCGGACATGACTTAGTGACTAAACAACAACAATGACGTGGATCCATGAATACCACCCCTAAGCATAGATCCAGATAAAACTTTGGAAAGATACATGCAGCCCTATGTTCATATCAGTGCTATCTTATAGTACCCCATATATATATATAAAAGCTAATTGTGTGTATATTGGAATATATATATATATAATGTAATATTAGCCATAAAAAGGAAGGAACTTTTCAATACCATTTACAGCAAATAGATGGACCTAAAGATTATCATACTAAGTAAAGGAAGTCAGAAAGAGAAAGACAAATACCATATGATATCGTTTATGTGTGGAATGTAAAATCTGACACAAAGGAAGTTATCTATGAAACAGAGACAGACTCACAGATACAGAGAACAGACTTGTGGTTGCCAGGAGGATGGGTGAGGGGGTTGCATTGAAAGTTTGGGACTGCAAACTATTATTATTATATGCAAGCTATTATTATTATAACTAGAATGGATAAACAATAAGGTCCTGCTGTATAGCACAGGGTGCTATAGTCAATACCCTGTGATAAACCAAAATGGGAAATAATATTTAAAAGTATATGCATATAATATATAAAACTGAACCACTTTGCTGTACACCAGAAACTAATATTGTATATATCAACTACAAACAAAATAGAGAAACCACTCTTAGCATTCTGGCCATACAAAAACAGGGCAGGCTGAATTGGTTCAGGGGCTGTGGTTTGCCAACTATTACCCTAGAACACAAGCTCTTGAACAGTAAGTACTCTATAATCCCGGGGTGAGTTTCATGAGGTCCTTGAACTTCTTGAGATCACAGTTTGTACCCATATGAATTTTTCCATGGGCAGGGTCCACAGCTCTTATTAGACTCCCAGAGAAGTTCAGGACTTGAAAAATATTAGGTGCCACTGTTCTAGAGACAATTCGCCAAATTTTAGAATGCATTTCCTAAGGCCCCAATAGTTCTAAGTACTTGGGGCTTCCCAGGTGGCACTAGTGGTAAAGAATCTGCCTGGCAACACAGGAGACAGAAGAGACGTGGGTTTGATCCCTGGGTTGGGGCGATCCCCTGGAGGAGGGCATGGAAACCCACTCCAGTATTCTTGCCTGGAGAATCCCATGGACAGAGGAGCCTGGCGGGCTACAGTCCATAGGGTCACAAAGAGTCAGACGTGATTAAAGCGACTAGCACACACACACGTGCAAGTAACCAGTAACTTGTGGGAATTCCTACCCTAGCAGCTAATACTGCAAGACACATTGAGGGTAAATAATTGTCTAGGTGATCTTTTTATTCATATAGTCAGTTGTTGCCATCATTCTTGTTGGTTTTACAAGATTCAAGAAAGATGAAAATCCATACCCTTTGTTCTAAGAGAAAAGCTTTCTCATATTTTCAAATATTTAGTAAACGATTTGTAGGCTTGAGTGAACATCTGAAACATATTTAAGTGCCTGGTCAATTTGGGCTGTATATAGAAATCAGATTCAACCTGTTAGGTACCTTTTTATTTAAAATTAAGACTACCCCACAGGTTGGTTCATGTTTAGCTCAACTTACATCAAGGGCTGCAAGACAGGTACAGGAAGGATTAAATTTGCTTATTAAAATTGAATGTGTGAACTTGCGGCTGCCTGATATAACAGGTGGCTGTTAAATAAAGCTAAGCCCTTGAATGTTCAAATTCATGAAATGGAATACTTACCCTGGGGCAGAGGTGGTGGTGAAAAACAGAAATGTCCATTTGAAAATAAATAAGAAACTCAGGAGTTCCAGCTGTGCCCAAGGGTTGAGAATTTTAAAAAAGAAAAAAAAAAAAAGACCTACTTCTTCTCAATAAACAGCATTATAGAATCAAGTTTATACCAAAGAGGAAATAGTTGTAAAATCTACAATGCTAACTTTAAAATGTAAATATGATACAGTATAATCTTACAAACCCTAAGCTTTTTCAGCAAGCCCCTTGCACTATTTATATAGACTTCCAATTAATTTACAGCTTGTTTTCATGAGATTGGAACATATAACAAACCTAAGAAGGTTAAAATATATTCCAGGTTAACCAGTAAATTTTCCCCCAAAAATGAAGGAAAAAAATACAGAAGTTCAGAGCTATTATAACAGGAAGCATTGCTACATGTCCATTATTCCTAAATATTATTAATTGATCAGTATTTATTAGTGATTAATAATTTTGTAATCTAGATAATTCACTCATCTGCCAGTTTTCCTTTTAATTCAATAGCTTTAGAAAATATAATAATGGCTCTTCTTGGTTCTGTACTTTTACCATTTGAGATTTTTGCTAATTTTGAGACAGCCTGAATCATCAAATTGATAGTCTGTCTTCAGTTCAGTTCAGTCACTCAGTCGTGTCCGACTCTTTGCGACCCCATGAATCGCAGCATGCCAGGCCTCCCTATCCATCACCAGCTCCCGGAGTTTACCCAAACCCATGTCCATCGAGTCGGTGATGCCATCCAGCCATCTCATCCTCTGTCGTCCCCTTTTCCTCCTGACCCAACCCGTCCCAGCATCAGGGTGTTTTCCAATGAGTTAACTCTTAGCGTGAGGTGGCCAAAGTATTGGAGTTTCAGCTTTAGCATCAGTCCTTCCAATGAACACCCAGGACTGATCTCCTTTAGAATGGACTGGTTGGATCTCCTTGCAGTCCAAGGGACTCTCAAGAGTCTTCTCCAACACCACAGTTCAAAAGCATCAATTCTTGGGCGCTCAGCCTTCTTCACAGTCCAACTCTCACATCCATACATGACCACTGGGAAAACCATAGCCTTGACTAGACGGACCTTTGTTGGCAAAGTAATGTCTCTGCTTTTGAATATGCTATCTAGATTGGTCATAACTTTCCTTCCAAGGAGTATGCGTCTTTTAATTTCATGGCTGCAGTCACCATCTGCAGTGATTTTGGAGCCCCCAAAAATAAAGTCTGACACTGTTTCCCCATCTATTTCCCATGAAGTGATGGGACCAGATGCCATGATCTTCGTTTTCTGAGTGTTGAGCTTTATGCCAACTTTTTCACTCTCCTCTTTCACCTTCATCAAGAGGCTTTTTAGTTCCTCTTCACTTTCTGCCATAAGGGTGGTGTCATCTGCATATCTGAGGTGATTGATATTTCTCCCGGCAATCTTGATTCCAGCTTGTGCTTCTTCCAGCCCAGCGTTTCTCATGATGTACTCTGCATAGAAGTTAAATAAGCAGGGTGACAATATACAGCCTTGATGTACTCCTTCTCCTATTTGGAACCAGTCTGTTGTTCCATGTCCCGTTCTAACTGTTGCTTCCTGACCTGAATTCCTGATTTCTCAAGAGGCAGGTCAGGTGGTCTGGTATTACCATCTCTTTCAGAATTTTCCACAGTTTATTGTGATCCACACAGTCAAAGGCTTTGGCATAGTCAATAAAGCAGAAATAGATGCTTTTCTGGAACTCTTGCTTTTTCCATGATCCAGCAGATGTTGGCAATTTGATCTCTAGTTCCTCTGCCTTTGGTAAAACCAGCTTGAACATCTGGAAGTTCACGGTTCACGTATTGCTGAAGCCTGGCTTGGAGAATTTTGAGCATTACTTTACTAGTGTGTGAGATGAGTGCAGTTGTGCAGTAGTTTGAGCATTCTTTTGCATTGTCTTTCTTTGGGATTGGAATGAAAACTGACCTCTTCCAGTCCTGTGGCCACTGCTGAGTTTTCCAAATTTGCTGGCATATTGAGTTCAGCACTTTCACAGCGTCATCTTTCAGGATTTGAAATAGCTCAACTGGAATTCCATCACTTCCACTAGCTTTGTTAGTAGTGATGCTTTCTAAGGCCCACTTGACTTCACATTCCAGGATGTCTGGCTCTAGGTGAGTGATCACACCATTGTGATTATCTGAGTCGTGAAGATCTTTTTTGTACAGTTCTTCTGTGTATTCTTACCACCTCTTCTTAATATCTTCTGCTTCTGTTAGGTCCATACCATTTCTGTCCTTTATCGAGCCCATCTTTGCATGAAATGTTGCCTTGGTATCTGTAATTTTCTTGAAGAGATCTCTAGTCTTTCCCATTCTGTTGTTTTCCTCTATTTCTTTGCATTGATCGCTGAGGAAGGCTTTCTTATCTCTTCTTGCTATCCTTTGGAACTCTGCATTCAGATGGTTATATCTTTCCTTTTCTCCTTTGCTGTTCGCTACTCTTCTTTTCAAAGCTATTTGTAAGGCCTCCTCAGACAGCCATTTTGCTTTTTTGCATTTCTTTTCCATGGGGATGGTCTTGATCCCTGTCTCCTGTACAATGTCACGAACCTCATTCCATAGTTCAGCAGGCACTCTATCTATCAGATCTAGGCCCTTAAATCTATTTCTCACTTCCACTGTATAATCATAAGGGATTTGATTTAGGTCATACCTGAATGGTCTACTGATTCTCCCTACTTTCTTCAATTTAAGTCTGAATTTAGCAATAAGGAGTTCATGACCACAGTCAGCTCCTGGTCTTGTTTTTGCCGACTGTATAGAGCTTCTCCATCTTTGGCTACAAAGATTATAATCAGTCTGATTTCAGTGTTGACCATCTGGTGATGTCCATGTGTAGAGTCTTCTCTTGTGTTGTTGGAAGAGTGTATTTGCTATGACCAGTGTGTTCTCTTGGCAGAACCCTATTAGCCTTTGCCCCATTTGCCTGTTACTCTGGATGTTTCTTGACTTCCTACTTTTGCATTTCAGTCCCCTATAATGAAAAGGACATCTTTCTAAAAGGTCTTGTAGGTCTTCATAGAACTGTTCAACTTCAACTTCTTCAGCGTTACTGGTCGGGGCATAGGCTTGGATCACTGTGATACTGAGTGGTTTGCCTTGGAAACGAACAGATATCATTCTGTCGTTTTTGAGATTGCATCCAAGTACTGAATTTTGGACTCTTTTGTTGACTATGATGGCTACTCCATTTCTTCTAAGGGATTCCTGCCCACAGTAGTAGATATAATGGTCATCTGACTTAAATTCACCCATTCCAGTCCGTTTTAGTTCACTGATTCCTAGAATGTCGACGTTCACTCTTGCCATCTCCTGCTTGACCACTTCCAATTTGCCTTGATTCATGGACCTGACATTCCAGGTTCCTATGCAATATTACTCTTTATAGCATCAGACCTTGCTTCTATCAACAGTCACATCCACAACTGGGTGTTGTTTTTGCTTTGGTTCCATCTCTTCATTCTTTCTTGTGTTATTTCTCCATTGATCTCCAGTAGCATATTGGGCACCTACCCACCTGGGGAGTTCCTCTTTCAGTATCCTATCATTTTGCCTTTTCATACTGTTCATGGGGTTCTCAAGGCCAAGAATACTGAAGTGGTTTGCCATTCCCTTCTCCAGTGGACCACATTCTGTCAGACGAAGTCTTAGCTCATTATATAAAATAATATCACATCAGTTAATTCCTGAAGCTTTGTATCTCATTCTGTGAGAAGTATGATATGTTCCTATAACCTGTTATATCACAGTGCTAGTTAGGGTGGGTCAGCCTTTGGCTTTTGTCCTCAAACCTTAAGGCACTTCCTCTGACTGCCCCATCATCTTTCCTCCCACGTGGTGTCACCCCTTTCCTCTTAAAACTCTTGGCCACCATGCCTTCTCTACTTACCGTGATGAGTCTTACTAGTTTGGAAGCGGGCGGGACATGTTCTTTCCATTGTTCCTAATTTGCCAGTTAGCTAATGATAAATTCACTGTGGAGAAGGAAATAATAACCCACTCCAGTATTTTTGCCTGGAAAATTCCATGGACAGAGGAGCCTGTGGGCTACAGTCCATGGTGTTGCAAAGAGTTGGACACAACTTAGCAAGTAAACAAAACTCATCTAAGGCTTCCCCAGTGGCTCAGTGGTAAAGAATCCGCCTGCAGTGCAGGAGACACAGGAGCCACACGTTCAGTCTTTGGGTGGGGAAGGTCCCCTGGAGTAGGAAATGGCAACCCACTCCAGTATTCTTGCCTGGAAAAATTCCATAGACAGGAGGAGCCTGGCAGGGCTACAGTCCATGTGATTACAAAAGATTTGGAAACAACTTAGTGACTAAACAACAAAGTCATCTTAAGGTAGAGTGCTAATGGGGAAGCCCTTCCTTCCAAGGTGAATGTGGTTTATAACACGGGTTTCATGGAGAAGGCTATGCTGGTGAAAATTTCAACTCCAGCTAGGGGGTGGCTGCATGAATATAGACTGTCCCTCACTTCCTACTCTACAGAGTCCTACTCTACCTCCATTTAGAACCGTTCCTATTATTGTGATCTAGCACAGGATGTGGGCACAGCTTGACAGTGCAACAGATGTTTTTTTTTTTAGTGAAAGAAATTAAAAAGAAAGCAAGAACACATGCTCTTAGTAATACATGAGACATCACCGGTTGTACCGCAGTGCACCTACAGTATAAAGTCACTATTAGAAATATACTACGTTTAACCAGGATTTGTTATTCATTCATTAAAACGTTTACATTTATTTTTAAATTATGTCATTGATTTTATCAGTCATTCACTATGTATATTGGGTGCTGTAGGGGAGGCAAGAGAACTATCAAAGAAATTATCACCACATTGAGAAGAAAAGATGCTCCCATGTGGAACACACTGGAAAACAGCACAGTAAAGTGATACATTATTTCATCACAGATAATAATAAAGGCAATACATATATTACACTCTTTGAGATCAGGACTGGTAAAAAATTTAAAAACCCAGTAATAGCCTTTTGCATTTCCAAGCCTTTACCAGTTATACTCTAGTGTATGTACCTTATAATCCTGTTATCTCTCCCTGCCTAACAGGAATCCTATTTAGGATATTTAGGGCCCTCTTTTAAACTGTGCATATTATCTGGTCCCTTAGATAAAGACAAGGCTAGTCAAGTCAGATTCGTTTGTAAAATAAGACCTCTTTTAAAAAAATGACCATACCATTCTCCTTTTAGGTAGACAGCAAGAAGTTGTGAAAGCTCTCACCTTTTAAAATCCACTCCTTTCTTCCTCCCTCTTTGCCTGTCTTCATAATTGATAGTGGGCTGGGAAGAAAAGCAAGTGTTCGGTAGGGCAGGTGGGAACCATGGTGGGACCAGAAGCTTTGGAGCAAAGCAGTACTGCCAGGAAGAGAAAGGAGGACAGTGAAATGAATGGGGCCTTCAGAATGCCCACATATATGATATCGATGGTGACAAGGTTTTTACGTAAAAGTGGAAGTGCTAGGGAAAACATGTTTGGAACAGACTCCATCAGTGCGATTTGATTTACCTAACTCATAAATGTTAAAATTATGTGGCTTGGTTTATCAGCTTACCAGTAAGTTTGTTACTCAAAGAGATTTGTTGGTTTAAAAGGAACTCTTATATGGGAATTAATATGATACTAAAAATAAATCAGAAGATACAGTGGTAAATTTTGATATGGCTTATGCTTTTTGAAAGACTGCTTCTTTGTGTAATAATAGGAATAATCTATTGACCTCTAACACCTTTTTTTCTTCTTTTAAACATACAGAATTCTTTTCCTGTGAATCCTGCAATTGCAGCTAATCCTGCCATGGCTTACAATCCTTACTTACCTCATCATCCTGGGATGGGCCTGGTCCCCGCCGAACTGGTACAAAACGCACCTGTTCTGATTTCTGGAAACCCACCTCTGCCACTGCCAGGGCCTGTTGCTCCAAAACCGATACGTTCAGATAAACTGGAGGTATTTGTGTAGAAATCTATGAATACTCATAAGGGTAGATATTAGCCTTATGCATAAACATTTCCAGAACCTGGTGTCTTAAATGCTTTAAATAAGTACATCTGGGTTTTAAGCTGCTGGAATATAACCTCAGAGAAGTATTAGACGTTTTACTGCTGCAGTTTTACCCTGTTATGAAGTGCACAGTTGTACAGTAGGTCAAACAATGTCTTAGTTTGCCCGGCTGCTGATTGTGTGTCTCCTCTGTTATGGCACAGAGAGTCTGGTGGGCATGCTCCAGCTTTACAGTCTGGAATTACAGTCTGTATTCACTGGTGGATCTCTACTTGCTAGAATAATCAAACTGAAAATAAAAGACCCATTAACTGCCTATGAATGCAGAATGTAAATGAGTCTCATAGAGTCTAAACCTGTTTCTCCATATTATGAATGATGTACTAGATCAGAAATATCCTTATACCTAAGAAAAGGAAACTAAAAATTGCAAACAGCTTTTTGATTTATGGAAATCCTTCAAACTATGTCCTTTTTCATAAGTTGAAATAAATAACTAGTCAGTTTCTTACAAAGTCAGCTCCATTGGCAGCTCCTCAAATGCTTGGCTATGTATCGGACTGGAATCTGTACATGTCCTTTAGTCATGGTTCACACGTCTGCTTGTAAAAAGCACATTGTTGTGTGATAAAGACATATCTTGGCCCTTAACAAAATAATCCTCTCCTGCAAATATAGCTAATTACACTTTAGGCTGTGTATCAAGTGGAGGATTAAAAACTGGTTTTCAATAATTGGTTGTTGTTGGTTAATCGCTAAGTTATATCCAACTCTTTTGCAACCCCATACACTGTAGCCCACCAGGCTCCTCTGTCCATGGGATTTTCCAGGCAAGAATACTGGAGTGGGCTGCCATTTCCTACTCCAGGGGATCTTTCCAACCCAGGGATCAAGCCTGCGTCTCCTGTATTGGCAGGTGATTCTTTATTGCTGAGCCACCAGGGAAGCCTAATTTTCAAGAATACTTTCATTTCAATGTAAGGAAAGCTGACAAACTTCCTTTGGGGACAATGGATTGTTATCTTTCTTGGAAGAGAAATTTTGTTTATGTTTATGTCTCATAGTGACTATGGCTTGACTTTATCCTTCAAGTTTTGAAATTTTTCCTAAATAGATGACAAAAGAATATGTACTGTTGCTCTTACATTCACTGGCAAAATAAATAAAAACTGATAACCTTCCAAGCGTCAATGTGATTTTTTTTTTTTTTTTTTAAGGTTTGCCGTGAATTTCAGCGAGGTAATTGTACCCGTGGTGAGAATGATTGCCGCTATGCTCACCCTACTGATGTGTCCATGATTGAGACAAGTGATAATACTGTGACCATCTGCATGGATTATATCAAAGGTCGATGCTCCCGGGAGAAATGCAAGTATTTTCATCCTCCTGCGCACTTGCAAGCCAAACTCAAAGCAGCTCATTACCAGATGAACCATTCAGCTGCCACTGCAATGGTAAGAACAGGCTAGGACTTGTCGACTCTCTGTTTGGGGATAAATGATTCATATATGCCTCAATTTGTCTAATACCCTGGAATCACAATCTTGGATAGTCATGAGTGGACCTTAAAATGAATCTCCTAGGATATAAACTGGAAAGGAAAGAACCTATTTATTCTAATTCACTAAAAGTGTCTAAAGGTAATTATTTAAAAGCTTTCCTAATGATTCTTACTGTGCTTTTTCTCCCATTTTTTAAGAAGGAGTAAATTATACAACTTAAGCAGTAAATTATTTTTGAGTGATTTTTACAGCCTAACTAACCTTAATATCCTGTGAGCCACCTAGATGGGCACTTTGCTGGTAATATCCTTAGTAACTTTCAAAAACAGAGGACTTGGAGGATGAGTTGGTAATTAAGTTCTGATTCCCAAAAGTTGATGATTTCAAGGCAGCAGCCAGGCAAGGCTTGAGGGGGAATTTCTATATGGTTGGGAGAAGAGACCTGACTATTGGGTTGCCATAGTAAGTAAATTTTGGAGAAAAGTTAGTTCTACTTAACTATGTAAGGTAGGAGGTAGAAAAAATACTTTCATAACACTATTGTATGATAGGCTGAAAAGTAGGAATTATGATTACTTAGGTTTGTCATAGCTGTCAATTATTTTGATAGGCTGTAAGCTATCCATTTCTTTTACATCCTGGACCTTTCCTCATGTAATACGGTATAACCCAAATAAGGGACAACATTCTGAGGAAAGCTCATTTTTCCTGGCTGTGGGAGAAAATCACCTCCATGACCCTGAAGCCCATGACAGAGATCTTTCCTTTTCATGAGAGAGATACATTTATTTTCAGGCATCCCTATTTATTAAGAAGGTTTTCTCATACTGAGTTAAAATCTACCTCACTTTAACTGGCACATACACTTATTTTATTACCAAAAAACGTCTATCCCTATTTCATAGGAACCTGATTCTCATGTCTTTTCTCTAAACCAAATGCCCCAAATTTCTCCAAACTTCTCTCACAGATGACAGCTCTGGGGCCACCGCACCAATGTTGGACTTGTCCCTCTTTCTCAGTAACCCTGCTCTCTCATAACTGAACCCACGACTTTGTGAAAGAGCTGAGCACCAACATAGAACACACTTATTTTCTCCCTTCATCTGGACAGCAGAATCTGTGAATGAATGTTAAAAAAAAAAAAAAAAAAGACTTCTTCACATTTTTTGTCTTAAATTCTTTTGAATGAGGGAGTTTTTAGCTATGAAAATAGGAAGGTATCCAGAATATCAATGCAGAATTTAAGCCTCCAATTGTTAGTTATTTCTGTTGGTGGCATAGAGAAAATACAGTTGGCTCCCTAAAAATAAAGGTTCTCATATGCATGGGATGCATGAGAAATGGCTTGCCTGTGCTTTGGTAAACCTGTCCCATGCTCAGTCATGGGACTTTCATATGTATGTGCCTATTTCTGATGATTTTGGTGTGTTTGGTAAGATATATATGTCAGTCCCAAATTTCCATGTAGAGTTAAATATACTATATAATAGGCCTTCAACTGATATTTTTGAACATCAATATAAAATGCCTTTCTGAGTCATCAGAGCAGAGTCTTCAAGGTAAAAGTTGCATTTACCCATAGGAATTTGTGTGAGATAAGATTAAACAAAGGGGGCTGCATGAAGAAGTTTAAACTTTCTGTATTGTAAGGATTCACAGTTGAAATGCTTTTTGAAAGGAGATTTTTTTTTTTACTCTGTTCTTGTTCATGCTCAGGTTGAAATCACTGAAAGCAACTTGTATGCATATAAAAGACTTGAAGACGTGCTATAAAGTTCCCAAATAAAAATAGAGATACTGTTAGGCCTTCTTTATCCACAGGAATAAGGAGGTCATGGCATGCCCTCTTTGGCATATGGAAGGCTAGGTACTCAGCATAAATGTGCCCATCTCCTTAAGAATTTAGAGCATACCCAGTTGTCAGCAGGACATGTTTTTAAAGTACTCTGCAGTTAGTAGAGGGAAAAATGTCAGGTCCAATTTCTCTAGTGAATCTGATCCAGGGGCAAGTTTGACTGAATATTATAAGCACAGTAGGATTTTAAAGAATTGTAGACATGAAAGGAAGATTTTAACACAGTAAGAGTAAAACCTCTTACCTTAAATTCAACCTTACAAGGTCTTAACAAAGCAAATGGTACATACCGAAATGCCCGGCGGGTCTCTAAATAAATGAGAATTGCGTACATTTTGCTAACTATGGTTTCTAGGTGAGGTGGATGGTGCAGGCGATTCATTCATTTGCTTTTTCCTTACACATTAGTTGGGAAATATACAGTTATAGGGTTTGGACCTGAAATCCTTATATAAATTGAATTTCGGAGCTACAGAATCAGACTCAGATCTACTGACATCTGTTTTTTTTTCACCTATATGCCATTTATCTCCTTGATTTAGATCAGTTTGAACTGGCAAAAATCCCTTTCCTGTTAATAAGTTGCTTCTGCTAATCTCATTGTAATAGGTGAATAGATGAGCATCGCTTACATGTTAGTTTTATGTATTTTTCATTTTTGTTTTTTTCTTTTTGGTTGCACAGGGTCTTTGTTGCTGCGTGTGGGCTTTCTCTAGTTGTGGTGCACAGACTTCTCATTGCGGTGGCTTCTGTCGTGGCGGAGCACAGGCTCTAGGGTGCCCAGGGTCCAGTAATTGCAGTTCCTGGGCTCTAAAGCACAGGCTTTGTAGTTGTGATGCTGGGGTTTGTTGCTCCACAGGCATGTTGCATCAGGGATCGGAACTGTGTCTCTTGCACTGGCAGGCAGATTCTCCACCACTGACCCACCTGGGAAGCCTTCGATGTTAATTTTAAATGATTCTTTGCTGTCAACAGCATCCTGTCACATCTTGCCCACCTGATGAAGTCCTTTTCAACTTCACTCATTTGTCTAAATTAGTGAAGCTGAAAAACTTCTTCCACCCCCGATATGTTCATTTTCTATTTTGGACTGAGTATGTAGTCATATAGTGAACGACTTCATCTCTTTAGTTGGTTACCTTGCTCAATGGTGACCCTCGCAAAGGGTGCCCAGGCCAGACTTTATTTAACTGCTGCTTGCTTGGTCTGAGTACATATTTTACTTTCCTTGGTATTACTTATTAATCTATCCTTCCCTCACAGGGCCTACAGCCTGGTACACTGCAACTGATACCAAAGAGATCGGCACTTGAAAAGGTCAGTTGTGCCCCACCAGTCTTTAATCCCAATGTGTTCCACCGCCAACAGGCTCTGCCTAACGTGCCGATGCCGCAGCCACAGCCGCAGCCGCAGTTCATTCCTACAGGTGAGAATGGGGCTGGGCCCTGTAAGTTGAGTGGTGTTGTGAGTGAATACACTTTACACCAGCTTTCAAAGAAATGGTCAATGGGTATTTTGATTAGAAATAAAACAACGCAGTTATGCTCAGTCTGTTTGTATACAGAACCAACTGTTTTCCTGTGATTCCTGAAAATTAATGGTTTTGAAATCAAACTAGGAAATGCTATCAGCATTTTTCTTTTGAGCATTTCTTAATTTTTGCTTTTCATGTTTGATTCACTTGTTTCAGTCTTAAACTAATTCTTTGACTCTTAGGTATCACTTTCAAAGGCAATGGTCTGATCTCAAAAAAGTTTCTGAGCTTCAGCATTGCAAAAATAGGTAGTCTGTATGTCTTTGATATGCCAAAGATAGCTATAATAAAACTACCTTTAAATTTAGATTACAGAATAATACAGTGTATATATATATATATATATATATATATACACACACACAATATATATATACAGTATAATACAGTGTGTATTTATATAATACAATATAAAACAGGGAGTTTTAGCCTCTACTCTTAAATCAGTTAATATAAAATATATGGAAGTTTATCACATTTTCCTAATACTTTGCAGCGTATTCTATTACCTCCTATATTCAACTATATTTACTAGTATAACAGTTTTGTACAAAATTGAAAAGAAAAATTTAAGCCATAGTCTTTTAAAATAAACATCATATAATAGTATTATATGCCTGGACTTAAAGAAACCCATTGATTCACTGATATATTAATCAGTTAATTAATTTTGAAAGAAGCCATAAAAATCTTAACTTCTGTCTAGTTACTAACCTTAATAGTTCTTCATGATACCATTTAAAAACACAATTTTTAGCCTTTTTTGACCTGGATTTGGCTAATTTAAAACTCTAGATTTATAAGCAAAACTGTCAGAAGAATCCCTTTCCCCTTAATTTATGGCAAAATAAAACCTTGTCGGGTTGAGAGCCCCCCTTGATGAAAATCCTGTTCGCCGTATGTTCACAGTCAAGCCGTTGATCACTAGGGGGTGGGGGGACATAACAGTAGATTAGTGCCCTAAGTAGAACTTCCTGGCACCAGCTGCCAGGTCTTGGTGCATATTTTGAAAATCATATATGTAATAAATTAAAACTCTCCCTTTCATAATCAAAAGCACTTAGGCTATATTAGTCCAAAATAAATATACAACCAAGTTGAGCTAATGCCTTTAAAGAAAAAATTAACATTCATTTTTATACCTAAGAATCCAAGAATTACTCTGATCACCTGGGTTTGGGGTCTTAAGCCGTAATTATGAGCATGGGAGATTACTGGATATGCATGTGCTGGTTCATTAATATTGCTAAGAATATCATTCTAGTTAAAAATTATTTCTATCAATAAAGCTTTAATAATGAAATATCTCTTTTCTTTACTTTTCACGCTTTTCTGCATGGTGTCCAGGGCCAATACTGTGCATGGCACCCGCTTCAAGTGTTGGTAGGTTTTGTACAAAAATTCTCAACTTTTTCTAATCTGAAAAGAAAAGTGTTTTTTATTGTGACTGTGAAAGAAACAAGCAACTGGATGATATAGCTGAAAATTTTCTGAGTATTTTGGTTTTAATATGGTGCTGTCTGTTACATGTTTTTGTGAAATCACAGCAGTCGTACACTCTCAAGTTCTAGTTCATTGCTGCTGTGGTTGAATACTGACCTTGCCATTTCTGTATTTTCACACTAAAAATTGTAGCTAAAATATCTTGAAACATTTCCTTATCTAGCCAGAATGGGCAGTTTTAAGAAACTAAGAAATTGTAAAATATTTAAAATACTTCAAATGTATAATTTGTAAAGTACAACAAAACCATTCCTCCCAAAAAAGGTTACCCAAAAGATCAAAATCATTCAATATTTAGATGTTGCAAAAAAGCAAAACTAGAGCCTTCTGTAGTGTTTTGTAATGCTGTCTATAGTGTTCTAGGATGAAGTGCCATCTGCACAGAAACAAGGCACCACAAAATCATTTCAAAATGACTCTTTGGGGGTATGTGATTTTTAATAAACAGTAACACACAGAACGTTTAATTAGCCACCCATCCAATATGGTAGCCATCTCAAAACCATTCTGTGCATGCGTGTGTGCTAAGTCACTTCAGTCATGTCCAACTCTGTGACCCCATAGACTGTAGCCCACCAGGCTCCTCTGTCCATGGGAATTCTCCAGGCAAAAAGACTGGAGTGGGTTGCCATGCCCTCTTGCAGGGGATCTTTCCCACCCAGGGATCGAATCCATGTCTCTTAACCTCTACCTGCGTTGGCAGGCAGGTTCTTTACCACTAGCGCCACCTAGAAAGAAAACAAGGAAAGCGACTGGTTTGCCTCTCAGAACTCCGGGGGAGTTCACGGCTCCTGTCATTTCCATAGGCACCAGGAACAGACCAGGAGAAAATAGCCCTGTTCCATACAGGGAAGAATTACCCCACCTCACCCCACCATCTCATATCAATCCAGTTCCTTTTATCCTTTTCGAGAGTTTGCAACAGCTTGACCTGCATCTCATTGGTCAGCCAAAGTTGATGCAGAGTCAAGGGGTTTATCAAGATAAAGCAAAAACCTCAAGATGACAGCCACATAGTAGATGCACTCACTGACAGGTGAGGCCACTGTTATTAGTGATGCCCTGTCAGAATTAAAAACGTCTCCACTGATACTAACAGAAGCATTATATGCATATGATTAGGAGAACAGACTTTTGCAAGTTCATGAAATGTGTCTCCATCTACCCATTTTGTGCCTCTGCTCCCTTGTCCTTTTGCCTAAGAGCTTTGTGTAGGAATGCAAACTGCATGCTCCACTGGTACTGCTCCCTGTGCAATTGCTGTGCTCCTAAAGGGGAAACAAGAGTGTTTTTAGAACTCACATGTGCTACAATAAGGGATGGACTTCCCTGATGGCTCAGATGGTAAAGAATCTGCCTGCAGTGCAGGAGACCCGGGTTCAATCCCTGGATTGGGAAGATCCCCTGGAGGGGAGGGTATGACTACCCACTCCAGTATTCTTGCCTAGAGAATTTCCATGGACAGAGGAGTCTGGCAGGCTACAGTCCATGGGATCACAAACAGTCAGACGTAACTGAACGACTAACACTTTCACTTCACTTTTCACAATAAGGGGTGTTGATAGGTAGAGATAGATGGGCATGAGCAATTATTGCAGAGTTTCTGTTAATCACCACTTGGGGTACATTTATGGTTTCTATGACATTGCATACGTTGATTTTCCTCTCCCTAGGCCATTCACTTTCTCTGTCAACTTTCAGAAAATCTGAATTCAATCGATGTAGATGCAAAGTATTACATATGCCCACTTGCCATTCACACATTAATTCCTTGGTTGGCTTTGCAAAATGAGTTAGAAAAAAAGAAGAGCATCCAAGAAACTTTGAAAATGACATAGAAACTAGAAAAGGCAAAGAGAAATCCACCTGAAAAAAGTTGTTACTGCTGCTAGTCACTGTCGCTGTACTATTTGCAGTGAAGGCAAGATTTCATTGGATATTTACTATGAAGTTCCCCTTGGAAACTTGGGCTATTTATGAAACAATAAATAAGCAGCCTGAGTAGTTTCATAAGTAGCCCAAGTTTCCAAGGGCTTTGCCACAGATGTGCATAAAACCTGCACACATAGTCCACTGTATTCTTTGTATATGCTCTCTACCATATACCCACCAAACTATAATCTTTTTGTATGCAAATCAGGTAAGTATATTTATATGAAACTGTCCCTCTGCACCTACAAATCTAGTGACAGCACTCATGTCTGTCATGAGTTAATGAACCCAAATACCAATTTACAGTTCCATATTCCCATTGTGAATACACAACCAAGTTACTTTTCTGCTTGACTAGCTATTCATAGAGATAGCCTTGGTAAAAACAGATTTGTCCTAGGCACCCGTTGTAACCCCTTCTGAAAATTTGGCCCTTGAAGTCAACTACAGTGTGATTCTGTTCAAAAACTAACTATTGGTAAATGTTGAGAATGATTCCATTTTCCTTAATGGTAACTATAATTGGCTTTCCCCTTTTCTCTTTTTAAATTTTTCCCCCTTCCATGCTGTGTTGCTTTGCACTGACTGTGATTGCATGTTGCACCCTGGCGTATTCATCATGATGATGTCACATGGCTTGTTGCTGCGATACCTGCCACGCCCCATTCCATCGTTTATATCGTGGTTGCTCCACCCTCTCGTGTGTTGCTTCCATGATTCCTACTGAAAGTGCCCATGATGCACAGTGCTGCACCCACCACTATGTCTGCAGCACCACCACCTGCTACCAGCATTCCCTTCGTTGCAACAGCTCCAGGCAATCAGGTTTGGCCATTTATTTCACCTGTTTGGACCTAGCTAACTACAGTGTGTTGATAAGGCACAGTATATGCTTTGGGGATTGGTGAGAGATATTAGTCTTTCTTAAGCCATTCTTAGATTTAGAATTTTTCTTTTTCTGTATATTCTGGACAGATGTTCCTGCTTTGCTACACATCCTGAGATGAATCAGCAGAATAGGCTCTTTTAATTGGTTACAGATGTTACCCAATAGATTATATATACAGTTGTTGCTACTACACCAATCCTCAAATACATATACTAATTTTTTTTAATGTTTCCTCATTGGTTGAGAACAGAATTTACTTTACTACCATTTCTAGTTATTGCATTTGAACTTTTGCTTAGTACTGTCATCACCTTTGTCTTCAGGTCTACTGGAAAGAAAGATAACACATTTCTTTCCAAGGCACAGATATGCTTATCATGACCCAGTGATTACATGAGAAATTCCTTCTTATACATTAGATGTGTTTGTCATGTTTTAATTTTCATTTGCTTGAGGTTTTTACAGGCAGAGTCACAAGACAAATGATGAATTTGGGGGAAGTCTTGAAATTGTAAGGAGATACTTAAAATAATTATTGTGTAATATGATGGGTATTTCACCTTATTAAAATGGTAACCACACTTTAAGACTTTAAGTCCACTGTTGTTTTAAGTACAAGTTTGATAACCCTATAGGACACAGAGCATTAATTCATTGGGGAAACAAACCACATTCTAACCTGTGCTTTGCAACATTAACTATTACTGGATATGGTTAATATGTCAAAATTTTTCTATGAAATTGATTATGGTTTTTGATTACCATGTCCAAGCAGTGAACAAAATAAATGGAATTCTCTCAAGAAACTGTTTTAATCTAAAATCTTTTTTACTACTATAGATACCCCCATTATCAGTAGATGAACTGAATAACAGCATGTTTGTTACACAGATGTAGAAGTTCCCAGTAGAACAGTAAGTTTCTTTAAGTATTAATGTAATATTTGTAGGTTATATCTTTTATCTACGCAGTTGCATTTGCTAAAGAGTTTGGTAAATATTTTCATTAATAGACATTGCTTATCATTTTAGAGCTCAATTTAAGCATTCTAAATTTTCCACCTTGAATTGTGGAGAGCAAATATGCGATTTTTTAATATGAAAATGACAGCTGGTATTGTATTTTCCCAATGAACTTATAAATTCCTAAATGTTTTCCCATTATTCAAGGGGTATGACTGGTTAGCCAAAGACACAGATCGCTTCTGAATTTTAATCTTTTAACATTTTTCTAGCTTTGTTTTTTTTTTTTTCAATTGAAATAAAGCTAGGTAATTTTGTCACAATTTGATGAAGATGATTGTCTTAAAGATAGCAAGCAATGCACTTCTCCTGAGAATTAAAGAGCGCCTCCACATTCTGCCACTTTGTGTCGCTCCCCATGTAGGTCTAGCAGATTTGCTCCAGCTGTTTGCAATTTTCAGCAACTTAATTTAGCAATTTAATCATTATTTTCATTCAAATCATGACACCTTTTTTTGTGGTTTTTGTTGCTGTCTTCAGAGATTCCCCCCTTCACCTTTGATTTCCTATGCTTGGTCCAGAGCCTGGTCCAGAGCAACGCACTTAAATTGAGCAGTCCTTCACTTGGAACGAGTGACTTTGGAAGTCACTTAAGACTCTGAGGCATCTTAATTGATTATAGGGAGTTACTAAAAAAAAAAAAACAATACCCTGGTTCTGAATTGCATCCATTAGTCAGTGAAAGCTTGAAGTTTTCATCATGGGAGTGTCTGACTTGGTTGAAGCAGGCAACAGTGCCGATCTCTTGATGGACTGGTTCCCCAGAAGCTGACTAGCATTTGTTTCTTGCTGAGGACATGCAGGCCCAGAACACTAATGGTTCTGGACAGAGCATATAGACAACTGTACAGTACCCAAACAGGTCCCCTTAATCATAAGGAATGTTCTAAAAAGACATCTTGGCATATACAGAATAACTGAAGTAGCTGTATATTGTAGTCATCTTCAGAGGTATCGTTTGTTATAGTGGCAACTTGGGAATAGTACCAAATGTGAGAATAATAGGTTTTATAAACATTTGCCTGATTTTCATGGACTGCTTCACATCAAGGTAAACAAAAGTGGTCAAATACAGTTAAGTTTCCAACAGAACATGTTTGGGAATAGTGATTCCTTTTTGCTTGATTCCGTGAGAGAAGTTAGATTTGGCACACCATAATCATTGCAACATGTAACACATGTTGATCATTTTTCCAGAATGCAAAAATGTAATCTTGTAAAATACTGTGTACCCAGAATTCACACTTAGGCCATTCATGTGTAGGTCCAAAACATTCAGATCAAATAAAAGTTTGTTTAATACTTGCATATTTCAAAATGGAATCAAATATATTTTCTCAATATATGCTTGTTGGAGGAAGTGAATGGATGGGTCGATGTTCATCAAACAGTTTTGGCATTGTGCAGATAATACCTGAAACAGTTGAGTGCTTCTCTGATAACTTAAGGGCAACTGTCTACATTGGCATTCAGCGAGAACCATGGACTGTCATGGTATGTGACTCCTTAGTAAACATTCCCAACAGTTCAGTTTTCACAGATGTAGACTATGAAATTCAGGATGGGGAATATCTTGGCATATGGTTCACACACAGAACTAGAACAAAAACCAAATATCCTGACTCCTACCTCTATAACCATCCAATATTTCTCACTCTTTTTTTTCCATTTCAGTTGAAATTCTGAACAACAGAGTTACAGATTACCAGAATCTCTCCGTGAGGACCTCCACATGGCCTTTCTATATTCATTCACGTATGTCCTCTTCTACCAACACAACAATAAGCGTGGTGCAGTCAATATATTAAAACAAACATGCCAACCAACACATTCAGAGAAAAAATAAAGCATTAAACAAAGGAGATGTTAAAACACAAATGGAAAACAAATAACTACCATCTGTCTATCTTATTTGAATTACTATGTAAAACAGCATAACATTTTGTAATTTATCACGTGTTTCTCTGTGATTTCCCAGTAACTGTTATGCTGAGTGAATCTCTACAGTGGACTGTTGGCTTATTGTGCATTCTTGGTGGATAAATATTCCTCTGTTTTGAAGTGTTAACCTTACCAGTTTGTTTACACAGTAGTCTATTGGGCTGATTCAGAATGTAACACGTATGTCCAGTACCATTTTCCTCATTATTGTATCATATTGGATTGTTGTGTGTTGTTAGGTTTTTACATAGTATATAGTGTTTTACTGTAATGTGTGATGTTTGATTTTAACTAAAATGTTATCAATGGGAAACAGAAACACACGTGCTTGAAAAACATGACAGGTTAATATTGATATGCTCTCTCTTTAGAATATTTCTGTAGGTTTCTTGAGGCAGACATTTAAAAGGCCTCTCTTTTGAGTATATCTAAAACCTGTCCATAAACATGCATGTATATAATTTGTACCTGTAGATCTGACTTTGTATAGTACAGTCAACGTTACTAGATTTTTTTGTGAGAGAGGAAAATTACCTGAAAATAGCCGGGAACGTCTTAAAACATTAACCTGAATTTCACTTCTTAAGTAGCTTGCAAAAGCTACTTAAGGAAAATTCTGGATTTACCTTTAAATGGTTTTCTCAGCATTTAGACTATAAATTGTGTAAAGTGCCCATTACAGGTTTTGTGGCTCAAGAATCCTGTCTTCTAGGCTGAGTGTCTAAAACTGAGCGATTTGTAATCTTCAGCTGAAAAAGTGGTTCTTGGAAGCTTAAAGGTATTTTAATTACAGGTTATAAATTAAACAGAGAGAGGGGGGGCGTGGAGATAGTTTTTACATTTTGGAGGAAGTGTGTAAAAACCATTGCAATGTAACCTTTGATACAAGTGCCATTTTCCAAGTGGAAATGGCTCATGCTCTTTACACTACTCTTTGAATAACAAGGAAGATGCAATCTGGAAAAGTCAGTCAGGGTGAAGGAAAATTGGTTCCAAGTGAGGCCTTTCCTCCCCAAATGGACAGTCTTTTCTGTTGATCACAGTTGGAGACTTTGAGTATAGGCTTGGAGAAATGGCGGGGCTGGGGAGAGAGGGAGCCACTTGAAATTACTCTTCGATTCATTTAAACTTTCTTGAAAGGATGGCCACAGTTGTCTTTAGTTTCAGTTCAACTGAGTTTTCCATTTTGTTAAAACATTTCAGTGAAGGAGCAAGCACCTGGGATATATGTTATTAATACATTTTCGCCTTCCCAAACTTTATTAGCAACAGAATCTCTCATATCACAACCAAGCCTCTTTTTTGTTTCTTTGGATTTCTTTTTTTATATGTTTTGAAAATTGTAAGAGTTTGTAACACCCTTTAGGTGAAATGGAGTGGCTGCACTCCACAGAACTGACCTGAATTCACACTACTAATACTTTTGAAATAATTGAATAGCCAAGTAGAAGAGTAATTAATTCCTATGGTATGTCACATACCTCCTCCACCCCACTCAGTTATTAAAGTTACTATTATTGATCAGTGGTAGAACCACATGATAATTTGCATCGGTTTAGATAGATTTAGTATTTTCTAGTAAATATATGTTCCCTCACTGGAAAGCATAAAGTCATCAAATTTGTTGTATGTCCCAAGTTTACCATTCTCCTTCATGAAAATGACAAGCCAAGGGAAAATCAGGTTTTGGATACCTCAAGCCAGCCAGTAGTATTTGAAGCACAGACCAATGGAACTGGCAGAAACCTTTTCACCACCAGGGCATGTGACTTGTCCAGGACTGCCTAGCTACTTGGTAGAAGTTGGACCCAGAAATATCTCCAGACCCCGGTTGTTCCTCCATTTCATGTTGTCTGTGCTTCAGAACATTTGAGACTCCAGCCCCAAGCAGATCAATTTGGCTCAGAATACAAAAGAGCAAAATTAGCTCTTCAGTGGCTCATATCCTGTTGATCTTAATTACCAATTTGAATTGTGATCATCAGTGATTTCTAAGTGATCTTGCTTGTATTACACCATTGTCATCTGCTAACAGCATTGTCTGGAGTTAGAGAACAGGAGGCGTGTTGAATTTTACCTACTGGTCCTTTGAACCACTTAATTTCTATTTCCCAAAATCTTGACTCTGCACTCTAGCAATGTTACTTGTGTTTGGAGCTGAGTTTTATAAAACCTGTCCTCGGGCCTCTCCAGAAGGGCAGATTTGATCGAGGAAGGATGTATACTCTAGATGTATTCCTTAAAAGAGACAGAGACATCTTCAGTGTGATACAAAGTTTTTTGGGTCATTTGACGTTTTGATACAGCATACTGTCTCATTTTTTAAACTTCTGACAAGGATGTACATGAACAATAAACCTAGAGTACAGCTGTTTGCGTGTTGCCTTAAGCACTGGAAGACATGAATAGTGATGTGTTTTTGAGTAAGAGGTTCAGTGAGAGTTATTCAGGGTAGTGGTATTTTTGGTGCCACAGTTTTTTTATATTGTTGGCATTGTAAAAGTTGCTTTGTGAGTGAATTTAGAGAAAGAAAACTCAAATCACTAAGGTTCTGATGTGAAAGAATTTTGACAAAAATGCAATATTAAGATAGCACTCTTTAGCTGTGCAATGACTTATTCAAATGATCTTTATTCAAGAAAAGACAAGTGATAGACTATAAAGTTCTGGTGAAAAAGAGAAGTCACAAAACTAATCAGTGACTCTAAATGACAATTAGTAGATTAAGTGTATATATGTAAAATTCTAATCACTTGTGATTCTTAGTTAACATTTTATAAGCTTTGTAGTTTACAAGGGCCTCTTTTTTATTTATCCAAAATTATTCTTTTTGTCCCCTTCTCTCAGTCTCTTTCAAAAATACACAACTGTGCTGCAACTTGGAAAATAATCTAAATGTTTAAGAAGGTTTTAGTAATGTCAAATTTCCAAAAGCACTATGTGACCGTAACATACGTACGTTTTAAAGAGGGATTACAATTACATTTAAATGGATTCATAAAATCGCTATGTGAAGTATAGTATTTGCTTTTGCAGTTGGAGCATGATTCCTCAGCTAGCTGTTGCATTTCATTTCACTTGTCTAGAGTCTTTAATTTGTAGTTAATTGCAATGTGTAAAGCCATCTTCTGCCTACTCCATCAATCTTCTCCATCCATTCCTGAACACACTGAAGCACTTTGATCTTGCCGTAAGTGTTGTCCTATACCACTAGGCTGTGTTCACTAATGGGCAGCCTCAGCTCACCAGCTTTCCAATTTGGGCAAAGCAAGTACCTCCTCCCTACCATCAGCAGGAACCAAATAAAAATGAATCATTACAGCATGAATCTCTTTTTCATGATACGACCAAGAAGCACAGTGAGGTCCAATTAAGGACAACATTGGCATTAAATTTTGTTAAATAACGTATAGGGAAGGCCCATGTGCTACTTGGAACGTTATTTCAGCCTTCCGCCACTCCTTTAGAGAGTTTATGAGGATGCTCTTAGATAATGCAGCCACAGGTTTTCAGGTTATTTCAGTCTGTAGGGTAGGCTGTGATGCACAGAATGAATAGAAACTGGAATCTTCTTGCTTTGAATCTCTTTTGCATTTCACACATGTTTAAATAGAAATAGGTACATATGATTTCCCAATTCTGTTGAATAGATTTAGGAAGATGGTGGCCTCACTTTTTATTTTATCAGTGCCTGGCAAAGGCAATAGAATGAACACTAGGTAACAGAGTATCACAACTTTTTTTTGCAAGTTTAACTGATAGCACCTAATCCAACTGTAAATATAATTACAAATAAGGTTCTGAGCACCAACTCACTAATCGGTGCCATGTTTTCCTTTTTCTTGTTTTTAAAGTTTTTATTTTGTTCCTTTTTCATATCTTTAAGTAGTTCACGAATTTAATCTTGAAGGAGAGTTAGAGAAAATTTTAAGATTTTACTACGTGTATTCAACCCGCCTAGATAGATCTTCAACTGACACTGAAGCAAGGTGTAGAGTCTAGTTCATGACTATTTCTTACAGTTCACAATTTAAGAACAAAGTTAACTTTATATACAAATAATAATTTTTAACTAATTATATTTAGTTGTTGCTTCAGCAACAAACCTACAACATGGCTACCTTTAGACATTTTTGTGTGTGTGAAAATTTTACTTGTAAAACTGTGGCTTTTTTGACAGTGTAGCATGTAGCAGATACAACTCAAAGCGCAGATATAGATATGGTTGATTTTTCTTTTTAATCCCAAAGTTCCCTGTGAAAACTGAATTTGCGTCCTTCTGTGACTTTTTGAGCAAAAAGTTTACAACATGTGGATTCTAGATCAGGCTTTAGAGCTGATAGAATTTGTTGTGTGGATAGGGTTATTCCACAGTATTTAGACACAATTGTATTCATAATATGTCCTGATCTCTTTTTATGACCTTATTCAAAATTACTCAAGTGGCATAGCTGTAGCTACAAAAATTTTCTTACTCAAATCTATCCAAAGGAGGGTTAAAGAATGACAAAAGCGCAGATTACATTCATTCACGTTGGTGAACTCATTCATACAGATACTGTGGAATGACCCCATAACAGTGTTGAAGAGACATATGCTGCAGTTAACTGATGGTCTCAGTTAGGGTGCGAACGTGTGAGACACACCTTTTTTGCACTTATGTACATAGTTCATGAAAGTGACCCTTGGAGTTTTGTTTTTTTAATATAAGAAGTCTGTGATAATAGTGGAAAAGTTAGTAAGAGAGAGTTATTTCTAAGACTTTGAGAAGAAGGTGTTTTTTTTTTCCTACAAGACTTAACTAAAGCATGATGTTGCTTTCCTGTTGTGGAGGCTTTCTAGTTTGCTACAGCTCACCATAAGACAAGACTGGTGGCAGGTAACAGGTCAGCTTCAGCCAGTGGCACTAAACAAAAGTTCATGTACTTCACCTTTTAGCAAGATCGCTAGCAAAGATTGTTTTGTGAATTAATCCTCAAATGCACACACACAACCCCAGGCAGGTTTGTGGTGCTAAGGTCTTTTTTCAATGGTTACAAGCAGTGAAGTACCTTGTAAGCTGCAAGATGGATATTCCCATTCTGATCCAATTAGATTTCATCTTTCACAGAAAATGATCAATTGAGATATATTGGTTACATCAATTAATATATATTTATGTGACAATCAAATTGTTAACCCTGGCCACTATTTCCCCTTCAAGATCCAGAAGCCAAAACCAAATTGGCAACTATTGAAAGATATAATTTAACAGTTAAGTATGGCCAGCACAGAGCATTTGATCCCCTCCAACAAAGGGAAAAAAATGTTCCTGACACAATTTTATATTTACTTTATACCTGTTCAGTGGAAGCTATTTTCTGACTTAGCTTTAGCAGATTAGACAGTGCTTCACTGTGCCACTTCAGCCTCCTACTCTTTTAATGAAACAGAAGAGAACCAGCCAAAATCTTACATATTAATACACTGGAGCTAGAAAAGAATGTCAGACCATCTCTTTCAGCTCCCGCGTCACCTACAAATCACCATTTATCTTTTTGTTGCCTCCAGGCAATGAGGCTTAGAAAAAGGTCAAGATTAGAAAGGTTTAAGGATAGATCATCATACAGACTTTGAGTCCTTCCCATCTTGAGACCCGTTGCCCTTGCCCTGGAAAAGGAGCCCATCTTGGGGTTGACAGAGTTGGTGTTAGTATTGTTACTGATCTTGATAGTTCTCACTTACAGAGACATGAAAATAAGCCAAAGCCAGAAAGCAATCCAAGCCTTACAGTTGTCCAATAGCTCAGGGCCAGTTGGTCAGAAATTTGTTCCCCCCCACCCCCTACTTCAATCCATGATCACTTACAGCTAACAGCCTGACCATCTGATCAGCATTTCCATTGATGTAAAATGTAAGCATTCATTCATTTTGTAGTTACCACCAACGTATTTTCCCAGCTTAACCCATGTTCTTGTGTTAATATTTCCTTGTGAAAATATAAGCCACACGGATATATTTTCATAAGGTCAATAGAAATATAGTAAGATTTTAAGTTAGGCAGAATCAACTATAAAATAGTAAGAGTGAACCTAGAAGCATCACAAAAGATAATCAGTTCACCGATGGCATGTTGTACGTACTGACAGCCACCGGGTCACATTCTTTGGAGCTTAAACACAGTGCTGTCTTTTGAGTAAGTAAAATTAGAGGATAAAAGGACCTCTGTTAAACCCAGAAAAGGATTTAGTTTCGTTAATTCAGTTTCCACCCGCTACACTTCTTCCCTGGAAGAGAACTACCCATCAACACCCCAAAGCAGGATTATCCCAGAGGCATTTTCTCTTTAACCATCCTCAATTATAGCATACTTAGGAAATGTATCACTGTGAAATAAATCAAGCTGCATCGTATTACTTTAGTTGTTTTAAGAAAAAACCTCTATAAAATAACCCAACTTTAAGCAGTCCTCTTTCCCCACACACAACCTAAGCATTTATCTGTCATAGAACTGCATGATTACAAAGCTTTATTTCTGTATACAGATGCTATTTGTTAATGATGGAAACCAAATTATTTTGTTGCTGTGTCTTTTGTCTCTAGCAGTTGAGAGAATTATTATGACTAGTATATCATTGGATTTGAGGGTTGCCATTGTCAAAATCAATTTTCTTGTATTACTGTAGTTGCATTAATTATTAGAAAATGAACCATTCGTTACATGCACCAAAATTACAATAATTTAAATAAGACTTTTAAAAGATGCTCCTAAATATATTCTTTTTTAAGATGCTAACTATGCATTCATATAACAGCAGTCCGGTATAATGTAGAAAATGGAAGCACATATTTTGGACAGAAAAATGCCAATTTACATACAATATAAAATTATTAACCCTGTGCAACAATTATAGATTTAAATAATGGTCATAATATTTAATAAGTATAGACTGTTCCCATAATATTTTGCCTCCAAAATGCAATAGCTCATTTCCTCAACTGCTATCAGTAGGTCAGATGCTTTGATTTTCTTGTTTTTGTTTTTCCAAGTTATAGTGCTATACTGCTTGTTTGTGTTTAGAAGTGTGCATTATGCGATTCATTTTAGTATGCTATTTCCATGTTGTTTATTTTTTGTTCTTTTAATAAAACGTGTAAATTTCCTGGTTTTGTCTTTTTTTATGAATCCATATTCACACATTAGGAGTTCACTTAAAAGCTATTTGTCTTCGAGTATATTAATCTTAATATTTGGTAATTCTAATGTAAAATTTGATTTGGTTTAATGCTATATTTCATACATAGAATAAATTTATTTCTAAATATATACCTTCAGTATTTTGAATTATATAGCTAATACATCCAGTGTATTATATTATTCTTATAATATTGAGATCACTACCACAAGAAAGACACACTTAGATTTTAGCAAAAGAATGCTAAACATTGTGAGATAGTGCTCACTGGTTTCTATTGTGCTTCAGAAATTCCGAGGCATATTCTAAAATATATTATTATTAGGAGTTTGTATTTTCCTGTTATTGATTTCTATCCTTTATCTTGAGTGTCATGAATGAAACCAGTGTCATTCATTTTATTCTTTTCAAGATGGGCATCACTGGTTTCACAACACCAGGATGGATGACTTTCCTTTTAAATGTTTTCTCTCACTTCAAATTGGCTTTCTCCAACCAATGGCACAGGAATGAAAGGATAATCAGTTTTGTTCTTTAAGGAAAGCAAAATGTAACTTGGTAACACTTTATTTAGTCAGATTTCTGAATACTTAAAACACTAATCAGGAACTTCTCCACTGTCCAGTAGTTGGCTTATAGAAAACTGAGGTGAAGAGACTTTGGATAAGAGGTTGTGACAGAGTGAAAAAGCCCCTGATGCTGGGAAAGATTGAAGGCAAAAGGAGAAGGGGGTGGCAGAGGATGAGATGGTTAGATAGCATCACTGACTCAATGGACATGAACTTAAGCAAACTCCAGGAGATAGTGGAGAACAGGGAACCCTGGGATGCTGTAGTCCATGGGGTCACAGAGAGTCGGACACGACTGAGCAACTGAACAACAAAGTATTATTCACACATCTAGGACAATGAAAAGGGCCAGAAAGGAGGCTGCATTCTTTTCCAGTATCAGCTGAGTCATACAGAGCTACTAGCTTCCTGGCCCCTTGTGCCCTGCTAGACTATTTCTCAGTGTGGTTCCCACTGCAGCATTTCTTGATAAGCTGACTTTGAGCCCTTTGATGTGTTTGATATGTTTCTGTGACTGATAATTCCACACTAAAACCAGTTCAGTATATAGACATTTACAAGAGGTCTTTGGCCTCTAAATAATTCAGCTAATGTCTCTCTCTTTGAAGCTGCTGAATGATAACAGCAAGAATTCAGGGCAGGCATTCTCGACTGTCATCAAAATGGAGTTTCTACCAGGCAGAGGGAAGTTGACCCAGGGGCAAAACCAGGTGTTAACTGAGTTTACCTTGGCATTTGCCGACCATTTCCACAACATCCTTTTAAGTCCCTCCTTTTCTCATCCCCTGGCCTTCCAGAAGCCCCAAGATAGCAACTTATCAGGCCTGCTTCCCCAGATATGGGTTTTTTTTTCCCATTAGAACTTTCCTATTGGTTATCTCAGGCTATGGACAGCAGCTCATCACTGAGATCTAAGAGACAAAACACACTAAGGTGTTAGCAGCCGTGCTTAATGTGCGGCCCCTCCTGGGAGTGTTTATATTTTAAAAGGCATGACTCTGGTGGTCAAGTATCAGAGGCCACATGCACGGATGAGGGAGAAACGCTTTACTGAAGCAAAACCCTGGGCACTTGAATCACAATATTTAACCAGCAACCAAATTGCTATGGATGGGCGGTACAGCCATTCACTACCTCAAGAAGGCCAAAAAAGGCAGACTCCTGTAATTTTCTCATGGTCAGGAAAGTTCTGATATAATAATGAGTCTAAAATACTGACTTGATACTGGATATCCCCAAATTCCACAGACCTGAATCCACCCTCATGGTCCACTTTGGTAGTAAAGAGCATAACAGAGTGATAGGCCTTACAAGTGATGACATTTCTGGAGTAGCCTCATGCCTGTACTTGTTAATCTCCAACAGATGGATGCACATACTTGGCCTTTTTACTTGACGCTTTCCTGTACTAGAAGTGTCCGTTTAACCGAGCCCTCCCAGATTCTTCTCTGTGTCTGGACTCTCCCGTCAACAGGAGGACAGTAGGAGTCTGGGGAACAAAAGCCGACAGCTCCACTGATAGAAAGGATAGCCACCCTGACAGAAGGGTGAGGTTTGTGAGAGGAACAGGAGATTTGATTTCTGTCCTCTCAAACAGATGCTCCATTCCAAAGTGCATGCTGAAACCTGGATAAGAAGGAAGTTCTGGTCAGCCCAGCATTTTTCTGTTTTTCCTGTTAACAGTGCAGTGCAGAGGCAGGCAGGACACCCGGGCAAAGCAGATGCAAGAAAAAGCAGAGTTTTGCTTTTTCACCCTATAAGTGAGGTTTCACCCTATAAGTGATTTAGCACACCGCCCAGCATGTATGTCTGAGTGCAAAGAGAAAATCTGGTGGAAAATCATTGAATAACTGGATGCATAGCAGTAAGCAGTAGTAACAGCACCTGTTAAAGCAGATAGCCTGTACATGAGCTGGACCTGAGAATGCAGAAGGAACCTGAGGTATCTCTGCATTCTCCATGCTTCTAGAGACATTAATGGCTACAGGAAATGATGGTCAACCCATGGAGAATCAAGAAGTGGGTGGGGGTTGAGACTTTGCCTTTTGCCTTTGTGACCTGAAGAGGTGAATAATTCTTTGGGGAAACTGGTAGTTAAGGGAGAATCATATGTGTATTAACTATATATAGTAAGTGGTTATTGCTGTGCCTTTGTTAACTGTTTAATAAATGTATATGGAGTTCATTCACAGTGTTTTGACTCTTCTCAATTTCTGTTTACAAAGTCCCAGGTGAAAGAAATCCATTTAATGGGTTGTTTTAATAGGAAAGCCTGAACTCACATGGATCCAAGGAGTCAATGGTCACAATCAGGGGCTTCCCAGTAGGGGCTGCCAATAAATGAGGCATCTGAGCTAACCGGCACACCTCAGTGCGGCTGGTTTACAGGACCTCCCTAAATATCAAGCAAGTGTTTATCATAAACCAAGCACCAGCCAATGGTAGACATCCCTGCAATATAAGCAAGCCCCTTCTCCTGATGGGAATCACCAGAGATAGTCTAGAATCTGAAGATACTGAGGACCTCAAGAGCCACTGGGTGGAGGCTGTGGGGCCAGAGGAGCTCCCAAACTATAGAGGAAAAACAGCCAAGGAGCGTCAGACATGCAGCTACATTCACTATTGTCCACTACTCTCTATATCCTGGAATGCAGATATTGGTAGGGGGCTTAGGGAAAGGTCCGTCCAAGAATAATCTTTGGGTGATATACACTAAGATTGTGTCCACATGCGGTGCTATGTCACTACATGCTTCTCCCTTCCAACCCACCACATACACTACTGCCAGGGTCATTTTTCTGAGGTAGAACATTACTTCATTTCCCGGATTAGTTCTTCCATAGCTCCTTCCTGTCTAGAATAACACTGATCTGCTCACATAGCCCACTTGTGCTCTGGCCTTAGGCTCGCCCTCTCACTTCCTGTCTCACCCACCTTCTGAAACCTGAACACTCCAAACAAGCCAAACCCCTGGTGAAAGTGAAGTCGCTTGGTTGTGTCCGACTCTTTGCGACCCCATGGAACCCACCAGGCTCCTCCATCCGTAGGATGTTCCAGGCAAGAATACTGGAGTGAGTTGCCATTTCCTTCTCCAGGGGATCCTCCCAACCCAGGGATCAAACCCAGGTTTCCCAGATTGCAGGCAGACTTACAAGCTGAGCCACCAGGGAATCCCCAGACCCCTGGTGGGGAAATTGAAAAAAATGAGATCTTCCAGCCCCCAAATCCTCTCCACAAAAATAGTCATGAAGAAAAACATGTTTATTATTGAATAAACATTAAAGCAGAATGGGATGAGCATCAGAGGCAACCCACTATGTGACTGCAGAGACAGAAAGGAATCTTGCCCCTCTTTTGCGGTCAAACAGAACCAATGCCATACGTGTTTTCAGGATACACCATAACTAATCCTCAATTAAGAGCACTTGTGGTCATTCAGACTCTGTCCTAGCTTTCTCATCTACTGGGGAGACCACCTATGTAGACTGTATCGCTTGGAGAAACAAACTTAACATATCTTTACCACAGGAGATACTTTTGCAAATTGGAGCAAGGTGCTCAGAGAAGTTAGACTCCTAGACTCCTACAGCAACTGAGAGATGGGGCTATACTTCCCTTGATATTTGCATTTCAAAGAGAGAGTTCCCAGGTCCTCCAAGTAATATTCCAGAGCTGTGAGACCTTTGAGAGGCTTCTTTAGCCATTTAAAAGATTTACATTCATTTGAAAGGGACAGGGAATGAAATTTGGAAACACATGGGAGAAGTGGGGAGAAAGTTTCCTCCCTTATTCTCAACCAGGAGAATTAAGGGTCTCATTTTTAATCTGCATTTGCCTTACACCACTCACTGTTTCACACACCCCATCGGTTCCCATATCTTTGTGCTATTTTTCTATTTGGAAGACCTTCCCTTCTGCTTTCTCCCCTTCTTTGCACTCATTATTCAAGGTATATATTAACTACCGCCTCTTCCTTGAGGTCTTCTTTGGCCTTGCTAGATATTGAGATGCAGCTACTACAGATGGGCCCTGACCTACAATTTTTTGATTTTGCAATGCCAGTCAGCTGGGTGATCACGAGAGTAAACATCCAAAACACAACCATTCTGTTTTTCAGCTTTAGCACAGAATTCAAGAAATTACATGAGGCAGTTCACACTGTATTGTAAAATAAGTTTTGTGTTAGGTAAATGGGCCCAACTGCTGCTTAATATAAGTGTTCTCAACACATTTACCAATCTCAGTTCCTTTCAGTTCAGTCACTCAGTCGTGTCTGACTCTCTGCAACCCCATGCACTGCAGCACGCCAGGCATCCTTGTCCATCACCAACTCCTGAATTTACTCAAACTCATGTCCATTGAGTCGGTGATGCCATCCAACCATCTCATCCTCTGTCGTCCCCTTCTCCTCCCTCCTTCAATCTTTCCCAGCATCAGGGTCTTTTCAAATGAGTCAGTCCTTCGCATCAGGTGGCCAAAGTATTGGAGTTTCAGCTTCAGCATCAGTCCTTCCAATGAACACCCAGGACTGATTTCCTTTAGGATGGACTAGTTGGATCTCCTTGCAGTCCAAGGGACTCTCAAGAGTCTTCTCCAACACCACAGTTCAAAAGCATCAATTTTCTGGCGCTCAGCTTTCTTTATAGTCCAACTCTTACATCCATACATGACTATTGGGAAAGCCATAGCTCTGACTAGATGGACCTTTGCTGACAAAGTAATGTCTCTGCTTTTTAATATGCTGTCTAGGTTGGTCATAACTTTTCTTCCAAAGAGCAAGCACCTTTTAATTTCATGGCTGCAGTCACCATCTGCAGTGATTTTGGAGCCAAAAAAAAAAAAATGAAGTCTGTCACTGTTTCCACTATTTCCCCATCTATTTGCCATGAAGTGATGGGACCAGATGCCATGATCTTCGTTTTCTGAATGTTGAGTTTTAAGCCAACTTTTTCACTCTCCTCTTTCACTTTCATCAAGGGGCTCTTTAGTTCTTCTTCACTTTCTGCCATAAGGATGGTGTCATCTGCATATCTGAGGTTATTGATATTTCTCCTAGCAGTCTTGATTCCAGCTTGTGCTTCTTACAGCCCAGCATTTCTCATGATGTGCTCTGCATATAAGTTAAATAAGCAGGGTGACAATATACAGCCTTGACATACTCCTTTCCCTATTTGGAACCAGTCTATTGTTCCATGTCCAGTTCTAATGGTTGCTTCTTGACCTACATACAGATTTCTCAAGAGGCGAGTCAGGTGGTCTGGTATTCCCATCTCTATAAGAATTTTCCACAGTTTGTTGTGATCCACACAGGCAAAGGCTTCAGCATAGTCAATAGAGCCGAAGCAGATGTTCTTCTGGAACTCTCTTGCATTTTTGATGATCCAGTGGATGTCGGCAATTGGATCTCTGGTTCCTCTGCCTTTTCTAAATCAAGCTGAACATCTGGAAGTTCATGGTTCACGTACTATTGAAGCCTGGCTTGGAGAATTTTGAGCATTACTTTACTAGCATGTCGGAGAAGGCAATGGCACCCCACTCCAGTACTCTTGCTGGAAAATCCCATGGGTAGAGGAGCCTGGTAGGCTGCAGTCTGTGGGGTCGCAAAGAGTCAGACACGACTGAAGCGACTTAGCAGCAGCAGTTACTAGCATGTGAAAGAAAGTGAAAGTGAAGTCGTTCGGTCGTGTCTGACTCTTTGCGACCCCATGGACTGTAGCCCACCAGGCTCCTCTGTCCATGGGATTTTCCAGGCAAGAGTACTGGAGTGGGTAGCCATTTCCTTCTCCAGGAGATCTTCCCGACCCAGGGATCAAACCCGGGTCTCCCACCAGGGAAGTCCACTAGCATGTGAGATGAGTGCAACTGTGCAGTAGTTTGAGCATTCTTTGGCATTGCCTTTCTTTGGGATTGGAATGAAAACTGACTTTTTTCAGTCCAGTGGCCACTGCTGAGTTTTCCAAATTTGCGGGCATATTGACTGCAGCACTCTCACAGCATCATCTTCTAGGATTTGAAATAGCTCAACTGGAATTCCATCACCTCCACTAGTTTTTTGTTTTGTTTTGTTTACCAACATAGACAGCATATTAAAAAGCAGAGACAGGAGTTTGCCAACAAAGGTCCATCTAGTCAAAGCTATATTTTTTCCAGTAGTCATGTATGGATGTGAGAGTTGGACTGTGAAGAGGGCTGAGTGCCGAAGAATTGGTGCTTTTGAACTGTGGTGTTGGAGAAGATTCTTAAGAGTCCCTTGGGCTGCAAGGAGATCAAACCAGTCCAGCCTAAAGGAGATCAGTCCTGGGTGTTCAATGGTAGACCTGATGCTGAAGCTGAAGCTTCAATATTCTGGCCACCTGATGCAAAGAACTGACTCATTTGAAAAGACCCTGATGCTGGGAAAGATTGAAGGTGGGAAGAGAAGGGGACGACAAAGGATGAGATGGTTGGATGGCATCACGGACTCAATGGGCATGAGTTTCAGTGAGCTCTGGGAGTTGGTGATAGGCAGGGAAGCCTGGCGTGCTGCAGTCCACGGGGTTGCAAAGAGTTGGACACGACTGAGTGAATGAACTGAACTGAGGCTAAGCTTCAATGTTCTGTGGGCTTGATGTTTCAAATGCATTTTCAACTTCCAATGGGTTTATGGGGATGTAATTCCATTGTAAATGATGGAAGATCTATATTTAGTTTTTATCAGATAATCTTCAAGTTCAGGAGCCACTTCCCCTACAGGGCTTCTAACATTCCTCCTACATTAAATGGAGCCTCGCAAGGGCAATAACTAGGTAGGTCTAGTTGATCTTGTTATCCTTTATAATGTCTTGTACAGTAGCCATACAGTCAATGCACAATAGATTTTTGGAAAAATAGAAAACTAAGAAATCAGGCATTTTATTGTAAAGAATAAAACGTCATTCAAATAAAAGGGATTTGTGCAATGATGCAGGGAAATTTCACAAACTCCAACTACAGGAAGAACAACTAGGACTCATGGAACTGGGAAGTTATCAGGTAGCTTGTTTCTCCTCTCTCTGTTTCTTTGCCTGACTGCCTGTCTCTCTTCAGCCTCCTGCTTCTCTCTGCAAATCAGCTTTCTCTGCTAACTTATTATCAGCACTTGGTTGCTTGATCAGGGTTACTTCCAGAATGGCAGTCTTATCCTTAGAGTCTCTATCAGTGATAGCCTGTAGTGGAAAGAAAGTGTGTAAAACATATATTACTGAGACCCATTCAACAAGCTCTGATTCAGTAGCCAGGGGAAGAGGTATGAGATTTTACATTTCTAACAAGTTCTCAAATGATTCCGATAATCTGGGGATGCAATTTGAGAATGATGGATCTATCTGACCTTTAAGTTCGGTTCCCCATGAAACAAAGTCATGGGGCCCCAGTGCCTGATTCTCATGAGAGATCATTTCAACAGTGGGTCAAATGTTTATCCCTATAACATTCAGCTGTGGACAAAGTTTGAAGTCACATGGTATATAGAAAAGGTTGCCTTTTTTGAGGCTGTGGACTGGGAAGCTTTTCAACACAGGTGGATCTCTGGTAGAGTCATTCCCATAAGAATTTCCACACTGAACTGGATTCTTGGTCTATGCAGTTCATTTCTCCATAGCCAATAGAGCCAGTAAGAACATAATGACCATCTATTGGGCATATCCAGCCCATCAAGGTAAATAAAATCTTTATATCCAGCCCTAAATCATAATCTTCCATCTTAAATATGCTGCTTCTCCATCCAGTGGTCCAAGCAGGAAACCTGGGAATCACTTTTGACTCCTCCTCCCCATCCTCTATCTTTTTTAAAATTAAATTTATTTATTTTAATTAGAGGCTAATTACTTTACAATATTGTATTGGTTTTGCCGTACATCAATATGAATCCACCACGGGTGTACACATGTTACCAATCCTGATCCCCCCTCCCACCTCCCTCCCCATACCATCCCTCTGGGTCATCCCAGTGCACCAGCCACAAGCTTCCTGTATCCTGCATTGAACCTGGACTGGCGATTCGTTTCTTATGTGATATTATACATGTTTCAATGCCATTCTTCCAAATCATCCCCCCACTCCCTCTCCCACAGAGTCCAAAAGACTGTTCTATACATCTGTGTCTCTTTTGCTGTCTCCCACATCACTCATTATCAGAGAAATGCAAATCAAAACCACTATGAGGTACCACTTCACGCCAGTCAGAATGGCTGTGACCCAGAAGTTTACAAGCAATAAATGCTGGAGAGGATGTAGAGAAAAGGGAACCCTATTACACTGTTGGTGGGAATGCAAACTAGTACAGCCACTATGGAGAACAGTGTGGAGATTCCTTAAAAAACTGGAATTAGAACTGCCTTATGATCCAGCAATCCCACTGCTGGGCATACACATTGAGGAAACAAGAAGGGAAAGAGACACGTGTACCCCAATGTTCATCGCAGCACTGTTTATAATAGCCAGGACATGGAAGCAACCTAGATGTCCATCAGCAGATGAATGGATAAGAAAGCTGTGGTACATATACACAATGGAGTATTACTCAGCCATTAAAAAGAATACATTTGAGTCAGTTCTAATGAGGTGGATGAAACTGGAGCCGATTATACAGAGTGAAGTAAACTAGAAAGACAAACACCAATACAGTATACTAACGCATATATATGGAATTTAGAAAGATGGTAACGATAACCCATCCTCTATCTTTAATCTATCAAGTCCCATCAGTTCTATCTCCTAGTTATATTCTCTATCCCTGCTATACCTGGTTGACACTTTGCCTCTGGTGCTGTTTTCCTCCAACCTGTTCTTCACATGACTGTCACCATGATCTATCTAAAACACTTTCCCAGCAGTCTCTTAGCTCTCGAGACAGCTGTGTTGGACCTGGGGAAGCTAAAGCCTGGGCTTGTCATCTCCAGCAACATGCAGCTGCAAGTATACCTACCTCAGAATGCCATACAAAACTCATCACGCTATGTATACCATGATATAATATGAAAAAAGATCGGGAAGATTTGATCTAACATGCAAGTTTCACTATGTAACTCCTCTGTTTAAAATTCTTGAATGACTCCCCAGAGCTCTCAGGATAAATCATAAATATACCTTATAACAGCTTATAACATCTGGCATGATCCAATCCCTGTCTAGCTCTCCAGCCTCATCTCTTGTCCTTGCCTTCAGTGGACTTCCCATTCCATCAGCAGGGAAATGCTTGGAGTTTCCAACACATGCCCTGCTGTTCCATGTCTGCAAACCATTGCTCATCATTTCCTTTCTGCCTGGAATGTGAACCCCTTTCCCTTTTTTGTCTAGCTAGCATCCTTTGAGATTCTAAGTACCATATCACTCAGGAAAACTTCCATGTCTGTGTCCCACCTCCACTAGTGTACCCCTCTTTGAAACTCGAATAATATCTTGAGCATATAATTATCACTGGGTTCACCACACTGCATTAGAATATTGTCTGCTTCTCCCACTAATTTGTGAGTTTCTTGAGGACAGGGTCTATGTCTTACTCATTACTATATTTCCAGCATTTAACATTGTGATTCAAAAAATAGAATCATACAGCTCAACAACAAAAAAAACAAATAATTCAAAAATGGACAAAGGAAGGACTTGAACAGGTATTTCTCCAAAGAAGGTAAAGAAATGGCCAATAAACACATGAATAGATGCTCAAAATCATCTTAGTTAGTTCAGCTCAGTCGTGTCCAACTCTTTGCAACCCCATGAAGCACAGCATGCCAGGCCTCCCTGTCCATCACCAACTCCTGGAGTCCACCCAAACTCATGTCCATTGAGTAGGTGATGCCATCTAACCATCTCATCCTCTGTCATCCCCTTTTCCTCCTGCCCTCAATCTTTCCCAACATCAGGGTCTTTTCAAATGAGTCAGCTCTTCACATCAGGTGGCCAAAATATTGGAGTTTCAGCTTCAACATTAGTCCTTCCAATGAACACCCAGGACTGATTTCCTTTAGGATGGACTGGTTGGATCTCCTTGCAGTCTAGGGCCTCTCAAGAAGACTCTTGAGGAGTCTTGAGGAGACTCTCCAACACCACAGTTCAAAAGCATCAATTCTTCCCACTCAGCTTTCTTTATAGTCCAACTCTCACATCCATACATGACTACTGGAAAAACCATAGCTTTGACTAGACGGACCTTTGTTGACAAAGTAATGCCTCTGGTTTTTAATATGCTGTGTAGGTTGGTCATAACTTTCCTTCCAAGGAGTAAGCATCTTTTAATTTCATGGCTGCAGTCACAATCTGCAGTGATTTTGGAGCCCAAAAAAATAAAGTCAGCCACTGTTTCCACTGTTTCCCCATCTATTTCCCATGAAGTGATGGGACCGGATGCCATCATCTTAGGGAAATGCAAATCAAAACTACAATGAGATGCCACTTCACATTCACTAAGATGGCTATAGTTTTAAAAATGGAAAATAACTAGTGTTGTTAAGGATGTAGAGAAATTGGAACCCTTCTGCATTGCTGGTAGCCATGTAAAATGGTATAGCCTTTTTGGAAAACAGTTTGGCAGTTTCTCAAAAATTTAAACAGAATTACCGTATGAATCAGCAATTCCACACCTAGTATATATCCCAAAGAATTGAAAACATGGATTCAGATACTTGCACACCAGTGTTCCTAGCAGCATTATTCACAATAGCTATAAGGTAAAAACAATCCAATTATTCATCAACAAATGAATGGATAAATAAGATGTGATTCACATGTGCAATGGAATACATCCCACCATTAAAAGGAACAAAATTCTGACACATGCTACAACATGGATGAACCTTGAGGACATTATGCTAAGTGAAATAAGCCAGACACAAAAGGCAAATATTGGATGATCCCTCTTGTATCAGGTCTTCAGTTCACTTCATTTGCTCAGTTGTGTCTGACTCTTTGCAACCCCATGGACTGTAGCCCATCAAGTTTCTCCATCCATAGAATTTTCCAGGCATGAGTACTGGAGTGGGTTGCCATTGTAAAATAAGGCAGTCACAAAAGGACAAAGACTCTGATTCTACTTATATGCGGTACCTAGATTAGGCAATCATAAAAATAGAAAGTAGAATGTGTGTGTGTGTGTGTATATATATGCACTTCCCTGGTGGCTCAGACGGTAAAGAAAATCTGCCTGCAATGCAGGAGACCTGGGTTCAATCCCTGGGTTTGGAAGTTCCCCTGGAGAAGGAAATGGCTACCCACTCCAATATATGTATATATGGTGATATACATATACATACATATATCTGTATATCACCATGTGTGTATGTATGTGTGTCTGTAAGTATGTATGTATATATGGCTTCCCAGGTGGCTCAGTGGTAAAGAATCTGCCTGCCAATGCAGGAGACATGTCTTACCCATTACTATATCTCCTTCATTGTAGCACCCAGTCATTTCCTTCTGGCGTTCTGCCATGGAGCACTGAAAGGGTACAGGGTGGGCAACAAAATAGAAATTGCTTTCTAACTGAATGCCCTTCCTTCTATTTAGTGCTTTAGGTCTCCCACGGAGTTTCCCAGACTTCTCTCCCATTGAGCCTTCTCCTGTGTTTTCCAACTCCAAGCCTTCACCTCTATTCCTTCTCCCTTTAGGACTATCCAGAATAGTTCTTTGCACAAGGCAATGCTTAAGAACAAGCTGCATCAACAAACAGGGTGGGAATTGGCTTCTCACATGTAGTTTAAAAGTGGATCAGATAAGGAGGAATAAATGTAGAAGGGAAAAATATCAATAGATTTGAGAAAAAAAATGAAAGCTACTATCAGTAAACTATTCTTAGCATAAGTATAATGTGGGCAGTGGGGGGCATTATGGGATATGGGTATCTATTTGTCAGAATTCTTCTGGTTATAAGTGACAGAATTAAAAATAAACTGGTTTAAGGAAGAAGGGCATGTATTAGGTCAAATTGTTGAAAGGTCCATGCATGGTTTCATTTCAGGCACAGCTATTTGCTGGCACTCAAGCACTGTGTTTATCACTGGAAGGTCCACATTTGCACCTCACTAGATTAGAAGAAGAGACTACATTGTTTCCAATAGTTCCCCTGTAATTCCAAGGGCTGGTTCACTGCCCTAATTCACCTCCTCTTTGAACCAGGGAATGGGACATCTCTGCACAAACCTATGGACTGAGAGAGAGAGAGAGCTGGTTCCTTAAAGGAAAACCAGAATAATTGGGAATATATATCGAACAGACAAAAATAACATATGAACTTCATAGCCCACATCATTCACAAAACATTTTCAACTAATATAATGCCACTATTCCACATACAAATGAAAATGTACTCATAGCTTCCATACAGAGAGTCAATCCAAATTCATGTATCCCAATGATCAGTGCACCCAAGTCCAAGATCTTTGAACTCCCAACTTAATAATATTTTCTGGTGGTGAACAAGTTCCTCCTTGCCACACTTCTTCCATCAAGTGATGACTATGGCCTCATATAAGAGTTCTTGATAACTAATAAATCAATAATGAAAATACTAAGTGAAGTGAAAGTCGCTCAGTTGTGTCCAACTCTTTGCAACCCCGTGGACTATACAGTCCATGGAATTCTCCAGGCTAGAATACTGGAGTGGGTAGCCTTTCCCTTCTCCAGGATATCTTCCAACCCAGGGATCGAACCCAGATCTCCCACATTGCAGGCAGATTCTTTACCAGCTGAGCCACAAAGGAAGCCCAAGAATACTGGAGTGGGTAGCCTATCCCTTCTCCAGGGGATTTTCCCAACCCAGGAATTGAACCTGGGTCTCCTGCATTGCAGGCAGATTCTTTACCAACTGAGCTATCAGGGAAGCCCCCAAAATACTAAAGATGAATATAAAAGATGTCTCTGAATATATCCTGGTACCAGCCAGAAGAATTCTCGATTAGGAAGCCAGAGCTTTTGCCTGAAGATATGAAGATAGGACAAGATATGGTCAACACATTTCATAGCTTTTCTGGGGCATGAGTATGATCTACCCAAATGGGCTCCTCAGAGCTATTATATGCAGGACTTGAGTAACTAAGCAAGAAAAAGAAGCTGTGGTCATATTATATACATATTTTAATATATTACATTTATATTCTTAATATTTCTATCAACAACAGTGGATGATTGGTTGGATGGCATCACTGACTCAATGAACATGAGTTTGAGTAAGCTCCGGGAGTTGGTGATGAACAGGGAAGCCTGGCGTGCTGCAGTCCATGGGGTCACAGAGTCAACACGACTGAGCGACTGAACTGAACTGAATATTATTAATATATTATATGATATATATATTATATTATATATAACTATATATAGTATATTTTAGTATTCTTTCTTACCATTTCCCAATGATAACAATGACGTTAGATCTAGAATCAGAATCAGAGACAGGACAAGATCAGAGAAACCAGATATAGTGGATGTTAACCTTATGAAACTGAGCCTAAGGAAAAAAACATGCTATGTTTATTAGACAAAGAATCCAGGCAAAAAAAGTAATCACACGTGGTTAACCCATGATTCTATCCCTTTGTGTTCTTTAAGATAGGAATTATAGAGATTTAAAAGTATATGTAGACAAAAAACAACTTCTGAATGCTGGCAGAGGTCATCAGACACCCAGAAAAGCAGCCCATTGTCTTTGAAAGGAGGTAGGAAAAAATATAAAAGATAAAAACAGAGACAAAAGAGGTAGGGACGGAGATCCTTCCTGGGAAGGGAGTCTTAAAAAAGAAGTTTTCAAACACCAGGAAACACTCTCACTGGTAAGTCTGTGGCGAGCCTTGGAACTTCAGAGGGCAACATAACTGGGAGAAAAAATAAATAAATAATTAAAACCCACAGATTATGTGTCCAACGGTAACTCCCAGCAGAGAAGCAGTGCAAATGCCCGCATCCGCCATTAGCAAGTGGGGGCTGGGCAGGGAGGCCTAAATGCCCCGAGGGCGATCTGAGGGAACTAACTTGAGATAGCAAACCAGACTGTGGGACAGCTATCCCATAAAAAGCCCTAACCTAAGACACCACCAGGCCCGCTCACAGAACAAAGCACTGAGCAGAGCTAGCCAGCTGCGGACCGGCCCATCCCCCACTGGAGACAGGCAGGCGAGGGCAGCCAGAGCCGGAAGTGGGCAATCATGGCTGCAGAGAGGCATCCTCTACCAAACTGCAAGCAGGCTTCACTGCTAAACAAGACTTCTTGGGATTCTAGATGGTAGACATCCTCCGGGAGGATCGCAGCCAGAGATTAGCTCCCCAGAAGAGACACATGGCACACATGAGAAGGCATACCCGTTGTACACCCAGAAAACCAAGCAGCAGGGACGGGGGAGGTGATAAGTCGCAGAGACTGCTCTCGCCAAGCACCTGGTCACTTGAGCTGCTCAGACCTGGGAAGGGTACAAAATGCAGGCCCAACCGAGTCTGCACCTTTGTGGAGTACCCAAGTACCTGAACCTGAGTGGCTTAGACCTGGGAAGTGCATAAAACCCAGGGCCGCCTCAGACAGTTCCCAGCAGAGCAACCTAGAGCCTGAGCACTGTAGACAGGGAAAGCACACACACCGTGAATGGGGCAAACCCAATGTGGCCGAGACACTGCGAGCACACGCCAGGGTTATTTGTTTGCAGCGTCCCTCCCTCCCCACAGCACCACTGAACAAGTGAGCCTAAAAAAGTGTCCACCACTGCCCCCTTGTGTCAGGGCGGAAATTAGACACTGAAGAGACCAGCAAACAGAAGAAGCTAAAACAAACAGAGGGAACTGCCTTGGAAATGACAGGTGGAATAGATTAAAACTCTGTAGTTAGCACCAACTACATAGGAAGGGGCCTACAGATCTTGAGAAGTATAAGCTGGATCAAGGAACTATCTGAAAATGAACTGACTCCATACTGTCCACAACAACACCAGAGAAAGTCCTAAATACATTTTTACTATTATCATTTTTTAAATTTAAAAAATAAATTTTTTATTTTTAAGTTCTCTCAGTTCAGTTCAGTTGCTCAGTAGTGTCTGACTCTTTGTGACCCCATGAATTGCAGCACACCAGGCCTCCCTGTCCATCACCAACTCCCGGAGTTCACTCAAACTCATGTCCATCCAGCCGTCTCATCCTCTGTCATCCCCTTCTCCTCCTGCCCCCAATCCCTCCCAGCATCAGAGTCTTTTCCAATGAGTCAACTCTTCACATGAGGTGGCCAAAGTATTGGAGTTTCAGCCACAGCATCAGTCCTTCCAAAGAACACCCAGGACTGATCTCCTTTAGGATGGACTGGTTGGATCTCCTTGCAGTCCAAGGGACTCTCAAGAGTCTTCTCCAACACCACAGTTCAAAAGCATCAATTCTTTGGCGCTCAGCTTTCTTCACAGTCCAACTCTCACATCCATACATGACCACTGGAAAAACCATAGCCTTGACTAGCAGACCTTTGCTTGCAAAGTAATGTCTCTGCTTTTGAATATGCTATCTAGGTTGGTCATAACTTTTCTTCAAAGGAGTAAGCATCTTTTAATTTCATGGCTGCAATCACCATCTGCAGTGATTTTGGAGCCCCCCCAAAATAAATCTGACACTGTTTCCACTGTTTCCTCATCTATTTGCCATGAAGTGATGGGACAAGATGCCATGATCTTTGTTTTCTGAACGTTGAGCTTTAAGCCAACTTTTTCACTCTCCTCTTTCAATTTCATCAAGAGGCTTTTTAGTTCCTCTTCACTTTCTGCCATAAGGGTGGTGTCATCTGCATATCTGAGGTTATTGATATTTCTCCCTATTACTCCTTTAATTTTCATTTTTATAACCTACTATTACTTTGCAAAAAAAGACCCTATTTTTTAAAGCAAACTTCATATATATATATATATATATTTTATAAATTTTGTGACTTTGTTTTTTCTTTAATATTATAGTTTTGAGAACCCAACCTCTACTCTAGATTTTTAATCTTTGCTTTTTGGTATTTGTTATCAATTTGGTATCTTTAAGAACCCAATCTTCAGTACCCATTTTTACTTGGGAGAGAGATTACTGGCTTGACTGCTCTCTCCCTCTTTGGACTCTCCTGTTTCCCCACCAGGTCGCCTCTATCTCCTCCCTCCTTCTCTTCTCTACCCAACTCTGTGAATCTCTTTGTGTGTTCCAGTCTGTGGAGAACACTTAGGGAACTGATTACTGGCTGGATCTGTCTCTCTCCTTTTGATTCCCCCCCTTTATCCTCCTGGCCAACTCTGTCTCCTTCCTCCCTCTTCTCTTCTCTGTATAACTCTGTGAACATCTCTGAGCAGTCCAGACTGTGGAGAGCACATAAGGAAGTGATTACTGGATAGCTTGCTCTCACCTCTTTTGATTCCCCCTCTTCTCCTCCTGGTCACCTCTATCTCCCTCCTCCCTCTTCTCTTCTCCATGTAACTCTGTGAACCTCTCTGGGTGTCCCTCACTGTGGAGAAACTTTTCATCTTTAACCTACATGTTTTATCATTGGTGCTGTATAGATGAAGAAGTCTTGAGGCTACTGTAAGAATAAGACTGAAAACCAGAAGCAGGAGGCTTAAGTCCAAGTCCTGAGAACACCAGAGAACTCCTGAATCCAGGGAACATTAATCGACAGGAGCTCATCAAACACCTCCATACCTACACTGAAACCAAGCACCACCCAAAGGCCAACAAATTCCAGAGCAAGACATGCCACGCAAATTCTCCAGCAACACAGGAACATAGCCCTGAGCTTCAATATACAGGCTGCCCAAAGTCACAACAAACCCACTGACGTCTCATAACTCATTACTGGACACTTCATTGCACTCCTGAGACAAGAAATCCAGCTCCACCCACCAGAACACCGACACAAGCTTCCCTAACCAGGAAATCTTGACAAGCCACCCGTCCAACCCCACCCACAGCAAGGAAACTCCACAATAAAGAGAATTCCACAAACTGCCAGAATACGGAAAGGCCACCACAAACACAGCAATATAAACAAGATGAAAAGGCAGAGAAATACTCAGCAGGTAAATGAACAGGATAAATGCCCACCAAACCAAACAAAACAGGAAGAGATAGGGAATCTGCCTGATAAAGAATTCCAAATAACAATAGTGAAAATGATCCAAAATCTTGAAAATAAAATGGAGTTACAGATAAATAGTCTGGAGACAAGGATTAAAAAGATGCAAGAAAGGTTTAACAAGGAGCTAGAACAAATAAAAAAGAGTCAATATATAATGAATAATGCAATAAATGAGATCAAAAACACTCTGGAGGGAACCAACAGTAGAATAATGGAGGCAGAAGATAGGATAAGTGAGGTAGAAGATAGAATGGTAGAAATAAATGAAACAGAGAGGAAAAAAGAAAAACGAATTAAAAGAAATAAGGACAATCTCAGAGACCTCTGGGACAGTGTTAAACACCCCAACATTCGAATCATAGGAGTCCCAGAAGAAGACAGAAAGACCATGAGTAAATACTTGAGGAGATAATAGTTGAAAACTTCCCTAAAATGGGGAAAGAAATAATCACCCAAGTCCAAGAAACCCAGAGAGTCCCAAACAGGATAAACCCAAGGCGAAACACCCCAAGACACATATTAATCAAATTAACAAAGATCAAACACAAAGAACAAATATTAAAAGCAGCAAGGGAAAAACAACAAATAACACACAAGGGGATTCCCATAAGGATAACAACTGATCTTTCAATAGAAACTCTTCAGGCCAGGAGGGGATGGCAGGACATACTTAAAGTGATGAAAGAAAATAACCTACAGCCCAGATTACTGTATCCAGCAAGGATCTCATTCAAATATGAAGGAGAAATCAAAAGCTTTACAGACAAGCAAAAGCTGAGAGAATTCAGCACCACCAAACCAGCTCTCCAACAAATGCTAAAGGATCTTCTCAGGACAAGAAACACAGAAAGGGTGTATAAACTCAAACCCCAAACAATAAGTAAATGACAATGGGATTATACTTATTAATAATTACCTTAAATGTAAATGGGTTGAATGCCCCAACCAAAAGACAAAGACTGGCTGAATGGATACAAAAACAAGACCCTTATATATGGTGTCTACAAGAGACCCACCTCAAAACAGGGGACACATACAGACTGAAAGTGAAGGGCTGGAAAAAGATATTCTGTGCAAATAGAGACCAAAAGAAAGCAGGAGTAGCAATACTCATATCAGATAAAATAGACTTTAAAACAAAGTGAAAAAAGAGGCTGTGAAAAGAGACAAAGAAGGACACTACATAATGATCAAAGGATCAATCCAAGAAGAAGATACAACAATTATAAATATTATGCACCCAACACAGAAGCACCGCAACATGTAAGACAAATGCTAACAAGTATGAAAGGGGAAATTAACAATAACACAGTAATAGTGGGAGACTTTAATATCCCACTCACACTTATGGATAGATCAACTAAACAGAAAACTAACAAGGAAGCACAAACTTTAAATGATACAATAGACCAGTTAGATCTAATTGATATCTATAGGACATTTCACCCCAAAACAATGAATTTCACCTTTCTCTCAAGCGCACACGGAACCTTCTCCAGGATAGATCACATCCTGGGCCATAAATCTAGCCTTGGTAAATTCAAAAAAATTGAAATCATTACAAGCATCTTTTCTGACCACAATGCAGTAAGATTAGATGTCAATTACAGGAGAAAAACTGTTAAAAATCCCAACATATGGAGGCTGAACAACACGCTGCTGAATAACAAACAAATCACAGAAGAAATCAAAAAAGAAATCAAAGTATGCATAGAAATGAATGAAAATGGAAACACAACAGCCCAAAACCTGTGGGACACTGTAAAAGCAGTGCTAAGGGGAAGGTTCATAGCAATACAGGCATACCTCAAGAAACAAGAAAAAAGTCAAATAAATAACCTAACTCTACACCTAAAGCAACTAGAAAAGGAAGAACTGAAGAACCCCAGGGTTAGTATGAGGAAAGAAATCTTAAAAATTAGGGCAGAAATAAATGCAAAAGAAACAAAAGAGACCATAGCAAAAATCAACAAAGCCAAAAGTTGGTTCTTTGAGAAGATAAATAAAATTGACAAACCATTAGCCAGACTCATCAAGAAATAAAGGGAGCAAAATCAAATCAACAAAAATAGAAATTAAAATGGAGAGATCACAACAGACAACACAGAAATACAAAGGATCATAAGAGACTACTATCAGCAACTATATGCCAATAAAATGGACAACTTGGAAGAAATGGACAAACTCTTAGAAAAATACAACTTTCCAAAACTGAACCAGGAAGAAATAGAAAATCTTAACAGACCCATTATGAGCACAGAGATTGAAACTGTAATCAGAAATCTTCAGCAAACAAAAGCCCAGGACCAGACAGCTTCACAGCTGAATTCTACCAAAAATTTAGAGAAGAGCTAACACCTATCCTACTCAAACTCTTCCAGAAAATTGCAAAGGCAAACTTCCAAACTCATTCTATGAGGCCACCATCACCCTAATACCAAAACCTGACAAAGATGCCACAAAAAAAGAAAACTACAGGCCAATATCACTGATGAACATAGATGCAAAATCCTTAACAAAATTCTAGCAAACAGAATCCAACAACACATTAAAAAAATCATACACCATGACCAAGTGGGCTTGATCCCAGGGATGCAAGGATTCTTCAATATCCACAAATCAATCAATGTAATACACCACATTAACAAATTGAAAAATAAAAACCATATGATTATCTCAATAGATGCAGAGAAAACCTTTAACAAAATTCAAAATCCATTTATGATAAAAAACCCTCCAGAAAGCAGGAATAGAAGGAACATACCTCAACATAATAAAAGCTATATATGACAAACCCACAGCAAACATTATCCTCAATGGTGAAAAATTGAAAGCATTTCCTCTAAAGTCAGGAATAAGACAAGGGTGCCCACTCTCACCAGTACTATTCAACATAGTTTTGGAAGTTTTGGCCACAGCAATCAGAGCAGAAAAAGAAATAAAAGGAATCCAAATTGGAAAAGAAGAAGTAAAACTCTCACTGTTTGCAGATGACATTATCCTCTACATAGAAAACCCTAAAGACTCCACCAGAAAATTACTAGAGCTAATCAATGAATACAGTAAAGTTGCAGGATATAAAATCAACACACAGAAATCCCTTGCATTCCTATACACTAATAATGAGAAAATAGAAAGAGAAATTAAGGAAACAAACCCATTCACCATTGTAACAAAAAGAATAAGATACTTAGGAATATATCTACCTAGAGAAACAAAAGACATATACATAGAAAACTATAAAACACTGGTGAAAGAAATCTAAGAGAACACTAATAGATGGACAAATATACCGTGTTCATGGATCGGAAGAATCAATATAGTGAAAATGAATATACTACCCAAAGCAATCTATAGATTCAATGCAATCCCTATCAAGCTACCAACGGTATTTTTCACAGAGCTAGAACAAATAATTTCACAATTTGTATGGAAACACAAAAAACCTTGAATAGCCAAAGCTATCTTGAGAAAGAAGAATGGAACTGGAGGAATCAACCTACCTGACTTCAGGCTCTATTACAAAGCCACAGTCATCAACACAGTATGGTACTGGCACAAAGACAGAAATATAGATCAATGGAACAAAATAGAAAGCCCAGAGATAAACCCACGCACCTATGGACACCTTATCTTTGCCAAAGGAGGCAAGAATATACAATGGAGAAAAGATAATCTCTTTAACAAGTGGTGCTGGGAAAAATGGTCAACCACGTGTAAAAGAATGAAACTAGAACACTTTCTAACACCATACACAAAAATAAAATCAAAATGGATTAAAAATCTAAATGTAAGACCAGAAACTACAAAACTCCTAGAGGAGAACATAGGCAAAACATTCTCTGACATAAATCACAGCAGGATCCTCTATGACCCACCTCCCAAAATATTGGAAATAAAAGCAAAAATAAACAAATGGGACCTAATTAAAATTAAAAGCTTCTGCACAACAAAGGAAACTATAAGCAATGTGAAAAGACAGCCTTCAGAATGGGAGAAAATAATAGCAAACAAAGCAACTGACAAAGAATTAATCTCAAAAATATACAAGAAACTCCTGAAGCTCGATTCCAGAAAAATAAACGACCCAATCAAAAAATGGGCCAAAGAACTAAATAGACATTTCTCCAAAGAAGACATACAGATGGCTAACAAACACATGAAAAGATGCTCAACATCACTCATTATCAGAGAAATGCAAATCAAAACCACTATGAGGTACCATTTCACACCAGTCAGAATGGCTGCTATCCAAAAGTCTACAAGCAATAAATGCTGGAGAGGGTGTGGAGAAAAGGGAACCCTCTTACACTGTTGGTGGGAATGCAAACTAGTACAGCCACTATAGAGAACAGTGTGGAGATTCCTTAAAAAACTGGAAATAGAACTGTCATATGACCCAGCAATCCCACTGCTGGGCATACACACTGAGGAAACCAGAATTGAAAGAGACACGTGTACCCCAATGTTCACCAAAGCACTGTTTATAATAGCCAGGACATGGAATCAACCTAGATGTCCATCAGCAGATGAATGGATAAGAAAGCAGTGGTACATATACACAATGGAGTATTACTCGGCCATTAAAAAGAATACATTTGAATCAGTTCTAATGAGGTGGATGAAACTGGAGCCTATTATACAGAGCCAGAAAGAACAATACCAATACAGTATAATAATGCACATATATGGAATTTAGAAAGATGGTAATGATAACCCTGTATGTGAGACAGCAAAAGAGACACAGATGTATAGAACAGTCTTTTGGACTCTGGGAGAGGGTGAGGGTGGGATAATTTGGGAGAATAGCATTGAAACATGTATATTATCATACGTGAAATGAATTGCCAGTCCAGGTTTGATGCATGATACAGGATGCTCAGGGCTGGTGAACTAGGATGACCCAGAGGGATGGGATGGGGAGGGAGGTGGGAGGGGGGTTCAGGATGGGGAACACATGTACACCTGTGGCAGATTCATGTCAATGTATGGCAAAAACAATACAATATTGTAAAGTAATTAGCCTCCAATTAAAATAAATAAATTTATATTTTTTAAAAAAGTATATGTAGTGATTTTTTTCAACTTCCTGCTTAGCATCTTTATTAAGATCAGATCATAAAGCTCATCAGCTGAGTAGAAGATTTTTCAAGACATGCATCAGTGAAACTCCTCTTACATGTGATTATATCTAAATCATCTATATCCTTTTATGTACATAAACTTTAATGGCTGTCAAGGTGAATCAGTTTGCAAACATCTGGGCTGGATAATTAGCCCTGCCTCTTTCTATTCTTCATATTTACCACACTAACTCTTCTTTTGATGCTTTCATCCCGGTTAGATTCTCCCCAACTCTTCACCTCCTTCTCTTTAAAAATGTGAATCATATATTCCCTTCAGGACTCATTTTATAGCCCGATGATAGCCATGGCATGATACATTTGGAGATACCCTTAGAGCTCTCCAAAGCTCCCTTACTTGTTTCATAAATGAGAAAGCTAAATCCTAGAGAAGAGATGTGATCTACCTGCTGGTTTGGAGACCTAGGTCACCTAATCTCCAACTTGGTATACTTCCTATCACTGCACACCAATTCAAGTGGTCATATCCCTTTGACCATGCACATTTAGAAACATTTCAAAAATAGATATGGAGTCAGAGACCAAAATATCAGCTTTCCTTCTGCTAAGGTTTGATTGGAAAATGTGGCCTGGATCTGTGGCCACAAATGGGATTCTAATACCTGTTGCTTTGCCCCTCCCCAAGTCAAACTGGACTGACTAGCTACCGAGACAAAGCAGCCTAGACTCAGTGCATTTACCACATGGCCACATAGTGGGGGAAGGCAGGTCTGAGCTACACATAATCTCTTTTCCCAGTTTCACCAAACACATAACTCATTCCTCTTGGACAGAAACAGTGAGTGAGAGGTAGGAAAAGAGAGCATAATCTCTAATATTTATGAAGGGGTCAGAATTCCTCTTCAATAGACCAGGGTGGGAAGGAAGACATGAAGAAGAAAATTGCTCCACAAATCTTCTATTCCCAAAGAGTTTGTTACTCAAATCTAGGACTGTGCTTTGCCAAGATACTATAAATAAACAACTGCTATTTATAACTGCCCAACATCTTATTTTGCTTCTTTAAGTAACAAAATCCTGATTTTCCTTTGAGAAATCTCAACTCCTATTAACTCAATCAATAGAGTTGTAGCAGAGCTCACACCCCTTTTCTGCCCCCACATAACATAAATAAAATTTACCATCTTAACCACTGTTAAGTGTACAACTCAGTAGTGTTAAGTATATTCACACTAATGTGCAAATAATCTCTAGAACTTTTTCATCTTACAAAACTGAAACTCTATACTCATTAAAAAGCAGTTCTCTAGTTAGGGAGCTTGGGATTGACATGGACATACTACTATCTTTAAAGTGGATAACCAACAAGGACCTACTGTATAACACAGGGAAAGGAACTCTGCTGAATACTATGGAACAATCTAAATGGGAAAAGAATTTGAAAAAGAATAGAAGCATGCATGTATATATATATAACTGAATCACTTTGCTGTATATCTGAAAGTATTACAACATTGTTAACCAACTATATTCCAATATAATATAAAAAGTTTAAAAAAATAAATAAAACGATTTGCTTTAAAAAACAATTCTCTCCCACTATAAGTTATTAGATGATATTGCTTATACTTCCCTGTGCTATGTAGTAAATCTTTGTTGTCTATTTTATATATGGTAGTGTGTATCTGTCTATCTCAAATTCCAAATTCATTTCTGCCCACTTTCCCCACTGGTACAACTGAAACTAATGCAATATTGTAAATTAATTACACTTCAATTAATAAAATAATTCATCAAAACTACAATGAGGTACCACCTCACCCTGGTTTGAATGACCATCATTAAAAACTCTACAAATAGCAAATGATGGAAAGGATGTGGAGAAAAGGGAACCCTCCTACACTGTTGGTGGGAATGTATAGTCACTATGGAAAACAGTATGAAGGTTCCTCAGAAATCTAAAAATAGAATTACCATATGATCCAGCAACCCCACTCCTGGGTATATATTCAGACAACACTCCAATTCAAAAAGATACATGCACTCCTATGTCCACAGCACTACTATTCACAATAGCCAAGACATGGAAACAACCTAAATGTCCATCAACAGATGAATGGAAAAAGAAGTGGTACATATCTACAATGGAATACTACTCAGCCATAAAAAGAATAAAATAATGCCATTTGCAGCAGCATGGATGAACCTAAAGATTATCATACTAAGAACAGTAATTCAGAAAAAGAAATAAAAATACCATATGATATCACTTACATGTGGAATCTATAATATGACACAAATGAACTTATCTATGAAACAGAAACAGACTCACAGACATAGAAAATAGACTTGTAGTTGCTGAGAGGGAGAGGGTTGGGGAGTGATGGAATGGAAAGTTAAGGTTAACAGATACGTTATTATATATAGCATAGACAAACAGCAAAGTCCTACTGTATAGCACAGAGAACTATAATATATTCAGTATTCTAAGATACACCATACTGAAAAAGAATATTTTAAAATAATATATATAACTAAATCACTTTGCTGTACAGCAGAAATTAACACAACATTGTAAATCAACCATATTTCAATACAAAAATTTAAAAATTCTCCACTTGGACCTCCCTTCAGCCCCTGACAGCCACCATGCAAATTTCTCTATGACTTTGACTACTCTTTATACTTTATATGAGTCAAATCATAAAATATTTGTCTTATTGTGACTAGCGGCTCATTTCACTTAACATAGTGTCCTCAAGGTTCATCTTGTTGTAGCATTTGTTAGGGAAAAAAACTCCACACTTATGTATATTATAGTCAAGCTGCTCAAACCAAAGTTCAAGTGAAAATCTTTGAAGTGCCTAGAGGGAAAAGAAACATGTTTCCCTAGGAGAACAATACAAGGAAATAGTTGCCTTATCAACAGCAACTATGGAAAGCAGAGGACAATGAAACAACGTCTTTAAACTGCCAGAAAGAATAAAGGAAAGACAAAAATATGACCAACTTAGAATTCTATACCTAATAAAAATATATTTCAAAGGTCATTGAAAAAGAGACATTCTCAGACCAAGAAAGGCTGAAAGATTTTTTAACAGCCACCTTAAAGTAGAAAAAATACTAAAGGAAGTTCTTGTAAACTGAAAGGAAATTTTTCCAGATACAAGCATGGAAGTCTAAGAAAGAATGAACAGGAATGGAAAGTATAAATATTTTGGCAATTATAAAAGACTATTTAAAACAACAATGATAATGTTTTGTAGGGTTAAATGCAAAATAAACTATGTTAATTTAAAAGACTGGAGGGGTAGATAGAGCCAAACTGCTATACGGTTCTTGTATTGTTCTGAATGTCGTAGAAATACTAATTTAAGACAGATTGTAACAAGTTACAGATGGATTTTTAAAATTTTTTAGAGTGACTTCTAAAAGAATGATGCAGAAAGGCGTAAGAAAAAGGCTAATAAAGGAGATAAAATATAGAATAATAAAAAAACACTTCTTTAAAATAAAGAAGGTAGAAAAAGGAAGAATAAAGAAATTAAAATAGATGAGACATAAAGAAAGCAAATAGCAAGGTGGTAGACTTAAGATCAACTGAATCTACCTGCCAGTACAGGAGACATAAGAGATGCAGATTTGATCCCTGGATCACGAAGCTTCCCTGAAGGAAGGCATGGTAACCCACTCTAGCATTCTTGCCTGGAGAATTCCATGGACAGAGGAGCCTTGCGGGCTACAGTCGTATGGTTGCGAAGAGTCAGACATGACCGAAGCAACTTAGCACGCATGCGTGCTTATCAGAAATTACACTAAATATAGACAAAACACTCCAATGCAAATAACTAAATTATCAGACTTGGATTTTAGAAAATATAGCCCTCAACTATATCTATTTACAGAAAGCACTTTTTTCTTTTAGGCCACATCATGTGGTATGTGGGATCTTATATCCCTAATCAGGGATCAAACTCATGCCCCCTGCAGTGGAAGCACAGAGTCTTGGACCACCAGGGAAGTCCCAACAAACACACTTTAAATGTAAAGATAGAAATAGATTGAAAGTAAAATTAAGGGAAAAGATGCACTATGCAAACACTAATCAAAAGAAGTGTGACTATATTAGCATCGGGCCAACTATAGTTTAAGGAGTGAAGTATTATGTAAGATAAGAAAATTTTATAATTATAAAAAGCTCAACTCAAGAGTGCATATATGTATAAGTAAATAGGAATATACCTAATAATATAGTTCATATGTATTTAGACAGCTGCTGGAGAATGTACAGTTTGAATCAACTGGCTAGTAACCAAAGCAAGAGATAGTACTAAATCATGGTCCTTAAATCCAGACCAACTCCCACTTGAGGATTTCTTTGAAACAGGCTCCATCTCTGATAAATGAGCTGGAGTAGAGACAGGGATAATTTATTCCTTGTTACTAGGCTGTATTCCAAAGGATGATAATTACTAACTTGTTTCAGGAAGGGAATGTATGTAAGTATTTTGGGGATAGAGCTAATGAATCAAGTGACCCTCAGTTTTAAGGCTCACCTGGTCCCAGTCTGATTTACCAATATTTCCAGACTTCCTACTTTTTTCTTTCTCTAACATGGGAAATACTTAAACATATACAATGACTCTCAGCCATCTAACATTTTTGGCAGTAGGAAGATATGGCCTCATTAAAGCAAATTTTGTGCTCTTTCCTTTCCACTTACATATGGGCCAGCATGGACTAAAACTTCTATCTATGCAGACACTTAAAAAAGCTACAAAAAGTAGCAACCACCTCGCATCTTCATCTTTTCCAAACTTCAGACAAATAGGTACATGAACTTATCTACAAGAATCAACAAAACCAGTTTAACCTGATGGCGTGCACATTCATATTAAAGATTATCATCTTTCCAGTCAGCCACGTAGGGATCTGTTGTCCAACTTTCCATGTCAATGCAGCAAATTTCGTATTATAGGTCCATCACTTTCTAGATATGGGTTTTGTTTCCAACATTGCTTTAGTCAGGAATCTTTCAGATACAGGCAACAGAAACCAACGTTAAAACAGCTTAAGCAACAAAAAGGTGTATGGGCTCACATGTCCAAGCGGAGATCTGGCAAAGCTAGATCTAGTTGCTCAACAATGAAGTCTGGGACCCCTTTCATTTCCTAGCTCTGTGCCTCTCTACATGCTGATTATTTCTTTGCTGGGCTCTCTCCATTTGGCATGAAAGATGTTTTGTGGCAGTTATTTTTATAACTCAAAATTTAAAAGGTAGAGAGAGTTTTTCTCCCCCAAAATACTCATAGAAAATCTCAAGTCAGGCTCCACTTGGCTCATGAGCTGTTCTCTGTACAAATTGATATGTCTATGGGAATTCAGTGTGAAGATCGGCCTACTCTGAGTACCATACCCATCTCTGTGTCCATGAGAGAAATGTATTATTTGTGAAAACAACTTACATAGGGTAATTAGGGAGGGATAGTTCCTAAAACAAAGTACTGTTGGGCTGAATCTAAGAGGCATTATGTTCACTATAGACCTTGACCCTTACATGTGTTATTTTTCTACTTACAAAAATAATAACTGTTCATTGTTTTAAAGATACAAATATATAGAAATTCAGTGTATCATTTTGGTGCAAAGCATGTCTCTGAAATCAGATAGATCTCAGCTTTCAGTATTACTCAAACACATTTTAATTTTGTGATTCTGGATAAGATACTGATCTTTTCCGAATTTCAGTGTCCTCCCCTGCAAAGTAGGGAACATGTTAATACTGACTTCATGGGTTATTTATGAAAATTAAATGTGGTAATGTACAAAAGTGCTAAGAACATTGCCTCTGTTCTTATGATAAAGTGAAATGAAGTGAAAGTCACTCAGTCATGTCTGACTCTTTGTGACCCCATGGACTATACAGTTCATGGAATTCTCCAGGCCAGAATACTGGAGTGGGTACCCTTTCCCTTCTCCAGGGGATCTTCCTAACCTAGGGATCAAACCCAAGTCTCCCACTTTGCAGGCGGATTCTTTACCAGTTGAGCCACAAGGGAAGCCCAAGAATACTGGAGTGGGTAGCCTATCCCTTCTCCAGAGGATCTTCCCAACCCAGGAATTGAATTGGGGTCTCCTGCATTGCAGGTGGATTCTTTACCAACTGACCTATGAGTGAAGGCATATAGTAAATATGGGGTTTTCTAGGTGGTGCTAGTGGTAAAGAACCCACCTGCCAATGCAGGACACATAAGAGATGAGGGTTCAATCCCTGGATCAGGAATATCCCTTAGAGAGGAGAATGGCAATCTACTCCAGTACTCTTGCTTGGAGAGTCCCATGGACAGAGGGGCCTGGTGGGCTACAGCTCATAGGGTCACAAAGAGTTGGACATGACTGAAGTGACTGAGCACAACACAGCACAGCATGGTAAATATGGGCGTACAATAAGCCCTTAATCAATGTTAGTTAAAATCATTCATAATATAGAGTATTCAAGTCATCACTATTCCCATCTTTTGATTCCAACTTCAGCCCACTAAACTGTTTCTCCACATTTTATCCTATATTTAAATTGACACATGTCTTTTGTTCATGGAGTAATCATAGGATAATATCATATAAGCTATGATATTTTTTTTAAATTAGCAACTCTACCCTCCTTTAATATAACAAAGAAAATGTCCCTGTTCCTATATGAGGCAATCCCTATTTCTTTTTCTTTAAATTGGAGGTTAGTTGCTTTTACAATGTTGTGTTGGTTTCTGCTGTACAACAAAATGAATCAGTCATAACTATATATATATTCCCACCCTCTTGATCTATTTCTGTCCTTAAATTCTCCCCTTTCCTGCTTTCTAGAGAAACCTACACTATCAGCAATCATCAAATCCTATCTCTTGTAAAGTCAACTTCCTTCTTTCACTGTGACCTTCCTCATTAATAGTTATGACTCGTAAAGTCCATTCCTAATTTAAAAATCCTGCCCTAGATCATACAGCCCTTTCCAGATGCCTCCTTATCTCTCTCTTCCCATTCATAAATACAATTCTCTAACATTTTTTCTATATTTATTAATTTCCTCATTCATCAACCCACTCTGATTTGCTCTCTACCAGTCCAACAAAGCAGCCCTTGGGAAAATGTGTCCATTTGAGTTGGTGGCATGAAGGTCACTGATGACTTTCATAAGGGCTGTCTTGTCTCTATTTTTATATGAATTTAAATTTTTTCTATTTTTCCTGAGTTAAAAAAAATATTTATATTTATTCATTTATTTGGCTGCACCAGGTCTTAGTCACGTCATGTGGGATCTAGTTTCCTGACCAGGATCTAGTTTCCTGAACCCAGGCCCCCTGCTTTGGGAAGGCAGAGTCTTAACCACTAGACCACGAGGGAAGCCCCTATTTTTCCTGAGTTGAGTCAACTTTTATTTCATATCTGTTTTTTTTTTTTTTTGTCTATCTATGTTCTTTTTTTTTTATATATGATTCAAGGTATTTAAAAATATATCTAAAAGCTTTTGGGGGGATATATAAAATTCTTTTTTTGGAGATAACTTTCACCACCAAAAATTCTTTGATTCATATGTTCTGACTATTTTTACAGTATCTTTGTATGAATATGATCTACTTTTTTCTATTATTTTCATGGACAGAATTCTTAGAGAATGCTGTTGTCCATTCTGCCCTCTTCCTTGAGGTTTCTTTTATGGACAGTGCTGTTGGTGCAAGGGAGAGAGAGAGGGGTTGATCTGTCTTATTTTCCTTTCTTTTTGGCAGCATCTTTATTTTTACCCTTATCTTCCCCTCTCTCCTTACACAGCCTCATTTTTCTAGTTTACTGACACCCCTCTGTGACTTCCTTGGTGGCTCAGATGGTAAAGCATCTGCCTACAATGTGGGAGACCCAGGTTCGATCCCTGGGTTGGGAAGATCCCCTGGAGAAGGAAATAGCAACCCACTCCAGTACTCTTGCCTGGAAAATCCCATGGACAGAGGAGCCAGGTAGGCTACAGTCCATGGGGGTCACAAAGAGTCGGACACGACTCTATGTATCTGATTTTCCCACACAAGCGTATGAGGCAGCCTTGCTGGTCTCACACTCTTGCAAACCCCTGCTTGCAATCAGCACTGTGAAATGCCAAGTCCCAACCTGTGTTCAACATTGTCTCAATATTTTGTTCAATATATGTTTATATATATGCTAAAATATATGATGTGGGTATATTTTACATAATATGTAAAAACACTGATTCATATGTTATATCTAAACATTTTTTTGTCATTTAATGTTGAATGCTCACATTTTGGGTTAATTTTATCACTGCTTCATCTAAGTCCTCTGGTTACATGAACTGTTTTTCCAGAAGCTTCTTAAACCATCCCTCTCCCATTTTCTGCATGCACAAGCTTCCAGCAACAAGTAGGCAGCAAGAACTCTGCCCATTTGATTATTTTATCATATTATTATTTTCTCTTTTTAGGGGTAGTTTTAAGGTTGCCATGTTCTTGATTTTCCAGAAATGCTGAAGGTATGGGTAATGTATGCTTTAATAGGTCCTCCTTGTTGATTTTATGGGCTTTTAAGAGAAATATATGGAGGAAATTTAGAATCAGGCAGCCATCACTGTTCTCTAAATCTGCTTCTCTGGCTTTTAACAAATAGTTTGATGTACGTTTCCCTAAATTTACTTGGCTTAGTTTTGCTTATGTTGAGCTTTATAAAAATGCAGTCATACTATATGTATTCTTCATGGAATTGCATTTTTCACTCATCATTCTAATACTCAACCATGTTGTTATATAGCTATAGTTGTCTCATCTTTACTGCTGTAAAAATGCATTTCATTATTTGACTGCTTATTATTGATACTACTACTGACACCTCGCTGATGACACCTCTCTACTGATGGGCATATAGATTATTTTTTATCTTTGTTACTACAATCAATGCTACTATAAACCTAAACAGTACATATCTCTTGTTGCTCATGTACAAGATTTTCTCTAGGGCTGCACTGTCCAATGTGTTATGCACCAGTTACATTTCACTACTGAGCATTTAAAATGGTCAAGTAAGAATTGAAATATGCCAACAGTATAAAATATACACTGAATTTCAAAGACTTAGTGTGAAAAAGAGGGATATAAAATATTTCACTTATAGTTTTATATTGGTTACATGTTGAATTTGTGATATATTGGATATATTTCTTAAATTAAATATATTATTAAATTAATCACCTGTTTCTCTTCATTTTTTTGTTTAGCTCCAAGAATATTAAAAGTGACATATTTGGCCTTCATTTGTGATTCATACTAGATTTCTGTTAGAATGTGCTGCTAGGGTAAGGAATTCCCAGGTGGCACACTGGTAAAGAATCCACCTGCCAATGCAGGAGACACAAGTTTGATCCCTGGGTTGGGAAGATCCCCTGGAATAGGAAATGGCAACCTGCTCCAGTATTCTTGCCTGGAAAATTCCACGGACAGAGGAGCCTGGTGGGCTACAGTCCATGGGGTTGCAAAGAATCAGATACGATGGAGCAACTGAGCATGTGGGCCCACTATAGGGTAAAGACTTAGGAACAGAATTTCTGGGAATAAGGTTATGTGACTCTTCATCATTAATGATAAAGTCAAATTATTTTTCAATACTTTATTAATAATTTTAAATATTATTTTCAATGAGATTGTACAAATGTATACCAACAGCAGTACTGTATAAGAATTCCCATTGATCTACATTCTAATACTTGGGATTGTCAAATAATTTAATCACTGTCAATCACTTGTAAAATAGTACCTTACTGAGGTCTTCATTTTCACTTTTCAGATTATTCATTTCCTATTTTTATACTGTCATTCATGTTTCTGCTAATGTGAAATGCCTATTTTTTCTCTTCACTCCCTCCCTGCTTTTATCCACTGAATTTTTTGTTTTTCTTTACTGATTTGTAAGAAATGGTTTCTGTATTTAAGACACCAAAATTTTGTCTATTACATATGTTTCAAGTATGCTTTCCCAACCTAGAGTTTATCTTTTCGCTTTCTTTATGATATATTTTCATAAACATATATTTTAATTTTAATGTAATCAAATTTATCAAACTTTGTTTTTTTAAATAGTAGTCTTTTTTTTTTTGGTCTTCAATGTAACCTAGCCTGCGGTCATAAGGTGGCGCTAGTGGTAAAGAACCTGCCTGCCAGTGCAGGAGATGTAAGAGACTGAGGTTCGATCCCTGGGTTGGGAAGATCCCCTGGAGAAGGAAATTGCAACCCACTCCAGTATTCCTGCCTGGAGAATCCCATGGACAGAGAAGCCTGGCGAGCTGCAGTCCACCGGGTTGCAGAGTTGGACATGACTGAAGCAATTTACCACCACCATGAGGTCATAAAGATATTCTTCCATAGTTTCTTCTAAAAGTGTTAGAACATGAACATGAATTTCATAGACATGCAATATATCTCCATTTACTTAGGTCTTTTGTAATGTGATTAAATGTAGGTTCAGATACTTCTTCATAGATATCTTGTTCATCTTTTATTATATTTATTTCTAAGTACCTTAATAGTTTCCTAGCTCCCATAAATGATAGCTTTTTAAAGAAATTATGTTTTTCTATTTGTTGCTATAATATATAAATGCAATTAAATTTATATATTGATCATACTGTAAGCCATGTAAGAAACTCTATTATTTGTAAAAATTTGCACATAGATTCTTTTTGGTTTTCTATGTAAATAACTGGAGAAGGCAATGGCACCCCACTCCAGTACTCTTGCCTGGAAAATGAATTATAAATAAAAAATAGTTTTGTTTCATCCTTTTCACTCTGAGTTGTTTCACATTTCAGTCCTTAATTCATATGGAACTTATTTAGCTGTAGGGTGTGAAGTGGTAGTTTTATTTCATTTTCCATGTGGATAACCAACTGTGCTAGTTCCACTTATTGAACAACTAAATCTTTCTTACCCAGTGAGTTTAATGCCTTTGTCATATGGTGCTCAGTCACTCAGTCGTGTCCGACTCTTTGTGACCCCATGGACTGTAGCCTGCCAGGCTCCTCTGTCCATGGGATTATCCCGACAAAGAATACTGGAATGGGTTGCCATTTCCTCCTCCAGGGGGTCATATATCAAGATCTTAAATGTACATGTTTCTGTTTCTGGGTTTTCTATTATTTTACATTGATTATATTATTCTCCTTCTTTAAAGAACTTTAAAAATTTCTTGCAAAGCAGGTCTACTGGTAACACATTCCCTCAATTTTTGTCTGAGGAGGTATTTATTTATCCTTACTTTTGAAGTATAATTTCACAGGGTGCAGAAGCATAGATTGATGGGGTTTTTCTTGTCATCACTTTAAATATTTCTCATCACTCTCTTCTTACATGTTTTCTGAAGAGAAATCAGATATAATTCTTATCTTTGCTCTTTTATAAGGTGTTCCTCCTCTCGGCTTCTTTCACAATTTTTTGTTTGTGTTTTATTTTCTGTAGTTTGAAATGATTTGTGTAGGTGTCTTTCAAGGGCATTCATCCTGCTTAGTGTTCTCCAAGCTTCCTGGATATGAAGCTTGGTATCTGATATTAATTTGGAGAAGTTTTTGTTATTCTTCCAAATATTTCTTCTATCCTTTTTTCTCTTTCTCCTCCCTCTGGAGAGGGTATGCCCATTACATGTATGTTACAGCTTTTGTAGTAGCCCCGCAGTCCTTGGATAGTCTCTTCTTTTTTCAGTCTTTGTTCTCTTAGATTTGCATTTTGGAAGTTTCTTCTGAAGAGATACCCTCAAGCTCAGAGACTCCTTCCTCAGGAATGTCGTCTACTAATAAGCCCATCAAAGCCATTTTTTATTTCATTTTTTAAAGATCTCTAGTATTTCTTTTTGGTTGTTTCTTAGGAGTTCCATCTCTTTGTTTATATTACCCAGTTGTTTTTGCATGCTGCCTACTTTGTTAGACTCCTTAGCATATTGTTTATTGTTGTTTAAATTCCTCATCTGATAATTTCAGCACCTTGCCATGTCTGGTTCTTATGCTTGCTCTGTCTCCTCAAATCACATATTTTTATTTTTAATAGGCTTTGTAATTTTATTTATATTCAGACATGATGTACCAGGTAAGAGGAACTATGGTAAATAGGCCTTTAGTAATATTGTGGTGAGATGTGAGGGGAAGGGAAGCATTCTATAACCTTATGATTAGTTCTCATTATTTAAGAGAACCTGTACCTCAAGACTGTGAACTTCACAAGTGCTTCTCCATACCTCCCTATTCCCACTAAGGTGGGACAGGTTGGCTAGAGGGGGCTGTAGCTGAGTATGTCCCTTCTCTCAGGTCAGTTAGGCTCTGATAACATTCCAGCAGGTTAAGCTCTTGTTCACTAATTTCCACTGTCTGGCATATTGCAAAATGGTTTCTTCTCCTCCCCCCTTGCCAGAAGAACAAGAGAATCAGACACAAATAGACTGCCAGATATTTGTCCAGTAAAGATGGGTTTATTGGCGATCAGCATAAAATTGCAATTCAGAAGTCTTCAATAATGGCAAACCAAGTCCTGCCAAGCAGGGGAAGGAGAACTCTTTTACAGAGAGGAATAGGAACTTGGGACAGTGATAATAAACAGTCTATGGCTTTTCATTGGCTGAGTCTTCAGGAAAGAAGAGAAATCTTTCTTCCTGTTGAGCTCTGCTATCTTCGCAGGGCACGAGAGCTCCCCCTTCTGGTTTCCCAACTCTATTTAACTGAGGTTTTTGTTTCTTATTTATTTATTTATTTTACAGAAATTTTCTCCAACATTTACTGTCAGAACCTGGTTGAGTTCCTGGATGTAAAACTCACAAAAGCATAGGGTCCCCTCTATGACTGGACCCCCATGGAGTTTTTAAATCTCAGTCTTGTCTACACTGAATCTCCAGCAATTTGTCAGTTACAGTTTGGGTTTTCCTACCTTGGCACAAGTTGCTGCGGCAGTTTGCACTTTTGAGTCAGCTCCAGTAAGCCATGACTCCCTGTATTTGCTTGTCTGCCTCTCTAATCTTGCGGGCAGTGGTTTGTCCTGTGTCCTCGCCTCTCTATTAAGTGTCCAAGAAGAGTTGTTGATTTTTCAGTCTGTTCAGCTTTTTACTTGTTACTAGGATATGATGGTGACTTTTAAGTTCCTTACATAGGAAACCAGAAAACAAAAGTTTAGCACTTATTTATTTGCTTTTAATGTTGATTTGTAAGAATTGTTAATGTAATCTGGATATGTCTTATCAAATATATACTTTGCAAATATTTTCTCTCATTGTGTGAGTTAACTTTCACTTCATTGATAGTATCTTTTGAAGCAGAAATGGTTTTAATTTGATTAATCCCAATTTCACTATTTCTTTCTTTTGTCATTGTACATTTGGTGTTATCTCCAAGAATCTATTGCCTAACTCATGATCACAAAGATTTATTCCTATGTTTTCATTGAAGAGTTTTACAATTTCAGATCTTACATTTAGATCATTGATCTTTCCTTTTACTCTTTGTGCCCTTGAATTCAATCCATGTATTTTGTTGAGAGCATATAATTGGATCATATTCTAAAAATCCATTCTTCTAATTTCTACCTTTTCTTTGAAGTGCTTAATCTATTTACATTAATATAATCACTGATAAGGTTGGACTTTGTGTAAGCTATTTGTTTCTATATGTGTTTTTTTCTTTGCTTGTTTCTCTCTTTCCACATTGCTGAATTTTCAAAACTATACACATGTGCTGTATTTAGAATTACTATATATTTCTGGTGAATTCAGCCTTTGTTCTGTGGTGACCATCTCTAGCCTTAATAATGCTTTTTGTCTTAGTCTTTTTTTATATTTAGTAATAGTGCTATCATAGCTTTCTTTATTCTATTGTTTTGCCTGGTACATATTTTTTCTGCCCTCAGTGTATGTTTTGATAATCTACTATTTCAACCCTTCCTAGAAATATTTTCTTATTGAGATTATATATATTTGTTAGCCACTCAGTCACAGTTTATCACAGTGGAAAATTCTTCAAGAGATGGGAATACCAGACCACCTGACCTGTCTCTTGAAAAACCTGTATGCAGGTCAGGAAGCAACAGTTAGAATTGGATATGAAACAACAGACTGGTTGCAAATAGGAAAAGGAATACGTCAAGGCTGTATATTGTCACCATACTTAACTTATATGCAGAGTACATCATGAGAAACGCTGGGCTGGAAGAAACACAAGCTGGAATCAAGATTGCTGCAAGAAATATCAATAATCTCAGATATGCAGATGACACCACCCTTATGGCAGAAAGTAAAGAAGAACTAAAGAGCCTCTTGATGAAAGTGAAAGAGGAGAGTGCAAAAGTTGGCTTAAAGCTCAACATTCAGAAAACGAAGATCATGGCATCCGGTCCCATCACTTCATGGGAAATAGATGGGGAAACAGTGGAAACAGTGTCAGACTTTATTTTTCTGGGCTCCAAAATCACTGCAGATGGTGACTGCAGCCATGAAATTAAAAGAGGCTTACTACTTGGGAGAAAGTTATGACCAACCTAGACAGCATATTAAAAAACAGAGACATTACTTTGCCGGCAAATGCCCATCTAATCAAGGCTATGGTTTTTCCAGTAGTCATGCATGGATGTGAGAGTTGGACTATAAAGAAAGCTGAGCACCAAAGAATTGATGCTTTTGAACTGTGGTGTTGGAGAAGACTCTTTAGAGTCCCTTGGACTGCAAGGAGATCCAACCAGTCCATCCTAAAGGAAATCAGTCCTGAATATTCATTGGAAGGACTGATGCTGAAGCTGAAACTCCAATACTTTGGCCACCTGGTGTGAAGAACCAACTCATTTGAAAAGACCCTGATGCTGGGGAGGATTGAAGGCGGGAGGAAAAGGGGACAAGAGAGGATGAGATGGTTGGATGGTATCACTGACTCAATGGACAGTTTGAGTAAACTCCGGGAATTGGTGATAGACAGGGAGGCCTGGCGTGCTGCAGTCCTTGGGGTCGCAAAGAGTCAGACACGACTAAGCGACTGAACTGACTGACTGACAGTCATGTCTGACTCTTTGAGACCCCATGGACTGTAGCCTACAAATCTCCTCTGTCCGTGGAATTCTCCGGGCAAGAATATTGGAGTGGGTAGCCATTCCCTTCTCCAGGGGATCTTCCCAACCCAGGGATCAAACCCGGGTCTCCTGCATTGCAGGCAGACTAGTTTACCATCTGGGCCACCATATTACTGCTTCATTTCTATTCAAACTTCTTTTTCCATTCTTCTAATTCTTTCTCTCAGATAAAAATCTCATGATTTTTATGGTAAAATTATTGTATTTTATTCTTTTTCATATTCCACTCTTTTTGTAACAGTTTGGAATTTATGCATCAAGTAATATATATATTTTTGGCCACACTACATGATATATAGGATCTTAGCTCATTGACCAGGGATCAAACCCATGCCCCCTACAGTAGAACCATGGTGTCTTAACCACTGGAACACTAGGGAAGTCCCTCAAGTAATATTCTTTAGGTAGTTATTAGTACATTTTCTTTCATAACACAGCCTAAAATTACAAAGAATACCTTACTCTCCCTCCCCAAAAAGCCATGCATGATAGTACCTTTTAACTCTAAGCAACCCTACCCCCCATTCCTGCCTACAGCAGGCTGTTTGGTCCAATATTTTATTTTTGTCCTCTTTCTAGGCCAATAAGTTAAACATGATTAATATTTTATACATAAAATGTTTACTTAGATTGACATACATGCTTACCACATAATCTGTGCAACATTCCTTCCTTTTCCAAAAAGAACCTTAAAAAAGTAGAATGCATACAGTTCAAGTATATAGTTCAATGAGTTTTGACAAATACGTACACTCACTGGATATGTGGTCATGCTGCACACCCCCCAGCCAGCCTCCTGCCACTAGCTGTCCAGAGTGCAGTCAGCAGAGAGGGAGCCATGTGGAAGAGGGCTAGGAACTGTGGTAGTCTGGAAAGTGCCTACTCTCTTCTAAATCAAGAAGGTGCTACTTTACTCGATTGTTGCCATGAGGGCCCAGTCTTGTCACTTCTTTGGATTTTTCATGAGATGCAGGAAATCCAGAAATTATGAAAAATCCTCTGACTTGTAATTCTTGGCAATGGATTCGAATGCCTTAAAACACTGAGCAGGCCAACACAAAATATTTCTACAGGCATAATATTCCCCTTCAATCACTACTTTTCTACTTTTGCCATAGATAATGGTAGTCTGTGTATTAGGCTGAGGTTGGGTTCCCTCAATTTCAGTGGAAGCTGCTCCCCCTGTGGAAGAAGAACGTGTGCCTCTCAATCTCTTTCCATGGAAAACAAAACTACCCGTGGAAGAAGGTGAAAAGAGGGACACCCAAAGTAACTGAGACAGTCACAGAAACTCTCAACAGGACCTCTCTTGGTGGTGAGTGAAGATGAGAACTTTGCAGGGTAGAGATATGCCCTGAGAAAGAGCCCACTGGCTCTCAGAGTTGGAGAGAGATATCACTTAGGAGTGTTTGGCTGCAAATAAGGGGTTTCCCCTTCTCCTTTTACAGTGGGTTTGGTGGTTGGCATCCCAGGATTGGTTTAATTACTCAAGAGCAGTCCTGATCCAATCTTCTTTTTCTGCTTTCTTACTATTTGTCTTTTTTCCCTGTGCGTTTAAGATAGCTATTGTAGCTCCAAGGACTGCATCCATGCTCCAAGGATGATAGCTGAATCTCTATCTTCTTAGAAGGAAAACAGCTTTCCTGGTAGCCTTCCTTATCTATTAGACTTCTGTTTACGTTTAACTGGCTGAACTCTTAAATATGGCTATTCCTAAGATGCAGGGCAAGCTCCTTTGAATAGAATTCTGTTTTTTGTTTTAAGGAGCAAACAGATATTGAAAAAGCATTACCCAAATATACAGTGCAAGTAATTCTGAGGACAATGTGCTGCTGTGTTGTTATTATGATAATACTTGTTACCTATTGGCTGGATGCATCATCATCAGTCAGAATGTATGTGATGTTTGGGAGAAGTCAAAATAGAAAAGAGTGAAGTCCACATCTCCCTGGTCCTCAGGAAAGTAGGTTAAGACCATTAATATCTCTTTGTTTCTCTTCAGTCTGAGCTCAATAGCTTTGATGAAGAGATGGTAAGAGAACCAGGGTATGGGATC